>NW_027328736.1:647142-970714 GCF_048564905.1 Vicugna pacos | reverse complement strand
CTCTTGGAGCGAATTCTACCCTAGAGATATGTAATTTGAATAGATTCCTTCAACATGATATTCCGTGTTCCGTACATGTTACATGCATGACGGATTCGACAAACATGCATTCCTGAGTTGTGAGCATGTGGATAACTGATTTTTCATCCTCTATAAAAGGAATAATTTCATATAGACTCGTGTACACATTTTCACAAGCTTTCCCTAACTCAAGTTTCGAATTCGTTCATTTTTCACAGAAGAATACTTCTGGAGTGTATTCAACCTAATAGATATATAATTTACATGAATTCCATCAACATGGCATTCCGGGTTCCGTACATGATACATGCATGACGGATTCGAGAAACATGCGTTTCTGAGTTGTGAGCATGTGGATTAGTGAACTTTCATCCACCAAAGAAGGCATATATTACACTTTGAATTATTTACTCTGACTTCATAAGTTTTTTGTATCACCAGGTTCTAAAATCGGACATTTGGCAGTAGAAAACACTCTTTGAGCGAATTCTCACCAATACACATGTAATTTACATTGTTTACATAACCATGGCATTCCGTATTCCGAACATGTTTCATGCATCACGGATTCCTCAAACATGCATTTCTGAGCTGTGAACATGCGCATGACAGATGTTTCAACCACCAAACAAGTTACTTATGCACTTTGAAATAGTTCCTTGGTCTTCGTTGCTTCTCCTATCACCAGTTTCAAGAATCACACTTTGATCCCAGAAAAACCCTCTTGGAGCGAGTTCTACCCTAGAGATATGTAATTTGAATAGATTCCTTCAACATGTATTCCGTGTTCCGTACATGTTACATGCATGACGGATTCGACAATCATGCATTCCTGAGTTGTGAGCATGTGGATAACTGATTTTTCATCCTCTATAAAAGGAATAATTTCATATAGACTCCTGTACACATTTTCAGAAGCTTTCCCTAACACAAGTTTCTAATTCGTTCATTTTTCACAGAAGAATTCTTCTGGAGTTTATTCAACCTAATAGATATATAATTTATATGAATTCCATCAACATGGCATTCCGGGTTCCGTACATGATACATGCATTACGGATTCGAGAACATGCGTTTCTGAGTTGTGAGCATGTGGATTAGTGAACTTTCATCCACCAAAGAAGGCATATATTACACTTTGAAATATTTACTCTGACTTCATAAGTTTTATGTATCACCAGGTTCTAAAATCGGACATTTGGCAGTAGAAAACACTCTTTGAGCGAATTCTCACCAATACACATGTAATTTACATTGTTTACATAACCATGGCATTCCGTATTCCGAACATGTTTCATGCATCATGGATTCCTCAAACATGCATTTCTGAGCTGTGAACATGCGCATGACAGATGTTTCAACCACCAAACAAGTTACTTATGCACTTTGAAATAGTTCCTTGGACTTCGTTGCTTCTCCTATCACCAGTTTCAAGAATCACACTTTTATCACAGAAAAACCCTCTTGGAGCGAATTCTACCCTAGAGATATGTAATTTGAATAGATTCCTTCAACATGATATTCCGTGTTCCGTACATGATACATGCATGACGGATTCGAGAAACATGCGTTTCTGAGTTGTGAGCATGTGGATTAGTGAACTTTCATCCACCAAAGAAGGCATATATTACACTTTGAAATAGTTACTCTGACTTCATAAGTTTTTTGTATCTCCAGGTTCTAAAATCGGACATTTGGCAGTAGAAAACACTCTTTGAGCGAATTCTCACCAATACACATGTAATTTACATTGTTTACATAACCATGGCATTCTGTATTCCGAACATGATTCATGCATCACTAATTCCTCAAATTGCATTTCTGAGCTGTGAACATGCACATGACAGATATTTCAACCACCAAACAAGTTACTTATGCACTTTGAAATATTCCCTTGGACTTCGTTGCTTCTCCTATCACCAGTTTCAAGAACCACACTTTGATCCCAGAAAAACCCTCTTGGAGCGAATTCTACCCTAGAGATATGTAATTTGAATAGATTCCTTCAACATGATATTCCGTGTTCCGTACATGTTACATGCATGACGGATTCGACAAACATGCATTCCTGAGTTGTGAGCATGTGGATAACTAATTTTTCATCCTCTATAAAAGGAATAATTTCATATAGACTTGTGTACACATTTTCACAAGCTTTCCCTAACTCAAGTTTCGAATTCGTTCATTTTTCACAGAAGAATACTTCTGGAGTGTATTCAACCTAATAGATATATAATTTACATGAATTCCATCAACATGGCATTCCGGGTTCCATTCATGATAGATGCATGACGGATACGAGAAACATGCGTTTCTGAGTTGTGAGCATGTGGATTAGTGAACTTTCATCCACCAAAGAAGGCATATATTACACTTTGAAATATTTACTCTGACTTCATAAGTTTTATGTATCACCAGGTTCTAAAATCGGACATTTGGCAGTAGAAAACACTCTTTGAGCGAATTCTCACCAATACACATGTAATTTACATTGTTTACATAACCATGGCATTCCGTATTCCGAACATGTTTCATGCATCACGGATCCCTCAAACATGCATTTCTGAGCTGTGAACATGCGCATGACAGATGTTTCAACCACCAAACTAGTTACTTATGCACTTTGAAATAGTTCCTTGGACTTCGTTGCTTCTCCTATCACCAGTTTCAACAATCACACTTTGATCCCAGAAAAACCCTCTTGGAGCGAATTCTACCCTAGAGATATGTAATTTGAATAGATTCCTTCAACATGATATTCCGTGTTCCGTACATGTTACATGCATGACGGATTCGACAAACATGCATTCCTGAGTTGTGAGCATGTGGATTACTGATTTTTCACCCTCTATAAAAGGAATAATTTCATATAGACTCGTGTACACATTTTCACAAGCTTTCCCTAACACAAGTTTCGAATTCGTTCATTTTTCACAGAAGAATACTTCTGGAGTGTATTCAACCTAATAGATATATAATTTACATGAATTCCATCAACATGGCATTCCGGGTTCCGTACATGATACATGCATGACGGATTCGAGAAACATGCGTTTCTGAGTTGTGAGCATGTGGATTAGTGAACTTTCATCCACCAAAGAAGGCATATATTACACTTTGAAATATTTACTCTGACTTCATAAGTTTTTTGTATCACCAGGTTCTAAAATCGGACATTTGGCAGTAGAAAACACTCTTTGAGCGAATTCTCACCAATACACATGTAATTTACATTGTTTACATAACCATGGCATTCCGTATTCCGAACATGTTTCATGCATCACGGATTCCTCAAACATGCATTTCTGAGCTGTGAACATGCGCATGACAGATGTTTCAACCACCAAACTAGTTACTTATGCACTTTGAAATAGTTCCTTGGACTTCGTTGCTTCTCCTATCACCAGTTTCAAGAATCACACTTTGATCCCAGAAAAACCCTCTTGGAGCGAATTCTACCCTAGAGATATGTAATTTGAATAGATTCCTTCAACATGATATTCCGTGTTCCGTACATGTTACATGCATGACGGATTCGACAAACATGCATTCCTGAGTTGTGAGCATGTGGATTACTGATTTTTCATCCTCTATAAAAAGAATAATTTCATATAGACTCGTGTACACTTTTTCACAAGCTTTCCGTAACACAAGTTTCGAATTCGTTCATTTTTCACAGAAGAATACTTCTGGAGTGTATTCAACCTAATAGATATATAATTTACATGAATTAGATCAACATGGCATTCCGGGTTCCGTACATGATACATGCATGACGGATTCGAGAAACATGCGTTTCTGAGTTGTGAGCATGTGGATTAGTGAACTTTCATCCATCAAAGAAGGCATATATTACACTTTGAAATATTTACTCTGACTTTATAAGTTTTTTGTATCACCAGGTTCTAAAATCGGACATTTGGCAGTAGAAAACACTCTTTGAGCGAATTCTCACCAATACACATGTAATTCACATTGTTTACATAACCATGGCATTCCGTATTCCGAACATGTTTCATGCATCACGGATTCCTCAAACATGCATTTCTGAGCTGTGAACATGCACATGACAGATGTTTCAACCACCAAACAAGTTACTTATGCACTTTGAAATAGTTACTTGGACTTCGTTGCTTCTCCTATCACCAGTTTCAAGAATCACACTTTGATCCCAGAAAAACCCTCTTGGAGCGAATTCTAACCTAGAGATATGTAATTTGAATAGATTCCTTCAACATGATATTCCGTGTTCCGTACATGTTACATGCATGACGGATTCGACAAACATGCATTCCTGTGTTGTGAGCATGTGGATTACTGATTTTTCATCCTCTATAAAAGGAATAATTTCATATAGACTCGTGTACACATTTTCACAAGCTTTCCCTAACACAAGTTTCGAATTCGTTCATTTTTCACAGAAGAATACTTCTGGAGTGTATTCAACCTAATAGATATATAATTTACATGAATTCCATCAACATGGCATTCCAGGTTCCGTACATGATACATGCATGACGGATTCGAGAAACATGCGTTTCTGAGTTGTGAGCATGTGGATTAGTGAACTTTCATCCACCAAAGAAGGCATATATTACACTTTGAAATATTTACTCTGACTTCATTAGTTTTTTGTATCACCAGGTTTTAAAATCGGACATTTGGCAGTAGAAAACACTCTTTGAGCGAATTCTCACCAATACACATGTAATTTACATTGTTTACATAACCATGGCATTCCGTATTCCGAACATGTTTCATGCATAACGGATTCCTCAAACATGCATTTCTGAGCTGTGATCATGCGCATGACAGATGTTTCAACCACCAAACAAGTTACTTATGCACTTTGAAATAGTTCCTTGGACTTCGTTGCTTCTCCTATCACCAGTTTCAAGAATCACACTTTGATCCCAGAAAAACCCTCTTGGAGCGAATTCTACCCTAGAGATATGTAATTTGAATAGATTCCTTCAACATGATATTCCGTGTTCCGTACATGTTACATGCATGACGGTTTCAACAAACATGCATTCCTGAGTTGTGAGCATGTGGATTACTGATTTTTCACCCTCTATAAAAGGAATAATTTCATATAGACTCGTGTACACATTTTCACAAACTTTCCCTAACACAAGTTTCGAATTCGTTCATTTTTCACAGAAGAATACTTCTGGAGTGTATTCAACCTAATAGATATATAATTTACATGAATTCCATCAACATGGCATTCCGGGTTCCGTACATGATACATGCATGACGGATTCGAGAAACATGCGTTTCTGAGTTGTGAGCATGTGGATTAGTGAACTTTCATCCACCAAAGAAGGCATATATTACACTTTGAAATATTTACTCTGACTTCATAAGTTTTTTGTATCACCAGGTTCTAAAATCGGACATTTGGCAGTAGAAAACACTCTTTGAGCGAATTCTCACCAATACACATGTAATTTACATTGTTTACATAACCATGGCATTCCGTATTCCGAACATGATTCATGCATCACTAATTCCTCAAATTGCATTTCTGAGCTGTGAACATGCACATGGCAGATATTTCAACCACCAAACAAGTTACTTATGCACTTTGAAATAGTTCCTTGGACTTCGTTGCTTCTCCTATCACCAGTTTCAAGAATCACACTTTGATCCCAGAAAAACCCTCTTGGAGCGAATTCTACCCTAGAGATATGTAATTTGAATAGATTCCTTCAACATGATATTCCGTGTTCCGTACATGTTACAGGCATGACGGATTCGACAAACATGCATTCCTGAGTTGTGAGCATGTGGATAACTGATTTTTCATCCTCTATAAAAGGAATAATTTCATATAGACTCGTGTACACATTTTCACAAGCTTTCCCTAACTCAAGTTTCGAATTCGTTCATTTTTCACAGAAGAATTCTTCTGGAGTCTATTCAACCTAATAGATATATAATTTACATGAATTCCATCAACATGGCATTCCGGGTTCCGTACATGATACATGCATGACGGATTCGAGAAACATGCGTTTCTGAGTTGTGAGCATGTGGATTAGTGAACTTTCATCCACCAAAGAAGGCATATATTACACTTTGAAATATTTACTCTGACTTCATAAGTTTTTTGTATCACCAGGTTCTAAAATCGGACATTTGGCAGTAGAAAACACTCTTTGAGCGAATTCTCACCAATACACATGTAATTTACATTGTTTACATAACCATGGCATTCCGTATTCCGAACATGTTTCATGCATCACGGATTCCTCAAACATGCATTTCTGAGCTGTGAACATGCGCATGACAGATGTTTCAACCACCAAACTAGTTACTTATGCACTTTGAAATAGTTCCTTGGACTTCGTTGCTTCTCCTATCACCAGTTTCAAGAATCACACTTTGATCCCAGAAAAACCCTCTTGGAGCGAATTCTACCCTAGAGATATGTAATTTGAATAGATTCCTTCAACATGATATTCCGTGTTCCGTACATGTTACATGCATGACGGATTCGACAAACATGCATTCCTGAGTTGTGAGCATGTGGATTACTGATTTTTCATCCTCTATAAAAAGAATAATTTCATATAGACTCGTGTACACTTTTTCACAAGCTTTCCGTAACACAAGTTTCGAATTCGTTCATTTTTCACAGAAGAATACTTCTGGAGTGTATTCAACCTAATAGATATATAATTTACATGAATTAGATCAACATGGCATTCCGGGTTCCGTACATGATACATGCATGACGGATTCGAGAAACATGCGTTTCTGAGTTGTGAGCATGTGGATTAGTGAACTTTCATCCATCAAAGAAGGCATATATTACACTTTGAAATATTTACTCTGACTTTATAAGTTTTTTGTATCACCAGGTTCTAAAATCGGACATTTGGCAGTAGAAAACACTCTTTGAGCGAATTCTCACCAATACACATGTAATTCACATTGTTTACATAACCATGGCATTCCGTATTCCGAACATGTTTCATGCATCACGGATTCCTCAAACATGCATTTCTGAGCTGTGAACATGCACATGACAGATGTTTCAACCACCAAACAAGTTACTTATGCACTTTGAAATAGTTACTTGGACTTCGTTGCTTCTCCTATCACCAGTTTCAAGAATCACACTTTGATCCCAGAAAAACCCTCTTGGAGCGAATTCTAACCTAGAGATATGTAATTTGAATAGATTCCTTCAACATGATATTCCGTGTTCCGTACATGTTACATGCATGACGGATTCGACAAACATGCATTCCTGTGTTGTGAGCATGTGGATTACTGATTTTTCATCCTCTATAAAAGGAATAATTTCATATAGACTCGTGTACACATTTTCACAAGCTTTCCCTAACACAAGTTTCGAATTCGTTCATTTTTCACAGAAGAATACTTCTGGAGTGTATTCAACCTAATAGATATATAATTTACATGAATTCCATCAACATGGCATTCCAGGTTCCGTACATGATACATGCATGACGGATTCGAGAAACATGCGTTTCTGAGTTGTGAGCATGTGGATTAGTGAACTTTCATCCACCAAAGAAGGCATATATTACACTTTGAAATATTTACTCTGACTTCATTAGTTTTTTGTATCACCAGGTTTTAAAATCGGACATTTGGCAGTAGAAAACACTCTTTGAGCGAATTCTCACCAATACACATGTAATTTACATTGTTTACATAACCATGGCATTCCGTATTCCGAACATGTTTCATGCATAACGGATTCCTCAAACATGCATTTCTGAGCTGTGATCATGCGCATGACAGATGTTTCAACCACCAAACAAGTTACTTATGCACTTTGAAATAGTTCCTTGGACTTCGTTGCTTCTCCTATCACCAGTTTCAAGAATCACACTTTGATCCCAGAAAAACCCTCTTGGAGCGAATTCTACCCTAGAGATATGTAATTTGAATAGATTCCTTCAACATGATATTCCGTGTTCCGTACATGTTACATGCATGACGGTTTCAACAAACATGCATTCCTGAGTTGTGAGCATGTGGATTACTGATTTTTCACCCTCTATAAAAGGAATAATTTCATATAGACTCGTGTACACATTTTCACAAACTTTCCCTAACACAAGTTTCGAATTCGTTCATTTTTCACAGAAGAATACTTCTGGAGTGTATTCAACCTAATAGATATATAATTTACATGAATTAGATCAACATGGCATTCCGGGTTCCGTACATGATACATGCATGACGGATTCGAGAAACATGCGTTTCTGAGTTGTGAGCATGTGGATTAGTGAACTTTCATCCACCAAAGAAGGCATATATTACACTTTGAAATATTTACTCTGACTTCATAAGTTTTTTGTATCACCAGGTTCTAAAATCGGACATTTGGCAGTAGAAAACACTCTTTGAGCGAATTCTCACCAATACACATGTAATTTACATTGTTTACATAACCATGGCATTCCGTATTCCGAACATGATTCATGCATCACTAATTCCTCAAATTGCATTTCTGAGCTGTGAACATGCACATGGCAGATATTTCAACCACCAAACAAGTTACTTATGCACTTTGAAATAGTTCCTTGGACTTCGTTGCTTCTCCTATCACCAGTTTCAAGAATCACACTTTGATCCCAGAAAAACCCTCTTGGAGCGAATTCTACCCTAGAGATATGTAATTTGAATAGATTCCTTCAACATGATATTCCGTGTTCCGTACATGTTACAGGCATGACGGATTCGACAAACATGCATTCCTGAGTTGTGAGCATGTGGATAACTGATTTTTCATCCTCTATAAAAGGAATAATTTCATATAGACTCGTGTACACATTTTCACAAGCTTTCCCTAACTCAAGTTTCGAATTCGTTCATTTTTCACAGAAGAATTCTTCTGGAGTCTATTCAACCTAATAGATATATAATTTACATGAATTCCATCAACATGGCATTCCGGGTTCCGTACATGATACATGCATGACGGATTCGAGAAACATGCGTTTCTGAGTTGTGAGCATGTGGATTAGTGAACTTTCATCCACCAAAGAAGGCATATATTACACTTTGAAATATTTACTCTGACTTCATAAGTTTTTTGTATCACCAGGTTCTAAAATCGGACATTTGGCAGTAGAAAACACTCTTTGAGCGAATTCTCACCAATACACATGTAATTTACATTGTTTACATAACCATGGCATTCCGTATTCCGAACATGTTTCATGCATCACGGATTCCTCAAACATGCATTTCTGAGCTGTGAACATGCGCATGACAGATGTTTCAACCACCAAACAAGTTACTTATGCACTTTGAAATAGTTCCTTGGACTTCGTTGCTTCTCCTATCACCAGTTTCAAGAATCACACATTGATCCCAGAAAAACCCTCTTGGAGCGAATTCTACCCTAGAGATATGTAATTTGAATAGATTTCTTCAACATGATATTCCGTGTTCCGTACATGTTACATGCATGACGGATTCGACAAACATGCATTCCTGAGTTGTGAGCATGTGGATAACTGATTTTCCATCCTCTATAAATGGAATAATTTCATATAGACTCCTGTACACATTTTCACAAGCTTTCCCTAACACAAGTTTCGAATTCGTTCATTTTTCACAGAAGTATTCTTCTGGAGTGTATTCAACCTAATAGATATATAATTTATATGAATTCCATCAACATGGCATTCCGGGTTCCGTACATGATACATGCATGACGGATTCGAGAAACATGCGTTTCTGAGTTGTGAGCATGTGGATTAGTGAACTTTCATCCACCAAAGAAGGCATATATTACACTTTGAAATATTTACTCTGACTTCATAAGTTTTTTGTATCACCAGGTTCTAAAATCGGACATTTGGCAGTAGAAAACACTCTTTGAGCGAATTCTCACCAATACACATGTAATTTACATTGTTTACATAACCATGGCATTCCGTATTCCGAACATGATTCATGCATCACGGATTCCTCAAACATGCATTTCTGAGCTGTGAACATGCGCATGACAGATGTTTCAACCACCAAACAAGTTACTTATGCACTTTGAAATAGTTCCTTGGACTTCGTTGCTTCCCCTATCACCAGTTTCAAGAATCACACTTTGATCCCAGAAAAACCCTCTTGGAGCGAATTCTACCCTAGAGATATGTAATTTGAATAGATTTCTTAAACATGATATTCCGTGTTCCGTACATGTTACATGCATGACGGTTTCCACAAACATGCATTCCTGAGTTGTGAGCATGTGGATTACTGATTTTTCACCCTCTATAAAAGGAATAATTTCATATAGACTCGTGTACACATTTTCACAAGCTTTCCCTAACACAAGTTTCGAATTCGTTCATTTTTCACAGAAGAATACTTCTGGAGTGTATTCAACCTAATAGATATATAATTTACATGAATTCCATCAACATGGCATTCCGGGTTCCGTACATGATACATGCATGACGGATTCGAGAAACATGCGTTTCTGAGTTGTGAGCATGTGGATTAGTGAACTTTCATCCACCAAAGAAGGCATATATTACACTTTGAAATATTTACTCTGACTTCATAAGTTTTTTGTATCACCAGGTTCTAAAATCGGACATTTGGCAGTAGAAAACACTCTTTGAGCGAATTCTCACCAATACACATGTAATTTACATTGTTTACATAACCATGGCATTCCGTATTCCGAACATGTTTCATGCATCACGGATTCCTCAAACATGCATTTCTGAGCTGTGAACATGCGCATGACAGATGTTTCAACCACCAAACTAGTTACTTATGCACTTTGAAATAGTTCCTTGGACTTCGTTGCTTCTCCTATCACCAGTTTCAAGAATCACACTTTGATCCCAGAAAAACCCTCTTGGAGCGAATTCTACCCTAGAGATATGTAATTTGAATAGATTCCTTCAACATGATATTCCGTGTTCCGTACATGTTACATGCATGACGGATTCGACAAACATGCATTCCTGAGTTGTGAGCATGTGGATTACTGATTTTTCATCCTCTATAAAAAGAATAATTTCATATAGACTCGTGTACACTTTTTCACAAGCTTTCCGTAACACAAGTTTCGAATTCGTTCATTTTTCACAGAAGAATACTTCTGGAGTGTATTCAACCTAATAGATATATAATTTACATGAATTAGATCAACATGGCATTCCGGGTTCCGTACATGATACATGCATGACGGATTCGAGAAACATGCGTTTCTGAGTTGTGAGCATGTGGATTAGTGAACTTTCATCCATCAAAGAAGGCATATATTACACTTTGAAATATTTACTCTGACTTTATAAGTTTTTTGTATCACCAGGTTCTAAAATCGGACATTTGGCAGTAGAAAACACTCTTTGAGCGAATTCTCACCAATACACATGTAATTCACATTGTTTACATAACCATGGCATTCCGTATTCCGAACATGTTTCATGCATCACGGATTCCTCAAACATGCATTTCTGAGCTGTGAACATGCACATGACAGATGTTTCAACCACCAAACAAGTTACTTATGCACTTTGAAATAGTTACTTGGACTTCGTTGCTTCTCCTATCACCAGTTTCAAGAATCACACTTTGATCCCAGAAAAACCCTCTTGGAGCGAATTCTAACCTAGAGATATGTAATTTGAATAGATTCCTTCAACATGATATTCCGTGTTCCGTACATGTTACATGCATGACGGATTCGACAAACATGCATTCCTGTGTTGTGAGCATGTGGATTACTGATTTTTCATCCTCTATAAAAGGAATAATTTCATATAGACTCGTGTACACATTTTCACAAGCTTTCCCTAACACAAGTTTCGAATTCGTTCATTTTTCACAGAAGAATACTTCTGGAGTGTATTCAACCTAATAGATATATAATTTACATGAATTCCATCAACATGGCATTCCAGGTTCCGTACATGATACATGCATGACGGATTCGAGAAACATGCGTTTCTGAGTTGTGAGCATGTGGATTAGTGAACTTTCATCCACCAAAGAAGGCATATATTACACTTTGAAATATTTACTCTGACTTCATTAGTTTTTTGTATCACCAGGTTTTAAAATCGGACATTTGGCAGTAGAAAACACTCTTTGAGCGAATTCTCACCAATACACATGTAATTTACATTGTTTACATAACCATGGCATTCCGTATTCCGAACATGATTCATGCATCACGAATTCCTCAAATTGCATTTCTAAGCTGTGAACATGCACATGACAGATATTTCAACAACCAAATAAGTTACTTATGCACTTTGAAATAGTTCCTTGGACTTCGTTGCTTCTCCTATCACCAGTTTCAAGAATCACACCTTGATCCCAGAAAAACCCTCTTGGAGCGAATTCTACCCTAGAGATATGTAATTTGAATAGATTCCTTCAACATGATATTCCGTGTTCCGTACATGTTACATGCATGACGGATTCCACAAACATGCATTCCTGAGTTGTGAGCATGTGGATTACTGATTTTTCATCCTCTATAAAAGGAATAATTTCATATAGACTCGTGTACACATTTTCACAAGCTTTCCCTAACACATGTTTCGAATTCGTTCATTTTTCACAGAAGAATCCTTCTGGAGTGTATTCAACCTAATAGATATATAATTTACATGAATTCAATCAACATGGCATCCCGGGTTCCGTACATGATACATGCATGACGGATTCGAGAAACATGTGTTTCTGAGCTGTGAGCATGTGGATTAGTGAACTTTCATCCACCAAAGAAGGCATATATTACACTTTGAAATATTTACTCTGACTTCATAAGTTTTTTGTATCACCAGGTTCTAAAATCGGACATTTGACAGTAGAAAACACTCTTTGAGCGAATCTCACCAATACACATGTAATTTACATTGTTTACATAACCATGGCATTCCGTATACCGAGCATGTTTCATGCATCACAGATTCCTCAAACATGCATATCTGAGCTGTGAACATGCGCATGACAGATGTTTCAACCACCAAACAAGTTACTTATGCACTTTGAAATAGTTCCTTGGACTTCGTTGCTTCTCCTATCACCAGTTTCAAGAATCACACTTTGATCCCAGAAAAACCCTCTTGGAGCGAATTCTACCCTAGAGATATGTAAATTGAATAGATTCCTTCAACATGATATTCCGTGTTCCGTACATGTTACATGCATGACGGATTCGACAAACATGCATTCCTGAGTTGTGAGCATGTGGATTACTGATTTTTCATCCTCTATAAAAGGAATAATTTCATATAGACTCGTGTACACATTTTCACAAACTTTCCCTAACACAAGTTTCGAATTCGTGCTTTTTACACAGAAGAATACTTCTGGAGTATATTCAACCTAATAGATATATAATTTACATGAATTCCATCAACATGGCATTCCGGGTTCCGTACATGATACATGCATGACGGATTCGAGAAACATGCGTTTCTGAGTTGTGAGCATGTGGATTAGTGAACTTTCATCCACCAAAGAAGGCATATATTACACTTTGAAATATTTACTTGACTTCATAAGTTTTTTGTATCACCAGGTTCTAAAATCGGACATTTGGCAGTAGAAAACACTCTTTGAGTGAAATCTCACCAATACACATGTAATTCACATTGTTTACATAACCATGGCATTCCGTATCCCGAACATGATTCATGCATCACGGATTCCTTAAACATGCATTTCTGAGCTGTGAACATGCGCATGACAGATGTTTCAACCACCAAACAAGTTACTTATGCACTTTGAAATAGTTCCTTGGACTTCGTTGCTTCTCCTATCACCAGTTTCAAGAATCACACTTTGATCCCAGAAAAACCCTCTTGGAGCGAATTCTACCCTAGAGATATGTAATTTGAATAGATTCCTTCAACATGATATTCCATGTTCCGTACATGTTACATGCATGACGGATTCGACAAACATGCATTCCTGAGTTGTGAGCATGTGGATAACTGATTTTTCATCCTCTATAAAAGGAATAATTTCATATAGACTCATGTACACATTTTCACAAGCTTTCCCTAACTCAAGTTTCGAATTCGTTCATTTTTCACAGAAGAATACTTCTGGAGTGTATTCAACCTAATAGATATATAATTTACATGAATTCCATCAACATGGCATTCCGGGTTCCGTACATGATACATGCATGACGGATTCGAGAAACATGCGTTTCTGAGTTGTGAGCATGTGGATTAGTGAACTTTCATCCACCAAAGAAGGCATATATTACACTTTGAAATATTTACTCTGACTTCATAAGTTTTTTGTATCACCAGGTTCTAAAATCGGACATTTGGCAGTAGAAAACACTCTTTGAGCGAATTCTCACCAATACACATGTAATTTACATTGTTTACATAACCATGGCATTCCGTATTCCGAACATGTTTCATGCATCACGGATTCCTCAAACATGCATTTCTGAGCTGTGAACATGCGCATGACAGATGTTTCAACCACCAAACAAGTTACTTATGCACTTTGAAATAGTTCCTTGGACTTCGTTGCTTCTCCTATCACCAGTTTCAAGAATCACACTTTGATCCCAGAAAAACCCTCTTGCAGCGAATTCTACCCTAGAGATATGTAATTTGAATAGATTCCTTCAACATGTATTCCGTGTTCCGTACATGTTACATGCATGACGGATTCGACAAACATGCATTCCTGAGTTGTGAGCATGTGGATAACTGATTTTTCATCCTCTATAAAAGGAATAATTTCATATAGACTCCTGTACACATTTTCAGAAGCTTTCCCTAACACAAGTTTCTAATTCGTTCATTTTTCACAGAAGAATTCTTCTGGAGTTTATTCAACCTAATAGATATTTAATTTATATGAATTCCATCAACATGGCATTCCGGGTTCCGTACATGATACATGCATGACGGATTCGAGAAACATGCGTTTCTGAGTTGTGAGCATGTGGATTAGTGAACTTTCATCCACCAAAGAAGGCATATATTACACTTTGAAATATTTACTCTGACTTCATAAGTTTTATGTATCACCAGGTTCTAAAATCGGACATTTGGCAGTAGAAAACACTCTTTGAGCGAATTCTCACCAATACACATGTAATTTACATTGTTTACATAACCATGGCATTCCGTATTCCGAACATGTTTCATGCATCACGGATTCCTCAAACATGCATTTCTGAGCTGTGAACATGCGCATGACAGATGTTTCAACCACCAAACAAGTTACTTATGCACTTTGAAATAGTTCCTTGGACTTCGTTGCTTCTCCTATCACCAGTTTCAAGAATCACACTTTGATCCCAGAAAAACCCTCTTGGAGCGAATTCTACCCTAGAGATATGTAATTTGAATAGATTCCTTCAACATGATATTCCGTGTTCCGTACATGTTACATGCATGACGGATTCGAGAAACATGCGTTTCTGAGTTGTGAGCATGTGGATTAGTGAACTTTCATTCACCAAAGAAGGCATATATTACACTTTGAAATATTTACTATGACTTCATAAGTTTTTTGTATCACCAGGTTCTAAAATCGGACATTTGGCAGTAGAAAACACTCTTTGAGCGAATTCTCACCAATACACATGTAATTTACAATGTTTACATAACCATGGCATTCCGTATTCCGAACATGATTCATGCATCACGAATTCCTCAAATTGCATTTCTGAACTGTGAACATGCACATGACAGATATTTCAACCACCAAACAAGTTACTTATGCACTTTGAAATATTTCCTTGGACTTCGTTGCTTCTCCTATCACCAGTTTCAAGAATCACACTTTGATCCCAGAAAATCCCTCTTGGAGCGAATTCTACCCTAGAGATATGTAATTTGAATAGATTCCTTCAACATGATATTCCGTGTTCCGTACATGTTACATGCATGACGGATTCGACAAACATGCATTCCTGAGTTGTGAGCATGTGGATAACTGATTTTTCATCCTCTATAAAAGGAATAATTTCATATAGACTCGTGTACACATTTTCACAAGCTTTCCCTAACTCAAGTTTCGAATTCGTTCATTTTTCACAGAAGAATACTTCTGGAGTGTATTCAACCTAATAGATATATAATTTACATGAATTCCATCAACATGGCATTCCGGGTTCCGTACATGATACATGCATGACGGATTCGAGAAACATGCGTTTCTGAGTTGTGAGCATGTGGATTAGTGAACTTTCATCCACCAAAGAAGGCATATATTACACTTTGAATTATTTACTCTGACTTCATAAGTTTTTTGTATCACCAGGTTCTAAAATCGGACATTTGGCAGTAGAAAACACTCTTTGAGCGAATTCTCACCAATACACATGTAATTTACATTGTTTACATAACCATGGCATTCCGTATTCCGAACATGTTTCATGCATCACGGATTCCTCAAACATGCATTTCTGAGCTGTGAACATGCACATGACAGATGTTTCAACCACCAAACAAGTTACTTATGCACTTTGAAATAGTTCCTTGGTCTTCGTTGCTTCTCCTATCACCAGTTTCAAGAATCACACTTTGATTCCAGTAAAACCCTCTTGGAGCGAGTTCTACCCTAGAGATATGTAATTTGAATAGATTCCTTCAACATGTATTCCGTGTTCCGTACATGTTACATGCATGACGGATTCGACAATCATGCATTCCTGAGTTGTGAGCATGTGGATAACTGATTTTTCATCCTCTATAAAAGGAATAATTTCATATAGACTCCTGTACACATTTTCAGAAGCTTTCCCTAACACAAGTTTCTAATTCGTTCATTTTTCACAGAAGAATTCTTCTGGAGTTTATTCAACCTAATAGATATATAATTTATATGAATTCCATCAACATGGCATTCCGGGTTCCGTACATGATACATGCATTACGGATTCGAGAACATGCGTTTCTGAGTTGTGAGCATGTGGATTAGTGAACTTTCATCCACCAAAGAAGGCATATATTACACTTTGAAATATTTACTCTGACTTCATAAGTTTTATGTATCACCAGGTTCTAAAATCGGACATTTGGCAGTAGAAAACACTCTTTGAGCGAATTCTCACCAATACACATGTAATTTACATTGTTTACATAACCATGGCATTCCGTATTCCGAACATGTTTCATGCATCACGGATTCCTCAAACATGCATTTCTGAGCTGTGAACATGCGCATGACAGATGTTTCAACCACCAAACAAGTTACTTATGCACTTTGAAATAGTTCCTTGGACTTCGTTGCTTCTCCTATCACCAGTTTCAAGAATCACACTTTTATCACAGAAAAACCCTCTTGGAGCGAATTCTACCCTAGAGATATGTAATTTGAATAGATTCCTTCAACATGATATTCCGTGTTCCGTACATGATACATGCATGACGGATTCGAGAAACATGCATTTCTGAGTTGTGAGCATGTGGATTAGTGAACTTTCATCCACCAAAGAAGGCATATATTACACTTTGAAATAGTTACTCTGACTTCATAAGTTTTTTGTATCTCCAGGTTCTAAAATCGGACATTTGGCAGTAGAAAACACTCTTTGAGCGAATTCTCACCAATACACATGTAATTTACATTGTTTACATAACCATGGCATTCTGTATTCCGAACATGATTCATGCATCACTAATTCCTCAAATTGCATTTCTGAGCTGTGAACATGCACATGACAGATATTTCAACCACCAAACAAGTTACTTATGCACTTTGAAATATTCCCTTGGACTTCGTTGCTTCTCCTATCACCAGTTTCAAGAACCACACTTTGATCCCAGAAAAACCCTCTTGGAGCGAATTCTACCCTAGAGATATGTAATTTGAATAGATTCCTTCAACATGATATTCCGTGTTCCGTACATGTTACATGCATGACGGATTCGACAAACATGCATTCCTGAGTTGTGAGCATGTGGATAACTGATTTTTCATCCTCTATAAAAGGAATAATTTCATATAGACTTGTGTACACATTTTCACAAGCTTTCCCTAACTCAAGTTTCGAATTCGTTCATTTTTCACAGAAGAATACTTCTGGAGTGTATTCAACCTAATAGATATATAATTTACATGAATTCCATCAACATGGCATTCCGGGTTCCATTCATGATAGATGCATGACGGATACGAGAAACATGCGTTTCTGAGTTGTGAGCATGTGGATTAGTGAACTTTCATCCACCAAAGAAGGCATATATTACACTTTGAAATATTTACTCTGACTTCATAAGTTTTATGTATCACCAGGTTCTAAAATCGGACATTTGGCAGTAGAAAACACTCTTTGAGTGAATTCTCACCAATACACATGTAATTTACATTGTTTACATAACCATGGCATTCCGTATTCCGAACATGTTTCATGCATCACGGATCCCTCAAACATGCATTTCTGAGCTGTGAACATGCGCATGACAGATGTTTCAACCACCAAACTAGTTACTTATGCACTTTGAAATAGTTCCTTGGACTTCGTTGCTTCTCCTATCACCAGTTTCAACAATCACACTTTGATCCCAGAAAAACCCTCTTGGAGCGAATTCTACCCTAGAGATATGTAATTTGAATAGATTCCTTCAACATGATATTCCGTGTTCCGTACATGTTACATGCATGACGGATTCGACAAACATGCATTCCTGAGTTGTGAGCATGTGGATAACTGATTTTCCATCCTCTATAAATGGAATAATTTCATATAGACTCCTGTACACATTTTCACAAGCTTTCCCTAACACAAGTTTCGAATTCGTTCATTTTTCACAGAAGAATTCTTCTGGAGTGTATTCAACCTAATAGATATATAATTTATATGAATTCCATCAACATGGCATTCCGGGTTCCGTACATGATACATGCATGACGGATTCGAGAAACATGCGTTTCTGAGTTGTGAGCATGTGGATTAGTGAACTTTCATCCACCAAAGAAGGCATATATTACACTTTGAAATATTTACTCTGACTTCATAAGTTTTTTGTATCACCAGGTTCTAAAATCGGACATTTGGCAGTAGAAAACACTCTTTGAGCGAATTCTCACCAATACACATGTAATTTACATTGTTTACATAACCATGGCATTCCGTATTCCGAACATGATTCATGCATCACGGATTCCTCAAACATGCATTTCTGAGCTGTGAACATGCGCATGACAGATGTTTCAACCACCAAACAAGTTACTTATGCACTTTGAAATAGTTCCTTGGACTTCGTTGCTTCCCCTATCACCAGTTTCAAGAATCACACTTTGATCCCAGAAAAACCCTCTTGGAGCGAATTTTACCCTAGAGATATGTAATTTGAATAGATTTCTTAAACATGATATTCCGTGTTCCGTACATGTTACATGCATGACGGTTTCCACAAACATGCATTCCTGAGTTGTGAGCATGTGGATTACTGATTTTTCACCCTCTATAAAAGGAATAATTTCATATAGACTCGTGTACACATTTTCACAAGCTTTCCCTAACACAAGTTTCGAATTCGTTCATTTTTCACAGAAGAATACTTCTGGAGTGTATTCAACCTAATAGATATATAATTTACATGAATTCCATCAACATGGCATTCCGGGTTCCGTACATGATACATGCATGACGGATTCGAGAAACATGCGTTTCTGAGTTGTGAGCATGTGGATTAGTGAACTTTCATCCACCAAAGAAGGCATATATTACACTTTGAAATATTTACTCTGACTTCATAAGTTTTTTGTATCACCAGGTTCTAAAATCGGACATTTGGCAGTAGAAAACACTCTTTGAGCGAATTCTCACCAATACACATGTAATTTACATTGTTTACATAACCATGGCATTCCGTATTCCGAACATGTTTCATGCATCACGGATTCCTCAAACATGCATTTCTGAGCTGTGAACATGCGCATGACAGATGTTTCAACCACCAAACTAGTTACTTATGCACTTTGAAATAGTTCCTTGGACTTCGTTGCTTCTCCTATCACCAGTTTCAAGAATCACACTTTGATCCCAGAAAAACCCTCTTGGAGCGAATTCTACCCTAGAGATATGTAATTTGAATAGATTCCTTCAACATGATATTCCGTGTTCCGTACATGTTACATGCATGACGGATTCGACAAACATGCATTCCTGAGTTGTGAGCATGTGGATTACTGATTTTTCATCCTCTATAAAAAGAATAATTTCATATAGACTCGTGTACACTTTTTCACAAGCTTTCCGTAACACAAGTTTCGAATTCGTTCATTTTTCACAGAAGAATACTTCTGGAGTGTATTCAACCTAATAGATATATAATTTACATGAATTAGATCAACATGGCATTCCGGGTTCCGTACATGATACATGCATGACGGATTCGAGAAACATGCGTTTCTGAGTTGTGAGCATGTGGATTAGTGAACTTTCATCCATCAAAGAAGGCATATATTACACTTTGAAATATTTACTCTGACTTTATAAGTTTTTTGTATCACCAGGTTCTAAAATCGGACATTTGGCAGTAGAAAACACTCTTTGAGCGAATTCTCACCAATACACATGTAATTCACATTGTTTACATAACCATGGCATTCCGTATTCCGAACATGTTTCATGCATCACGGATTCCTCAAACATGCATTTCTGAGCTGTGAACATGCACATGACAGATGTTTCAACCACCAAACAAGTTACTTATGCACTTTGAAATAGTTACTTGGACTTCGTTGCTTCTCCTATCACCAGTTTCAAGAATCACACTTTGATCCCAGAAAAACCCTCTTGGAGCGAATTCTAACCTAGAGATATGTAATTTGAATAGATTCCTTCAACATGATATTCCGTGTTCCGTACATGTTACATGCATGACGGATTCGACAAACATGCATTCCTGTGTTGTGAGCATGTGGATTACTGATTTTTCATCCTCTATAAAAGGAATAATTTCATATAGACTCGTGTACACATTTTCACAAGCTTTCCCTAACACAAGTTTCGAATTCGTTCATTTTTCACAGAAGAATACTTCTGGAGTGTATTCAACCTAATAGATATATAATTTACATGAATTCCATCAACATGGCATTCCAGGTTCCGTACATGATACATGCATGACGGATTCGAGAAACATGCGTTTCTGAGTTGTGAGCATGTGGATTAGTGAACTTTCATCCACCAAAGAAGGCATATATTACACTTTGAAATATTTACTCTGACTTCATTAGTTTTTTGTATCACCAGGTTTTAAAATCGGACATTTGGCAGTAGAAAACACTCTTTGAGCGAATTCTCACCAATACACATGTAATTTACATTGTTTACATAACCATGGCATTCCGTATTCCGAACATGTTTCATGCATAACGGATTCCTCAAACATGCATTTCTGAGCTGTGATCATGCGCATGACAGATGTTTCAACCACCAAACAAGTTACTTATGCACTTTGAAATAGTTCCTTGGACTTCGTTGCTTCTCCTATCACCAGTTTCAAGAATCACACTTTGATCCCAGAAAAACCCTCTTGGAGCGAATTCTACCCTAGAGATATGTAATTTGAATAGATTCCTTCAACATGATATTCCGTGTTCCGTACATGTTACATGCATGACGGTTTCAACAAACATGCATTCCTGAGTTGTGAGCATGTGGATTACTGATTTTTCACCCTCTATAAAAGGAATAATTTCATATAGACTCGTGTACACATTTTCACAAACTTTCCCTAACACAAGTTTCGAATTCGTTCATTTTTCACAGAAGAATACTTCTGGAGTGTATTCAACCTAATAGATATATAATTTACATGAATTCCATCAACATGGCATTCCGGGTTCCGTACATGATACATGCATGACGGATTCGAGAAACATGCGTTTCTGAGTTGTGAGCATGTGGATTAGTGAACTTTCATCCACCAAAGAAGGCATATATTACACTTTGAAATATTTACTCTGACTTCATAAGTTTTTTGTATCACCAGGTTCTAAAATCGGACATTTGGCAGTAGAAAACACTCTTTGAGCGAATTCTCACCAATACACATGTAATTTACATTGTTTACATAACCATGGCATTCCGTATTCCGAACATGATTCATGCATCACTAATTCCTCAAATTGCATTTCTGAGCTGTGAACATGCACATGGCAGATATTTCAACCACCAAACAAGTTACTTATGCACTTTGAAATAGTTCCTTGGACTTCGTTGCTTCTCCTATCACCAGTTTCAAGAATCACACTTTGATCCCAGAAAAACCCTCTTGGAGCGAATTCTACCCTAGAGATATGTAATTTGAATAGATTCCTTCAACATGATATTCCGTGTTCCGTACATGTTACAGGCATGACGGATTCGACAAACATGCATTCCTGAGTTGTGAGCATGTGGATAACTGATTTTTCATCCTCTATAAAAGGAATAATTTCATATAGACTCGTGTACACATTTTCACAAGCTTTCCCTAACTCAAGTTTCGAATTCGTTCATTTTTCACAGAAGAATTCTTCAGGAGTCTATTCAACCTAATAGATATATAATTTACATGAATTCCATCAACATGGCATTCCGGGTTCCGTACATGATACATGCATGACGGATTCGAGAAACATGCGTTTCTGAGTTGTGAGCATGTGGATTAGTGAACTTTCATCCACCAAAGAAGGCATATATTACACTTTGAAATATTTACTCTGACTTCATAAGTTTTTTGTATCACCAGGTTCTAAAATCGGACATTTGGCAGTAGAAAACACTCTTTGAGCGAATTCTCACCAATACACATGTAATTTACATTGTTTACATAACCATGGCATTCCGTATTCCGAACATGTTTCATGCATCACGGATTCCTCAAACATGCATTTCTGAGCTGTGAACATGCGCATGACAGATGTTTCAACCACCAAACAAGTTACTTATGCACTTTGAAATAGTTCCTTGGACTTCGTTGCTTCTCCTATCACCAGTTTCAAGAATCACACATTGATCCCAGAAAAACCCTCTTGGAGCGAATTCTACCCTAGAGATATGTAATTTGAATAGATTTCTTCAACATGATATTCCGTGTTCCGTACATGTTACATGCATGACGGATTCGACAAACATGCATTCCTGAGTTGTGAGCATGTGGATAACTGATTTTCCATCCTCTATAAATGGAATAATTTCATATAGACTCCTGTACACATTTTCACAAGCTTTCCCTAACACAAGTTTCGAATTCGTTCATTTTTCACAGAAGAATTCTTCTGGAGTGTATTCAACCTAATAGATATATAATTTATATGAATTCCATCAACATGGCATTCCGGGTTCCGTACATGATACATGCATGACGGATTCGAGAAACATGCGTTTCTGAGTTGTGAGCATGTGGATTAGTGAACTTTCATCCACCAAAGAAGGCATATATTACACTTTGAAATATTTACTCTGACTTCATAAGTTTTTTGTATCACCAGGTTCTAAAATCGGACATTTGGCAGTAGAAAACACTCTTTGAGCGAATTCTCACCAATACACATGTAATTTACATTGTTTACATAACCATGGCATTCCGTATTCCGAACATGATTCATGCATCACGGATTCCTCAAACATGCATTTCTGAGCTGTGAACATGCGCATGACAGATGTTTCAACCACCAAACAAGTTACTTATGCACTTTGAAATAGTTCCTTGGACTTCGTTGCTTCCCCTATCACCAGTTTCAAGAATCACACTTTGATCCCAGAAAAACCCTCTTGGAGCGAATTCTACCCTAGAGATATGTAATTTGAATAGATTTCTTAAACATGATATTCCGTGTTCCGTACATGTTACATGCATGACGGTTTCCACAAACATGCATTCCTGAGTTGTGAGCATGTGGATTACTGATTTTTCACCCTCTATAAAAGGAATAATTTCATATAGACTCGTGTACACATTTTCACAAGCTTTCCCTAACACAAGTTTCGAATTCGTTCATTTTTCACAGAAGAATACTTCTGGAGTGTATTCAACCTAATAGATATATAATTTACATGAATTCCATCAACATGGCATTCCGGGTTCCGTACATGATACATGCATGACGGATTCGAGAAACATGCGTTTCTGAGTTGTGAGCATGTGGATTAGTGAACTTTCATCCACCAAAGAAGGCATATATTACACTTTGAAATATTTACTCTGACTTCATAAGTTTTTTGTATCACCAGGTTCTAAAATCGGACATTTGGCAGTAGAAAACACTCTTTGAGCGAATTCTCACCAATACACATGTAATTTACATTGTTTACATAACCATGGCATTCCGTATTCCGAACATGTTTCATGCATCACGGATTCCTCAAACATGCATTTCTGAGCTGTGAACATGCGCATGACAGATGTTTCAACCACCAAACTAGTTACTTATGCACTTTGAAATAGTTCCTTGGACTTCGTTGCTTCTCCTATCACCAGTTTCAAGAATCAGACTTTGATCCCAGAAAAACCCTCTTGGAGCGAATTCTACCCTAGAGATATGTAATTTGAATAGATTCCTTCAACATGATATTCCGTGTTCCGTACATGTTACATGCATGACGGATTCGACAAACATGCATTCCTGAGTTGTGAGCATGTGGATTACTGATTTTTCATCCTCTATAAAAAGAATAATTTCATATAGACTCGTGTACACTTTTTCACAAGCTTTCCGTAACACAAGTTTCGAATTCGTTCATTTTTCACAGAAGAATACTTCTGGAGTGTATTCAACCTAATAGATATATAATTTACATGAATTAGATCAACATGGCATTCCGGGTTCCGTACATGATACATGCATGACGGATTCGAGAAACATGCGTTTCTGAGTTGTGAGCATGTGGATTAGTGAACTTTCATCCATCAAAGAAGGCATATATTACACTTTGAAATATTTACTCTGACTTTATAAGTTTTTTGTATCACCAGGTTCTAAAATCGGACATTTGGCAGTAGAAAACACTCTTTGAGCGAATTCTCACCAATACACATGTAATTTACATTGTTTACATAACCATGGCATTCTGTATTCCGAACATGATTCATGCATCACTAATTCCTCAAATTGCATTTCTGAGCTGTGAACATGCACATGACAGATATTTCAACCACCAAACAAGTTACTTATGCACTTTGAAATATTCCCTTGGACTTCGTTGCTTCTCCTATCACCAGTTTCAAGAACCACACTTTGATCCCAGAAAAACCCTCTTGGAGCGAATTCTACCCTAGAGATATGTAATTTGAATAGATTCCTTCAACATGATATTCCGTGTTCCGTACATGTTACATGCATGACGGATTCGACAAACATGCATTCCTGAGTTGTGAGCATGTGGATAACTGATTTTTCATCCTCTATAAAAGGAATAATTTCATATAGACTTGTGTACACATTTTCACAAGCTTTCCCTAACTCAAGTTTCGAATTCGTTCATTTTTCACAGAAGAATACTTCTGGAGTGTATTCAACCTAATAGATATATAATTTACATGAATTCCATCAACATGGCATTCCGGGTTCCATTCATGATAGATGCATGACGGATACGAGAAACATGCGTTTCTGAGTTGTGAGCATGTGGATTAGTGAACTTTCATCCACCAAAGAAGGCATATATTACACTTTGAAATATTTACTCTGACTTCATAAGTTTTATGTATCACCAGGTTCTAAAATCGGACATTTGGCAGTAGAAAACACTCTTTGAGTGAATTCTCACCAATACACATGTAATTTACATTGTTTACATAACCATGGCATTCCGTATTCCGAACATGTTTCATGCATCACGGATCCCTCAAACATGCATTTCTGAGCTGTGAACATGCGCATGACAGATGTTTCAACCACCAAACTAGTTACTTATGCACTTTGAAATAGTTCCTTGGACTTCGTTGCTTCTCCTATCACCAGTTTCAACAATCACACTTTGATCCCAGAAAAAACCTCTTGGAGCGAATTCTACCCTAGAGATATGTAATTTGAATAGATTCCTTCAACATGATATTCCGTGTTCCGTACATGTTACATGCATGACGGATTCGACAAACATGCATTCCTGAGTTGTGAGCATGTGGATAACTGATTTTCCATCCTCTATAAATGGAATAATTTCATATAGACTCCTGTACACATTTTCACAAGCTTTCCCTAACACAAGTTTCGAATTCGTTCATTTTTCACAGAAGAATTCTTCTGGAGTGTATTCAACCTAATAGATATATAATTTATATGAATTCCATCAACATGGCATTCCGGGTTCCGTACATGATACATGCATGACGGATTCGAGAAACATGCGTTTCTGAGTTGTGAGCATGTGGATTAGTGAACTTTCATCCACCAAAGAAGGCATATATTACACTTTGAAATATTTACTCTGACTTCATAAGTTTTTTGTATCACCAGGTTCTAAAATCGGACATTTGGCAGTAGAAAACACTCTTTGAGCGAATTCTCACCAATACACATGTAATTTACATTGTTTACATAACCATGGCATTCCGTATTCCGAACATGATTCATGCATCACGGATTCCTCAAACATGCATTTCTGAGCTGTGAACATGCGCATGACAGATGTTTCAACCACCAAACAAGTTACTTATGCACTTTGAAATAGTTCCTTGGACTTCGTTGCTTCCCCTATCACCAGTTTCAAGAATCACACTTTGATCCCAGAAAAACCCTCTTGGAGCGAATTCTACCCTAGAGATATGTAATTTGAATAGATTTCTTAAACATGATATTCCGTGTTCCGTACATGTTACATGCATGACGGTTTCCACAAACATGCATTCCTGAGTTGTGAGCATGTGGATTACTGATTTTTCACCCTCTATAAAAGGAATAATTTCATATAGACTCGTGTACACATTTTCACAAGCTTTCCCTAACACAAGTTTCGAATTCGTTCATTTTTCACAGAAGAATACTTCTGGAGTGTATTCAACCTAATAGATATATAATTTACATGAATTCCATCAACATGGCATTCCGGGTTCCGTACATGATACATGCATGACGGATTCGAGAAACATGCGTTTCTGAGTTGTGAGCATGTGGATTAGTGAACTTTCATCCACCAAAGAAGGCATATATTACACTTTGAAATATTTACTCTGACTTCATAAGTTTTTTGTATCACCAGGTTCTAAAATCGGACATTTGGCAGTAGAAAACACTCTTTGAGCGAATTCTCACCAATACACATGTAATTTACATTGTTTACATAACCATGGCATTCCGTATTCCGAACATGTTTCATGCATCACGGATTCCTCAAACATGCATTTCTGAGCTGTGAACATGCGCATGACAGATGTTTCAACCACCAAACTAGTTACTTATGCACTTTGAAATAGTTCCTTGGACTTCGTTGCTTCTCCTATCACCAGTTTCAAGAATCACACTTTGATCCCAGAAAAACCCTCTTGGAGCGAATTCTACCCTAGAGATATGTAATTTGAATAGATTCCTTCAACATGATATTCCGTGTTCCGTAAATGTTACATGCATGACGGATTCGACAAACATGCATTCCTGAGTTGTGAGCATGTGGATTACTGATTTTTCATCCTCTATAAAAAGAATAATTTCATATAGACTCGTGTACACTTTTTCACAAGCTTTCCGTAACACAAGTTTCGAATTCGTTCATTTTTCACAGAAGAATACTTCTGGAGTGTATTCAACCTAATAGATATATAATTTACATGAATTAGATCAACATGGCATTCCGGGTTCCGTACATGATACATGCATGACGGATTCGAGAAACATGCGTTTCTGAGTTGTGAGCATGTGGATTAGTGAACTTTCATCCATCAAAGAAGGCATATATTACACTTTGAAATATTTACTCTGACTTTATAAGTTTTTTGTATCACCAGGTTCTAAAATCGGACATTTGGCAGTAGAAAACACTCTTTGAGCGAATTCTCACCAATACACATGTAATTCACATTGTTTACATAACCATGGCATTCCGTATTCCGAACATGTTTCATGCATCACGGATTCCTCAAACATGCATTTCTGAGCTGTGAACATGCACATGACAGATGTTTCAACCACCAAACAAGTTACTTATGCACTTTGAAATAGTTACTTGGACTTCGTTGCTTCTCCTATCACCAGTTTCAAGAATCACACTTTGATCCCAGAAAAACCCTCTTGGAGCGAATTCTAACCTAGAGATATGTAATTTGAATAGATTCCTTCAACATGATATTCCGTGTTCCGTACATGTTACATGCATGACGGATTCGACAAACATGCATTCCTGTGTTGTGAGCATGTGGATTACTGATTTTTCATCCTCTATAAAAGGAATAATTTCATATAGACTCGTGTACACATTTTCACAAGCTTTCCCTAACACAAGTTTCGAATTCGTTCATTTTTCACAGAAGAATACTTCTGGAGTGTATTCAACCTAATAGATATATAATTTACATGAATTCCATCAACATGGCATTCCAGGTTCCGTACATGATACATGCATGACGGATTCGAGAAACATGCGTTTCTGAGTTGTGAGCATGTGGATTAGTGAACTTTCATCCACCAAAGAAGGCATATATTACACTTTGAAATATTTACTCTGACTTCATTAGTTTTTTGTATCACCAGGTTTTAAAATCGGACATTTGGCAGTAGAAAACACTCTTTGAGCGAATTCTCACCAATACACATGTAATTTACATTGTTTACATAACCATGGCATTCCGTATTCCGAACATGTTTCATGCATAACGGATTCCTCAAACATGCATTTCTGAGCTGTGATCATGCGCATGACAGATGTTTCATCCACCAAACAAGTTACTTATGCACTTTGAAATAGTTCCTTGGACTTCGTTGCTTCTCCTATCACCAGTTTCAAGAATCACACTTTGATCCCAGAAAAACCCTCTTGGAGCGAATTCTACCCTAGAGATATGTAATTTGAATAGATTCCTTCAACATGATATTCCGTGTTCCGTACATGTTACATGCATGACGGTTTCAACAAACATGCATTCCTGAGTTGTGAGCATGTGGATTACTGATTTTTCACCCTCTATAAAAGGAATAATTTCATATAGACTCGTGTACACATTTTCACAAACTTTCCCTAACACAAGTTTCGAATTCGTTCATTTTTCACAGAAGAATACTTCTGGAGTGTATTCAACCTAATAGATATATAATTTACATGAATTCCATCAACATGGCATTCCGGGTTCCGTACATGATACATGCATGACGGATTCGAGAAACATGCGTTTCTGAGTTGTGAGCATGTGGATTAGTGAACTTTCATCCACCAAAGAAGGCATATATTACACTTTGAAATATTTACTCTGACTTCATAAGTTTTTTGTATCACCAGGTTCTAAAATCGGACATTTGGCAGTAGAAAACACTCTTTGAGCGAATTCTCACCAATACACATGTAATTTACATTGTTTACATAACCATGGCATTCCGTATTCCGAACATGATTCATGCATCACTAATTCCTCAAATTGCATTTCTGAGCTGTGAACATGCACATGGCAGATATTTCAACCACCAAACAAGTTACTTATGCACTTTGAAATAGTTCCTTGGACTTCGTTGCTTCTCCTATCACCAGTTTCAAGAATCACACTTTGATCCCAGAAAAACCCTCTTGGAGCGAATTCTACCCTAGAGATATGTAATTTGAATAGATTCCTTCAACATGATATTCCGTGTTCCGTACATGTTACAGGCATGACGGATTCGACAAACATGCATTCCTGAGTTGTGAGCATGTGGATAACTGATTTTTCATCCTCTATAAAAGGAATAATTTCATATAGACTCGTGTACACATTTTCACAAGCTTTCCCTAACTCAAGTTTCGAATTCGTCCATTTTTCACAGAAGAATTCTTCAGGAGTCTATTCAACCTAATAGATATATAATTTACATGAATTCCATCAACATGGCATTCCGGGTTCCGTACATGATACATGCATGACGGATTCGAGAAACATGCGTTTCTGAGTTGTGAGCATGTGGATTAGTGAACTTTCATCCACCAAAGAAGGCATATATTACACTTTGAAATATTTACTCTGACTTCATAAGTTTTTTGTATCACCAGGTTCTAAAATCGGACATTTGGCAGTAGAAAACACTCTTTGAGCGAATTCTCACCAATACACATGTAATTTACATTGTTTACATAACCATGGCATTCCGTATTCCGAACATGTTTCATGCATCACGGATTCCTCAAACATGCATTTCTGAGCTGTGAACATGCGCATGACAGATGTTTCAACCACCAAACAAGTTACTTATGCACTTTGAAATAGTTCCTTGGACTTCGTTGCTTCTCCTATCACCAGTTTCAAGAATCACACATTGATCCCAGAAAAACCCTCTTGGAGCGAATTCTACCCTAGAGATATGTAATTTGAATAGATTTCTTCAACATGATATTCCGTGTTCCGTACATGTTACATGCATGACGGATTCGACAAACATGCATTCCTGAGTTGTGAGCATGTGGATAACTGATTTTCCATCCTCTATAAATGGAATAATTTCATATAGTCTCCTGTACACATTTTCACAAGCTTTCCCTAACACAAGTTTCGAATTCGTTCATTTTTCACAGAAGAATTCTTCTGGAGTGTATTCAACCTAATAGATATATAATTTATATGAATTCCATCAACATGGCATTCCGGGTTCCGTACATGATACATGCATGACGGATTCGAGAAACATGCGTTTCTGAGTTGTGAGCATGTGGATTAGTGAACTTTCATCCACCAAAGAAGGCATATATTACACTTTGAAATATTTACTCTGACTTCATAAGTTTTTTGTATCACCAGGTTCTAAAATCGGACATTTGGCAGTAGAAAACACTCTTTGAGCGAATTCTCACCAATACACATGTAATTTACATTGTTTACATAACCATGGCATTCCGTATTCCGAACATGATTCATGCATCACGGATTCCTCAAACATGCATTTCTGAGCTGTGAACATGCGCATGACAGATGTTTCAACCACCAAACAAGTTACTTATGCACTTTGAAATAGTTCCTTGGACTTCGTTGCTTCCCCTATCACCAGTTTCAAGAATCACACTTTGATCCCAGAAAAACCCTCTTGGAGCGAATTCTACCCTAGAGATATGTAATTTGAATAGATTTCTTAAACATGATATTCCGTGTTCCGTACATGTTACATGCATGACGGTTTCCACAAACATGCATTCCTGAGTTGTGAGCATGTGGATTACTGATTTTTCACCCTCTATAAAAGGAATAATTTCATATAGACTCGTGTACACATTTTCACAAGCTTTCCCTAACACAAGTTTCGAATTCGTTCATTTTTCACAGAAGAATACTTCTGGAGTGTATTCAACCTAATAGATATATAATTTACATGAATTCCATCAACATGGCATTCCGGGTTCCGTACATGATACATGCATGACGGATTCGAGAAACATGCGTTTCTGAGTTGTGAGCATGTGGATTAGTGAACTTTCATCCACCAAAGAAGGCATATATTACACTTTGAAATATTTACTCTGACTTCATAAGTTTTTTGTATCACCAGGTTCTAAAATCGGACATTTGGCAGTAGAAAACACTCTTTGAGCGAATTCTCACCAATACACATGTAATTTACATTGTTTACATAACCATGGCATTCCGTATTCCGAACATGTTTCATGCATCACGGATTCCTCAAACATGCATTTCTGAGCTGTGAACATGCGCATGACAGATGTTTCAACCACCAAACTAGTTACTTATGCACTTTGAAATAGTTCCTTGGACTTCGTTGCTTCTCCTATCACCAGTTTCAAGAATCAGACTTTGATCCCAGAAAAACCCTCTTGGAGCGAATTCTACCCTAGAGATATGTAATTTGAATAGATTCCTTCAACATGATATTCCGTGTTCCGTACATGTTACATGCATGACGGATTCGACAAACATGCATTCCTGAGTTGTGAGCATGTGGATTACTGATTTTTCATCCTCTATAAAAAGAATAATTTCATATAGACTCGTGTACACTTTTTCACAAGCTTTCCGTAACACAAGTTTCGAATTCGTTCATTTTTCACAGAAGAATACTTCTGGAGTGTATTCAACCTAATAGATATATAATTTACATGAATTAGATCAACATGGCATTCCGGGTTCCGTACATGATACATGCATGACGGATTCGAGAAACATGCGTTTCTGAGTTGTGAGCATGTGGATTAGTGAACTTTCATCCATCAAAGAAGGCATATATTACACTTTGAAATATTTACTCTGACTTTATAAGTTTTTTGTATCACCAGGTTCTAAAATCGGACATTTGGCAGTAGAAAACACTCTTTGAGCGAATTCTCACCAATACACATGTAATTCACATTGTTTACATAACCATGGCATTCCGTATTCCGAACATGTTTCATGCATCACGGATTCCTCAAACATGCATTTCTGAGCTGTGAACATGCACATGACAGATGTTTCAACCACCAAACAAGTTACTTATGCACTTTGAAATAGTTCCTTGGACTTCGTTGCTTCTCCTATCACCAGTTTCAAGAATCACACTTTGATCCCAGAAAAACCCTCTTGGAGCGAATTCTACCCTAGAGATATGTAATTTGAATAGATTCCTTCAACATGATATTCCGTGTTCCGTACATGTTACATGCATGACGGTTTCGACAAACATGCATTCCTGAGTTGTGAGCATGTGGATTACTGATTTTTCACCCTCTATAAAAGGAATAATTTCATATAGACTCGTGTACACATTTTCACAAACTTTCCCTAACACAAGTTTCGAATTCGTTCATTTTTCACAGAAGAATACTTCTGGAGTGTATTCAACCTAATAGATATATAATTTACATGAATTCCATCAACATGGCATTCCGGGTTCCGTACATGATACATGCATGACGGATTCGAGAAACATGCGTTTCTGAGTTGTGAGCATGTGGATTAGTGAACTTTCATCCACCAAAGAAGGCATATATTACACTTTGAAATATTTACTCTGACTTCATAAGTTTTTTGTATCACCAGGTTCTAAAATCGGACATTTGGCAGTAGAAAACACTCTTTGAGCGAATTCTCACCAATACACATGTAATTTACATTGTTTACATAACCATGGCATTCCGTATTCCGAACATGATTCATGCATCACTAATTCCTCAAATTGCATTTCTGAGCTGTGAACATGCACATGGCAGATATTTCAACCACCAAACAAGTTACTTATGCACTTTGAAATAGTTCCTTGGACTTCGTTGCTTCTCCTATCACCAGTTTCAAGAATCACACTTTGATCCCAGAAAAACCCTCTTGGAGCGAATTCTACCCTAGAGATATGTAATTTGAATAGATTCCTTCAACATGATATTCCGTGTTCCGTACATGTTACAGGCATGACGGATTCGACAAACATGCATTCCTGAGTTGTGAGCATGTGGATAACTGATTTTTCATCCTCTATAAAAGGAATAATTTCATATAGACTCGTGTACACATTTTCACAAGCTTTCCCTAACTCAAGTTTCGAATTCGTTCATTTTTCACAGAAGAATTCTTCAGGAGTCTATTCAACCTAATAGATATATAATTTACATGAATTCCATCAACATGGCATTCCGGGTTCCGTACATGATACATGCATGACGGATTCGAGAAACATGCGTTTCTGAGTTGTGAGCATGTGGATTAGTGAACTTTCATCCACCAAAGAAGGCATATATTACACTTTGAATTATTTACTCTGACTTCATAAGTTTTTTGTATCACCAGGTTCTAAAATCGGACATTTGGCAGTAGAAAACACTCTTTGAGCGAATTCTCACCAATACACATGTAATTTACATTGTTTACATAACCATGGCATTCCGTATTCCGAACATGTTTCATGCATCACGGATTCCTCAAACATGCATTTCTGAGCTGTGAACATGCGCATGACAGATGTTTCAACCACCAAACAAGTTACTTATGCACTTTGAAATAGTTCCTTGGACTTCGTTGCTTCTCCTATCACCAGTTTCAAGAATCACACATTGATCCCAGAAAAACCCTCTTGGAGCGAATTCTACCCTAGAGATATGTAATTTGAATAGATTTCTTCAACATGATATTCCGTGTTCCGTACATGTTACATGCATGACGGATTCGACAAACATGCATTCCTGAGTTGTGAGCATGTGGATAACTGATTTTCCATCCTCTATAAATGGAATAATTTCATATAGACTCCTGTACACATTTTCACAAGCTTTCCCTAACACAAGTTTCGAATTCGTTCATTTTTCACAGAAGAATTCTTCTGGAGTGTATTCAACCTAATAGATATATAATTTATATGAATTCCATCAACATGGCATTCCGGGTTCCGTACATGATACATGCATGACGGATTCGAGAAACATGCGTTTCTGAGTTGTGAGCATGTGGATTAGTGAACTTTCATCCACCAAAGAAGGCATATATTACACTTTGAAATATTTACTCTGACTTCATAAGTTTTTTGTATCACCAGGTTCTAAAATCGGACATTTGGCAGTAGAAAACACTCTTTGAGCGAATTCTCACCAATACACATGTAATTTACATTGTTTACATAACCATGGCATTCCGTATTCCGAACATGATTCATGCATCACGGATTCCTCAAACATGCATTTCTGAGCTGTGAACATGCGCATGACAGATGTTTCAACCACCAAACAAGTTACTTATGCACTTTGAAATAGTTCCTTGGACTTCGTTGCTTCCCCTATCACCAGTTTCAAGAATCACACTTTGATCCCAGAAAAACCCTCTTGGAGCGAATTCTACCCTAGAGATATGTAATTTGAATAGATTTCTTAAACATGATATTCCGTGTTCCGTACATGTTACATGCATGACGGTTTCCACAAACATGCATTCCTGAGTTGTGAGCATGTGGATTACTGATTTTTCACCCTCTATAAAAGGAATAATTTCATATAGACTCGTGTACACATTTTCACAAGCTTTCCCTAACACAAGTTTCGAATTCGTTCATTTTTCACAGAAGAATACTTCTGGAGTGTATTCAACCTAATAGATATATAATTTACATGAATTCCATCAACATGGCATTCCGGGTTCCGTACATGATACATGCATGACGGATTCGAGAAACATGCGTTTCTGAGTTGTGAGCATGTGGATTAGTGAACTTTCATCCACCAAAGAAGGCATATATTACACTTTGAAATATTTACTCTGACTTCATAAGTTTTTTGTATCACCAGGTTCTAAAATCGGACATTTGGCAGTAGAAAACACTCTTTGAGCGAATTCTCACCAATACACATGTAATTTACATTGTTTACATAACCATGGCATTCCGTATTCCGAACATGTTTCATGCATCACGGATTCCTCAAACATGCATTTCTGAGCTGTGAACATGCGCATGACAGATGTTTCAACCACCAAACTAGTTACTTATGCACTTTGAAATAGTTCCTTGGACTTCGTTGCTTCTCCTATCACCAGTTTCAAGAATCAGACTTTGATCCCAGAAAAACCCTCTTGGAGCGAATTCTACCCTAGAGATATGTAATTTGAATAGATTCCTTCAACATGATATTCCGTGTTCCGTACATGTTACATGCATGACGGATTCGACAAATATGAATTCCTGAGTTGTGAGCATGTGGATTACTGATTTTTCATCCTCTATAAAAAGAATAATTTCATATAGACTCGTGTACACTTTTTCACAAGCTTTCCGTAACACAAGTTTCGAATTCGTTCATTTTTCACAGAAGAATACTTCTGGAGTGTATTCAACCTAATAGATATATAATTTACATGAATTAGATCAACATGGCATTCCGGGTTCCGTACATGATACATGCATGACGGATTCGAGAAACATGCGTTTCTGAGTTGTGAGCATGTGGATTAGTGAACTTTCATCCATCAAAGAAGGCATATATTACACTTTGAAATATTTACTCTGACTTTATAAGTTTTTTGTATCACCAGGTTCTAAAATCGGACATTTGGCAGTAGAAAACACTCTTTGAGCGAATTCTCACCAATACACATGTAATTCACATTGTTTACATAACCATGGCATTCCGTATTCCGAACATGTTTCATGCATCACGGATTCCTCAAACATGCATTTCTGAGCTGTGAACATGCACATGACAGATGTTTCAACCACCAAACAAGTTACTTATGCACTTTGAAATAGTTACTTGGACTTCGTTGCTTCTCCTATCACCAGTTTCAAGAATCACACTTTGATCCCAGAAAAACCCTCTTGGAGCGAATTCTAACCTAGAGATATGTAATTTGAATAGATTCCTTCAACATGATATTCCGTGTTCCGTACATGTTACATGCATGACGGATTCGACAAACATGCATTCCTGTGTTGTGAGCATGTGGATTAGTGATTTTTCATCCTCTATAAAAGGAATAATTTCATATAGACTCGTGTACACATTTTCACAAGCTTTCCCTAACACAAGTTTCGAATTCGTTCATTTTTCACAGAAGAATACTTCTGGAGTGTATTCAACCTAATAGATATATAATTTACATGAATTCCATCAACATGGCATTCCAGGTTCCGTACATGATACATGCATGACGGATTCGAGAAACATGCGTTTCTGAGTTGTGAGCATGTGGATTAGTGAACTTTCATCCATCAAAGAAGGCATATATTACACTTTGAAATATTTACTCTGACTTCATTAGTTTTTTGTATCACCAGGTTTTAAAATCGGACATTTGGCAGTAGAAAACACTCTTTGAGCGAATTCTCACCAATACACATGTAATTTACATTGTTTACATAACCATGGCATTCCGTATTCCGAACATGTTTCATGCATAACGGATTCCTCAAACATGCATTTCTGAGCTGTGATCATGCGCATGACAGATGTTTCAACCACCAAACAAGTTACTTATGCACTTTGAAATAGTTCCTTGGACTTCGTTGCTTCTCCTATCACCAGTTTCAAGAATCACACTTTGATCCCAGAAAAACCCTCTTGGAGCGAATTCTACCCTAGAGATATGTAATTTGAATAGATTCCTTCAACATGATATTCCGTGTTCCGTACATGTTACATGCATGACGGTTTCAACAAACATGCATTCCTGAGTTGTGAGCATGTGGATTACTGATTTTTCACCCTCTATAAAAGGAATAATTTCATATAGACTCGTGTACACATTTTCACAAACTTTCCCTAACACAAGTTTCGAATTCGTTCATTTTTCACAGAAGAATACTTCTGGAGTGTATTCAACCTAATAGATATATAATTTACATGAATTCCATCAACATGGCATTCCGGGTTCCGTACATGATACATGCATGACGGATTCGAGAAACATGCGTTTCTGAGTTGTGAGCATGTGGATTAGTGAACTTTCATCCACCAAAGAAGGCATATATTACACTTTGAAATATTTACTCTGACTTCATAAGTTTTTTGTATCACCAGGTTCTAAAATCGGACATTTGGCAGTAGAAAACACTCTTTGAGCGAATTCTCACCAATACACATGTAATTTACATTGTTTACATAACCATGGCATTCCGTATTCCGAACATGATTCATGCATCACTAATTCCTCAAATTGCATTTCTGAGTTGTGAACATGCACATGGCAGATATTTCAACCACCAAACAAGTTACTTATGCACTTTGAAATAGTTCCTTGGACTTCGTTGCTTCTCCTATCACCAGTTTCAAGAATCACACTTTGATCCCAGAAAAACCCTCTTGGAGCGAATTCTACCCTAGAGATATGTAATTTGAATAGATTCCTTCAACATGATATTCCGTGTTCCGTACATGTTACAGGCATGACGGATTCGACAAACATGCATTCCTGAGTTGTGAGCATGTGGATAACTGATTTTTCATCCTCTATAAAAGGAATAATTTCATATAGACTCGTGTACACATTTTCACAAGCTTTCCCTAACTCAAGTTTCGAATTCGTTCATTTTTCACAGAAGAATTCTTCTGGAGTCTATTCAACCTAATAGATATATAATTTACATGAATTCCATCAACATGGCATTCCGGGTTCCGTACATGATACATGCATGACGGATTCGAGAAACATGCGTTTCTGAGTTGTGAGCATGTGGATTAGTGAACTTTCATCCACCAAAGAAGGCATATATTACACTTTGAAATATTTACTCTGACTTCATAAGTTTTTTGTATCACCAGGTTCTAAAATCGGACATTTGGCAGTAGAAAACACTCTTTGAGCGAATTCTCACCAATACACATGTAATTTACATTGTTTACATAACCATGGCATTCCGTATTCCGAACATGTTTCATGCATCACGGATTCCTCAAACATGCATTTCTGAGCTGTGAACATGCGCATGACAGATGTTTCAACCACCAAACAAGTTACTTATGCACTTTGAAATAGTTCCTTGGACTTCGTTGCTTCTCCTATCACCAGTTTCAAGAATCACACATTGATCCCAGAAAAACCCTCTTGGAGCGAATTCTACCCTAGAGATATGTAATTTGAATAGATTTCTTCAACATGATATTCCGTGTTCCGTACATGTTACATGCATGACGGTTTCCACAAACATGCATTCCTGAGTTGTGAGCATGTGGATTACTGATTTTTCACCCTCTATAAAAGGAATAATTTCATATAGACTCGTGTACACATTTTCACAAGCTTTCCCTAACACAAGTTTCGAATTCGTTCATTTTTCACAGAAGAATACTTCTGGAGTGTATTCATCCTAATAGATATATAATTTACATGAATTCCATCAACATTGCATTCCGGGTTCCGTACATGATACATGCATGACGGATTCGAGAAACATGCTTTTCTGAGCTGTGAGCATGTGGATTAGTGAACTTTCATCCACCAAAGAAGGCATATATTACACTTTGAAATATTTACTCTGACTTCATAAGTTTTTTGTATCACCAGGTTCTAAAATCGGACATTTGGCAGTAGAAAACACTCTTTGAGCGAATTCTCACCAATACACATGTAATTTACATTGTTTACATAACCATGGCATTCCGTATTCCGAACATGATTCATGCATCACGGATTCCTCAAATTGCATTTCTGAGCTGTGAACATGCACATGACAGATATTTCAACCACCAAACAAGTTACTTATGCACTTTGAAATATTTCCTTGGACTTCGTTGCTTCTCCTATCACCAGTTTCAAGAATCACACTTTGATCCCAGAAAAACCCTCTTGGAGCAAATTCTACCCTAGAGATATGTAATTTGAATAGATTCCTTCAACATGATATTCCGTGTTCCGTACATGTTACATGCATGACGGATTCGACAAACATGCATTCCTGAGTTGTGAGCATGTGGATAACTGATTTTTCATCCTCTATAAAAGGAATAATTTCATATAGACTCGTGTACACATTTTCACAAGCTTTCCCTAACACAAGTTTCGAATTCGTTCATTTTTCACAGAAGAATACTTCTGGAGTGTATTCAACCTAATAGATATATAATTTACATGAATTCCATCAACATGGCATTCCGGGTTCCATACATGATAGATGCATGACGGATTAGAAAAACATGCGTTTCTGAGTTGTGAGCATGTGGATTAGTGAACTTTCATCCACCAAAGAAGGCATATATTACACTTTGAAATATTTACTCTGACTTCATAAGTTTTTTGTATCACCAGGTTCTAAAATCGGACATTTGGCAGTAGAAAACACTCTTTGAGCGAATTCTCACCAATACACATGTAATTTACATTGTTTACATAACCATGGCATTCCGTATTCCGAACATGTTTCATGCATCACGGATTCCTCAAACATGCATTTCTGAGGTGTGAACATGCGCATGACAGATGTTTCAACCACCAAACTAGTTACTTATGCACTTTGAAATAGTTCCTTGGACTTCGTTGCTTCTCCTATCACCAGTTTCAAGAATCACACTTTGATCCCAGAAAAACCCTCTTGGAGCGAATTCTACCCTAGAGATATGTAATTTGAATAGATTCCTTCAACATGATATTCCGTGTTCCGTACATGTTACATGCATGATGGATTCGACAAACATGCATTCCTGAGTTGTGAGCATGTGGATTACTGATTTTTCATCCTCTATAAAAGGAATAATTTCATATAGAATCGTGTACAGATTTTCACAAGCTTTCCCTAACACAAGTTTCGAATTCGTTCATTTTTCACAGAAGAATCCTTCTGGAGTGTATTCAACCTAATAGATATATAATTTACATGAATTCCATCAGCATGGCATTCCGGGTTCCGTACATGATACATGCATGACGGATTCGAGAAACATGCGTTTCTGAGCTGTGAGCATGTGGATTAGTGAACTTTCATCCACCAAAGAAGGCATATATTACACTTTGAAATATTTACTTGACTTCATAAGTTTTTTGTATCACCAGGTTCTAAAATCGGACATTTGGCAGTAGAAAACACTCTTTGAGCGAATTCTCACCAATACACATGTAATTTACATTGTTTACATAACCATGGCATTCCGTATACCGAGCATGTTTCATGCATCACGGATTCCTCAAACATGCATTTCTGAGCTGTTAACATGCGCATGACAGATGTTTCAACCACCAAACAAGTTACTTATGCACTTTGAAATAGTTCCTTGGACTTCGTTGCTTCTCCTATCACCAGTTTCAAGAATCACACTTTGATCCCAAAAAAACCCTCTTGGAACGAATTCTACCCTAGAGATATGTAATTTGAATAGATTCCTTCAACATGATATTCCGTGTTCCGTACATGTTACATGCATGACGGATTCGACAAACATGCATTCCTGAGTTGTGAGCATGTGGATTACTGATTTTTCATCCTCTATAAAAGAAATAATTTCATATAGACTCGTGTACACATTTTCACAAGCTTTCCCTAACACAAGTTTCGAATTCGTGCTTTTTACACAGAAGAATTCTTCTGGAGTGTATTCAACCTAATAGATATATAATTTACATGAATTCCATCAACATGGCATTCCGGGTTCCGTACATGATACATGCATGACGGATTCGAGAAACATGCGTTTCTGAGTTGTGAGCATGTGGATTAGTGAACTTTCATCCACCAAAGGGGGCATATATTACACTTTGAAATATTTACTCTGACTTCATAAGTTTTTTGTATCACCAGGTTCTAAAATCGGACATTTGGCAGTAGAAAACACTCTTTGAGCGAATTCTCACCAATACACATGTAATTCACATTGTTTACATAACCATGGCATTCCGTATCCCGAACATGATTCATGCATCACGGATTCCTCAAACATGCATTTCTGAGCTGTGAACATGCGCATGACAGATGTTTCAACCACCAAACAAGTTAGTTATGCACTTTGAAATAGTTCCTTGGACTTCGTTGCTTCTCCTATCACCAGTTTCAAGAATCACACTTTGATCCCAGAAAAACCCTCTTGGAGCGAATTCTACCCTAGAGATATGTAATTTGAATAGATTCCTTCAACATGATATTCCGTGTTCCGTACATGTTACATGCATGACGGTTTCGACAAACATGCATTCCTGAGTTGTGAGCATGTGGATTACTGATTTTTCATCCTCTGTAAAAGGAATAATTTAATATAGACTCGTGTACACATTTTCACAAACTTTCCCTAACACAAGTTTGGAATTCTTGCTTTTTACACAGAAGAATACTTCTGGAGTGTATTCAACCTAATAGATATATAATTTACATGAATTCCATCAACATGGCATTCCGGGTTCCGTACATGATACATGCATGACGGATTCGAGAAACATGCGTTTCTGAGTTGTGAGCATGTGGATTAGTGAACTTTCATCCACCAAAGAAGGCATATATTACACTTTGAAATATTTTCTCTGACTTCATAAGTGTTTTGTATCACCAGGTTCTAAAATCGGACATTTGGCAGTAGAAAACACTCTTTGAGCGAATTCTCACCAATACACATGTAATTTACATTGTTTACATAACCATGGCATTCCGTATTCCGAACATGATTCATGCATCACGAATTCCTCAAATTGCATTTCTAAGCTGTGAACATGCACATGACAGATATTTCAACAACCAAACAAGTTACTTATGCACTTTGAAATAGTTCCTTGGACTTCGTTGCTTCTCCTATCACCAGTTTCAAGAATCACACCTTGATCCCAGAAAAACCCTCTTGGAGCGAATTCTACCCTAGAGATATGTAATTTGAATAGATTCCTTCAACATGATATTCCGTGTTCCGTACATGTTACATGCATGACGGATTCCACAAACATGCATTCCTGAGTTGTGAGCATGTGGATTACTGATTTTTCATCCTCTATAAAAGGAATAATTTCATATAGACTCGTGTACACATTTTCACAAGCTTTCCCTAACACATGTTTCGAATTCGTTCATTTTTCACAGAAGAATTCTTCTGGAGTGTATTCAACCTAATAGATATATAATTTACATGAATTCTATCAACATGGCATTCCGGGTTCCGTACATGATACATGCATGACGGATTCGAGAAACATGCGTTTCTGAGTTGTGAGCATGTGGATTAGTGAACTTTCATCCACCAAAGAAGGCATATATTACACTTTGAAATATTTACTCTGACTTCATATGTTTTTTGTATCACCAGGTTCTAAAATCGGACATTTGGCAGTAGAAAACACTCTTTGAGTGAATTCTCACCAATACACATGTAATTCACATTGTTTATATAACCATGGCATTCCGTATCCCGAACATGATTCATGCATCACGGATTCCTTAAACATGCATTTCTGAGCTGTGAACATGCGCATGACAGATGTTTCAACCACCAAACAAGTTAGTTATGCACTTTGAAATAGTTCCTTGGACTTCGTTGCTTCTCCTATCACCAGTTTCAAGAATCACACTTTGATCCCAGAAAAACCCTCTTGGAGCGAATTCTACCCTAGAGATATGTAATTTGAATAGATTCCTTCAACATGATATTCCATGTTCCGTACATGTTACATGCATGACGGATTCCACAAACATGCATTCCTGAGTTGTGAGCATGTGGATTACTGATTTTTCATCCTCTATAAAAGGAATAATTTCATATAGACTCGTGTACACATTTTCACAAGCTTTACCTAACACAAGTTTCGAATTCGTTCATTTTTCACAGAAGAATCCTTCTGGAGTGTATTCAACCTAATAGATATATAATTTACATGAATTCCATCAACATGGCATTCCGGGTTCCGTACATGATACATGCATGACGGATTCGAGAAACATGCGTTTCTGAGCTGTGAGCATGTGGATTAGTGAACTTTCATCCACCAAAGAAGGCATATATTACACTTTGAAATATTTACTCTGACTTCATAAGTTTTTTGTATCACCAGGTTCTAAAATCGGACATTTGGCAGTAGAAAACACTCTTTGAGCGAATTCTCACCAATACACATGTAATTTACATTGTTTACATAACCATGGCATTCCGTATACCGAGCATGTTTCATGCATTACGGATTCCTCAAACATGCATTTCTGAGCTGTGAACATGCGCATGACAGATGTTTCAACCACCAAACAAGTTAGTTATGCACTTTGAAATAGTTCCTTGGACTTCGTTGCTTCTCCTATCACCAGTTTCAAGAATCACACTTTGATCCCAGAAAAACCCTCTTGGAGCGAATTGTACCCTAGAGATATGTAATTTGAATAGATTCCTTCAACATGATATTCCGTGTTCCGTACATGTTACATGCATGACGGATTCGACAAACATGCATTCCTGAGTTGTGAGCATGTGGATTACTGATTTTTCATCCTGTATAAAAGGAATAATTTAATATAGACTCGTGTACACATTTTCAGAAACTTTCCCAAACACAAGTATCGAATTCGTGCTTTTTACACAGAAGAATACTTCTGGAGTATATTCAACCTAATAGATATATAATTTACATGAATTCCATCAACATGGCATTCCAGGTTCCGTACATGATACATGCATGACGGATTCGAGAAACATGCGTTTCTGAGTTGTGAGCATGTGGATTAGTGAACTTTCATCCACCAAAGAAGGCATATATTACACTTTGAAATATTTACTCTGACTTCATAAGTTTTTTGTATCACCAGGTTCTAAAATCGGACATTTGGCAGTAGAAAACTCTCTTTGAGCGAATTCTCACCAATACACATGTAATTTACATTGTTTACATAACCATGGCATTCCGTATACCGAGCATGTTTCATGCATCACGGATTCCTTAAACATGCATTTCTGAGCTGTGAACATGCGCATGCCAGATGTTTCAACCACCAAACAAGTTACTTATGCACTTTGAAATAGTTCCTTGGACTTCGTTGCTTCTCCTATCACCAGTTTCAAGAATCACACTTTGATCCCAGAAAAACCCTCTTGGAGCGAATTCTACCCTAGAGATATGTAATTTGAATAGATTCCTTCAACATGATATTCCGTGTTCCGTACATGTTACATGCATGACGGATTCGACAAACATGCATTCCTGAGTTGTGAGCATGTGGATAACTGATTTTTCATCCTCTATAAAAGGAATAATTTCATATAGACTCGTGTACACATTTTCACAAGCTTTCCCTAACACAAGTTTCGAATTCGTTCATTTTTCACAGAAGAATACTTCTGGAGTGTATTCAACCTAATAGATATATAATTTACATGAATTCCATCAACATGGCATTCCGGGTTCCGTACATGATACATGCATGACGGATTCGAGAAACATGCGTTTCTGAGTTGTGAGCATGTGGATTAGTGAACTTTCATCCACCAAAGAAGGCATATATTACACTTTGAAATATTTACTCTGACTTCATAAGTTTTTTGTATCACCAGGTTCTAAAATCGGACATTTGGCAGTAGAAAACACTCTTTGAGCGAATTCTCACCAATACACATGTAATTTACATTGTTTACATAACCATGGCATTCCGTATACCGAGCATGTTTCATGCATCACGGATTCCTCAAACATGCATTTCTGAGCTGTGAACATGCGCATGACAGATGTTTCAACCACCAAACAAGTTACTTATGCACTTTGAAATAGTTCCTTGGACTTCGTTGCTTCTCCTATCACCAGTTTCAAGAATCCCACTTTGATCCCAGAAAAACCCTCTTGGAGCGAATTCTACCCTAGTGATATGTAATTTGAATAGATTCCTTCAACATGATATTCCGTGTTCCGTACATGTTACATGCATGACGGATTCGACAAACATGCATTCCTGAGTTGTGAGCATGTGGATTACTGATTTTTCATCCTCTATAAAAGGAATAATTTCATATAGACTCGTGTACACATTTTCACATGCTTTCCCTAACACAAGTTTCGAATTCGTGCTTTTTACACAGAAGAATACTTCTGGAGTGTATTCAACCTAATAGATATATAATTTACATGAATTCCATCAACATGGCATTCCGGGTTCCGTACATGATACATGCATGACGGATTCGAGAAACATGCGTTTCTGAGTTGTGAGCATGTGGATTAGTGAACTTTCATCCACCAAAGAAGCATATATTACACTTTGAAATATTTACTTGACTTCATAAGTTTTTTGTATCACCAGGTTCTAAAATCGGACATTTGGCAGTAGAAAACACTCTTTGAGTGAATTCTCACCAATACACATGTAATTCACATTGTTTACATAACCATGACATTCCGTATCCCGAACATGATTCATGCATCACGGATTCCTTAAACATGCATTTCTGAGCTGTGAACATGCGCATGACAGATGTTTCAACCACCAAACAAGTTAGTTATGCACTTTGAAATAGTTCCTTGTACTTCGTTGCTTCTCCTATCACCAGTTTCAAGAATCACACTTTGATCCCAGAAAAACCCTCTTGGAGCGAATTGTACCCTAGAGATATGTAATTTGAATAGATTCCTTCAACATGATATTCCGTGTTCCGTACATGTTACATGCATGACGGATTCGACAAACATGCATTCCTGAGTTGTGAGCATGTGGATTACTGATTTTTCATCCTCTATAAAAGGAATAATTTAATATAGACTCGTGTACACATTTTCACAAACTTTCCCTAACACAAGTTTCGAATTCGTGCTTTTTACACAGAAGAATACTTCTGGAGTATATTCAACCTAATAGATATATAATTTACATGAATTCCATCAACATGGCATTCCGGGTTCTGTACATGATACATGCATGACGGATTCGAGAAACATGCGTTTCTGAGTTGTGAGCATGTGGATTAGTGAACTTTCATCCACCAAAGAAGGCATATATTACACTTTGAAATATTTACTTGACTTCATAAGTTTTTTGTATCACCAGGTTCTAAAATCGGACATTTGGCAGTAGAAAACACTCTTTGAATGAATTCTCACCAATACACATGTAATTCACATTGTTTACATAACCGTGGCATTCCGTATCCCGAACATGATTCATGCATCACGGATTCCTCAAACATGCATTTCTGAGCTGTGAACATGCGTATGACAGATGTTTCAACCACCAAACAATTTACTTATGCACTTTGAAATAGTTCCTTGGACTTCGTTGCTTCTCCTATCACCAGTTTCAAGAATCACACTTTGATCCCAGAAAAACCCTCTTGGAGCGAATTCTACCCTAGAGATATGTAATTTGAATAGATTCCTTCAACATGATATTCCGTGTTCCGTACATGTTACATGCATGACGGATTCGACAAACATGCATTCCTGAGTTGTGAGCATGTGGATAACTGATTTTTCATCCTCTATAAAAGGAATAATTTCATATAGACTCGTGTACACATTTTCACAAGCTTTCCCTAACACAAGTTTCGAATTCGTTCATTTTTCACAGAAGAATACTTCTGGAGTGTATTCAACCTAATAGATATATAATTTACATGAATTCCATCAACATGGCATTCCGGGTTCCGTACATGATACATGCATGACGGATTCGAGAAACATGCGTTTCTGAGTTGTGAGCATGTGGATTAGTGAACTTTCATCCACCAAAGAAGGCATATATTACACTTTGAAATATTTACTCTGACTTCATAAGTTTTTTGTATCACCAGGTTCTAAAATCGGACATTTGGCAGTAGAAAACACTCTTTGAGCGAATTCTCACCAATACACATGTAATTTACATTGTTTACATAACCATGGCATTCCGTATACCGAGCATGTTTCATGCATCACGGATTCCTCAAACATGCATTTCTGAGCTGTGAACATGCGCATGACAGATGTTTCAACCACCAAACAAGTTACTTATGCACTTTGAAATAGTTCCTTGGACTTCGTTGCTTCTCCTATCACCAGTTTCAAGAATCCCACTTTGATCCCAGAAAAACCCTCTTGGAGCGAATTCTACCCTAGTGATATGTAATTTGAATAGATTCCTTCAACATGATATTCCGTGTTCCGTACATGTTACATGCATGACGGATTCGACAAACAGGCATTCCTGAGTTGTGAGCATGTGGATTACTGATTTTTCATCCTCTATAAAAGGAATAATTTCATATAGACTCGTGTACACATTTTCACAAGCTTTCCCTAACACAAGTTTCGAATTCGTGCTTTTTACACAGAAGAATACTTCTGGAGTGTATTCAACCTAATAGATATATAATTTACATGAATTCCATCAACATGGCATTCCGGGTTCCGTACATGATACATGCATGACGGATTCGAGAAACATGCGTTTCTGAGTTGTGAGCATGTGGATTAGTGAACTTTCATCCACCAAAGAAGGCATATATTACACTTTGAAATATTTACTTGACTTCATAAGTTTTTTGTATCACCAGGTTCTAAAATCGGACATTTGGCAGTAGAAAACACTCTTTGAGTGAATTCTCACCAATACACATGTAATTCACATTTTTACATAACCATGGCATTCCGTATCCCGAACATGATTCATGCATCACGGATTCCTTAAACATGCATTTCTGAGCTGTGAACATGCGCATGACAGATGTTTCAACCACCAAACAAGTTAGTTATGCACTTTGAAATAGTTCCTTGGACTTCGTTGCTTCTCCTATCACCAGTTTCAAGAATCACACTTTGATCCCAGAAAAACCCTCTTGGAGCGAATTGTACCCTAGAGATATGTAATTTGAATAGATTCCTTCAACATGATATTCCGTGTTCCGTACATGTTACATGCATGACGGTTTCGACAAACATGCATTCCTGAGTTGTGAGCATGTGGATTACTGATTTTTCATCCTCTATAAAAGGAATAATTTAATATAGACTCGTGTACACATTTTCACAAACTTTCCCTAATACAAGTTTCGAATTCATGCTTTTTACACAGAAGAATACTTCTGGAGTATATTCAACCTAATAGATATATAATTTACATGAATTCCATCAACATGGCATTCCGGGTTCCGTACATGATACATGCATGACGGATTCGAGAAACATGCGTTTCTGAGTTGTGAGCATGTGGATTAGTGAACTTTCATCCACCAAAGAAGGCATATATTACACTTTGAAATATTTACTTGACTTCATAAGTTTTTTGTATCACCAGGTTCTAAAATCGGACATTTGGCAGTAGAAAACACTCTTTTAGCGAATTCTCACCAATACACATGTAATTTACATTGTTTACATAACCATGGCATTCCGTATACCGAGCATGTTTCATGCATCACGGATTCCTTAAACATGCATTTCTGAGCTGTGAACATGCGCAAGACAGATGTTTCAACCACCAAACAAGTTACTTATGCACTTTGAAATAGTTCCTTGGACTTCGTTGCTTCTCCTATCACCAGTTTCAAGAATCACACTTTGATCCCAGAAAAACCCTCTTGGAGCGAATTCTACCCTAGAGATATGTAATTTGAATAGATTCCTTCAACATGATATTCCGTGTTCCGTACATGTTACATGCATGACGGATTCGACAAACATGCATTCCTGAGTTGTGAGCATGTGGATTACTGATTTTTCATCCTCTATAAAAGGAATAATTTCATATAGACTCGTGTACACATTTTCACAAACTTTCCCTAACACAAGTTTCGAATTCGTGCTTTTTACACAGAAGAATACTTCTGGAGTATATTCAACCTAATAGATATATAATTTACATGAATTCCATCAACATGGCATTCCGGGTTCCGTACATGATACATGCATGACGGATTCGAGAAACATGCGTTTCTGAGTTGTGAGCATGTGGATTAGTGAACTTTCATCCACCAAAGAAGGCATATATTACACTTTGAAATATTTACTTGACTTCATAAGTTTTTTGTATCACCAGGTTCTAAAATCGGACATTTGGCAGTAGAAAACACTCTTTGAGTGAAATCTCACCAATACACATGTAATTCACATTGTTTACATAACCATGGCATTCCGTATCCCGAACATGATTCATGCATCACGGATTCCTTAAACATGCATTTCTGAGCTGTGAACATGCGCATGACAGATGTTTCAACCACCAAACAAGTTAGTTATGCACTTTGAAATAGTTCCTTGGACTTCGTTGCTTCTCCTAACACCAGTTTCAAGAATCACACTTTGATCCCAGAAAAACCCTCTTGGAGCGAATTCTACCCTAGAGATATGTAATTTGAATAGATTCCTTCAACATGATATTCCGTGTTCCGTACATGTTACATGCATGACAGTTTCTACAAACATGCATTCCTGAGTTGTGAGCATGTGGATTACTGATTTTTCATCCTCTATAAAAGGAATAATTTAATATAGACTCGTGTACACATTTTCACAAACTTTCCCTAACACAAGTTTGGAATTCTTGCTTTTTACACAGAAGAATACTTCTGGAGTGTATTCAACCTAATAGATATATAATTTACATGAATTCCATCAACATGGCATTCCGGGTTCCGTACATGATACATGCATGACGGATTCGAGAAACATGCGTTTCTGAGTTGTGAGCATGTGGATTAGTGAACTTTCATCCACCAAAGAAGGCATATATTACACTTTGAAATATTTTCTCTGACTTCATAAGTGTTTTGTATCACCAGGTTCTAAAATCGGACATTTGGCAGTAGAAAACACTCTTTGAGCGAATTCTCACCAATACACATGTAATTTACATTGTTTACATAACCATGGCATTCCGTATACCGAGCATGATTCATGCATCACGGATTCCTCAAACATGCATTTCTGAGCTGTGAACATGCGCATGACAGATGTTTCAACCACCAAACAATTTACTTATGCACTTTGAAATAGTTCCTTGGACTTCGTTGCTTCTCCTATCACCAGTTTCAAGAATCACACTTTGATCCCAGAAAAACCCTCTTGGAGCGAATTCTACCCTAGAGATATGTAATTTGAATAGATTCCTTCAACATGATATTCCGTGTTCCGTACATGTTACATGCATGACGGATTCGACAAACATGCATTCCTGAGTTGTGAGCATGTGGATTACTGATTTTTCATCCTCTATAAAAGGAATAATTTAATATAGACTCGTGTACACATTTTCACAAACTTTCCCTAACACAAGTTTCGAATTCGTGCTTTTTACACAGAAGAATACTTCTGGAGTATATTCAACCTAATAGATATATAATTTACATGAATTCCATCAACATGGCATTCCGGGTTCCGTACATGATACATGCATGACGGATTCGAGAAACATGCGTTTCTGAGTTGTGAGCATGTGGATTAGTGAACTTTCATCCACCAAAGAAGGCATATATTACACTTTGAAATATTTACTTGACTTCATAAGTTTTTTGTATCACCAGGTTCTAAAATCGGACATTTGGCAGTAGAAAACACTCTTTGAGTGAAATCTCACCAATACACATGTAATTCACATTGTTTACATAACCATGGCATTCCGTATCCCGAACATGATTCATGCATCACGGATTCCTTAAACATGCATTTCTGAGCTGTGAACATGCGCATGACAGATGTTTCAACCACCAAACAAGTTAGTTATGCACTTTGAAATAGTTCCTTGGACTTCGTTGCTTCTCCTAACACCAGTTTCAAGAATCACACTTTGATCCCAGAAAAACCCTCTTGGAGCGAATTCTACCCTAGAGATATGTAATTTGAATAGATTCCTTCAACATGATATTCCGTGTTCCGTACATGTTACATGCATGACGGTTTCGACAAACATGCATTCCTGAGTTGTGAGCATGTGGATTACTGATTTTTCATCCTCTATAAAAGGAATAATTTAATATAGACTCGTGTACACATTTTCACAAACTTTCCCTAACACAAGTTTGGAATTCTTGCTTTTTACACAGAAGAATACTTCTGGAGTGTATTCAACCTAATAGATATATAATTTACATGAATTCCATCAACATGGCATTCCGGGTTCCGTACATGATACATGCATGACGGATTCGAGAAACATGCGTTTCTGAGTTGTGAGCATGTGGATTAGTGAACTTTCATCCACCAAAGAAGGCATATATTACACTTTGAAATATTTTCTCTGACTTCATAAGTGTTTTGTATCACCAGGTTCTAAAATCGGACATTTGGCAGTAGAAAACACTCTTTGAGCGAATTCTCACCAATACACATGTAATTTACATTGTTTACATAACCATGGCATTCCGTATACCGAGCATGATTCATGCATCACGGATTCCTCAAATTGCATTCCTAAGCTGTGAACATGCACATGATAGATGTTTCAACCACCAAACAAGTTACTTATGCACTTTGAAATAGTTCCTTGGACTTCGTTGCTTCTCCTATCACCAGTTTCAAGAATCACACTTTGATCCCAGAAAAACCCTGTTGGAGCGAATTCTACCCTAGAGATATGTAATTTGAAAATATTCCTTCAACATGATATTCCGTGTTCCTTACATGTTACATGCATGACGGATTCGACAAACATGCATTCCTGAGTTGTGAGCATGTGGATTACTGATTTTTCATCCTCTATAAAAGGAATAATTTCATATAGACTCGTGTACACATTTTCACAAGCTTTCCCTAACACATGTTTCGAATTCGTTCATTTTTCACAGAAGAATTCTTCTGGAGTGTATTCAACCTAATAGATATATAATTTACATGAATTCCATCAACATGGCATTCCGGGTTCCGTACATGATACATGCATGACGGATTCGAGAAACATGCGTTTCTGAGTTGTGAGCATGTGGATTAGTGAACTTTCATCCACCAAAGAAGGCATATATTACACTTTGAAATATTTACTCTGACTTCATAAGTTTTTTGTATCACCAGGTTCTAAAATCGGACATTTGGCAGTAGAAAACACTCTTTGAGCGAATTCTCACCAATACACATATAATTTACATTGTTTACATAACCATGGCATTCCGTATTCCGAACATGATTCATGCATCACGAATTCCTCAAACATGCATTTCTGAGCTGTGAACATGCACATGACAGATATTTCAACCACCAAATAAGTTACTTATGCACTTTGAAATATTTCCTTGGACTTCGTTGCTTCTCCTATCACCAGTTTCATGAATCACACTTTGATCACAGGAAAACCCTCTTGGAGCGAATTCTACCCTAGAGATATGTAATTTGAATAGATTCCTTCAACATGATATTCCGTGTTCCGTACATGTTACATGCATGACGGATTCGACAAACATGCATTCCTGAGTTGTGAGCATGTGGATTACTGATTTTTCATCCTCTATAAAAGGAATAATTTCATATAGACTCGTGTACACATTTTCACAAACTTTCCCTAACACAAGTTTCAAATTCGTTCATTTTTCACAGAAGAATTCTTCTGGAGTGTATTCAACCTAATAGATATTTAATTTACATGAATTCCATCAACATGGCATTCCGGGTTCCGTACATGATACATGCATGACGGATTCGAGAAACATGCGTTTCTGAGTTGTGAGCATGTGGATTAGTGAACTTTCATCCACCAAAGAAGGCATATATTACACTTTGAAATATTTTCTCTGACTTCATAAGTTTTTTGTATCACCAGGTTCTAAAATCGGACATTTGGCAGTAGAAAACACTCTTTGAGTGAAATCTCACCAATACACATGTAATTCACATTGTTTACATAACCATGGCATTCCGTATCCCGAACATGATTCATGCATCACGGATTCCTTAAACATGCATTTCTGAGCTGTGAACATGCGCATGACAGATGTTTCAACCACCAAACAAGTTAGTTATGCACTTTGAAATAGTTCCTTGGACTTCGTTGCTTCTCCTAACACCAGTTTCAAGAATCACACTTTGATCCCAGAAAAACCCTCTTGGAGCGAATTCTACCCTAGAGATATGTAATTTGAATAGATTCCTTCAACATGATATTCCGTGTTCCGTACATGTTACATGCATGACGGTTTCGACAAACATGCATTCCTGAGTTGTGAGCATGTGGATTACTGATTTTTCATCCTCTATAAAAGGAATAATTTAATATAGACTCGTGTACACATTTTCAAAAACTTTCCCTAACACAAGTTTGGAATTCTTGCTTTTTACACAGAAGAATACTTCTGGAGTGTATTCAACCTAATAGATATATAATTTACATGAATTCCATCAACATGGCATTCCGGGTTCCGTACATGATACATGCATGACGGATTCGAGAAACATGCGTTTCTGAGTTGTGAGCATGTGGATTAGTGAACTTTCATCCACCAAAGAAGGCATATATTACACTTTGAAATATTTACTTGACTTCATAAGTTTTTTGTATCACCAGGTTCTAAAATCGGACATTTGGCAGTAGAAAACACTCTTTGAGTGAAATCTCACCAATACACATGTAATTCACATTGTTTACATAACCATGGCATTCCGTATCCCGAACATGATTCATGCATCACGGATTCCTTAAACATGCATTTCTGAGCTGTGAACATGCGCATGACAGATGTTTCAACCACCAAACAAGTTAGTTATGCACTTTGAAATAGTTCCTTGGACTTCGTTGCTTCTCCTAACACCAGTTTCAAGAATCACACTTTGATCCCAGAAAAACCCTCTTGGAGCGAATTCTACCCTAGAGATATGTAATTTGAATAGATTCCTTCAACATGATATTCCGTGTTCCGTACATGTTACATGCATGACAGTTTCGACAAACATGCATTCCTGAGTTGTGAGCATGTGGATTACTGATTTTTCATCCTCTATAAAAGGAATAATTTAATATAGACTCGTGTACACATTTTCACAAACTTTCCCTAACACAAGTTTGGAATTCTTGCTTTTTACACAGAAGAATACTTCTGGAGTGTATTCAACCTAATAGATATATAATTTACATGAATTCCATCAACATGGCATTCCGGGTTCCGTACATGATACATGCATGACGGATTCGAGAAACATGCGTTTCTGAGTTGTGAGCATGTGGATTAGTGAACTTTCATCCACCAAAGAAGGCATATATTACACTTTGAAATATTTTCTCTGACTTCATAAGTGTTTTGTATCACCAGGTTCTAAAATCGGACATTTGGCAGTAGAAAACACTCTTTGAGCGAATTCTCACCAATACACATGTAATTTACATTGTTTACATAACCATGGCATTCCGTATACCGAGCATGATTCATGCATCACGGATTCCTCAAACATGCATTTCTGAGCTGTGAACATGCGCATGACAGATGTTTCAACCACCAAACAATTTACTTATGCACTTTGAAATAGTTCCTTGGACTTCGTTGCTTCTCCTATCACCAGTTTCAAGAATCACACTTTGATCCCAGAAAAACCCTCTTGGAGCGAATTCTACCCTAGAGATATGTAATTTGAATAGATTCCTTCAACATGATATTCCGTGTTCCGTACATGTTACATGCATGACGGATTCGACAAACATGCATTCCTGAGTTGTGAGCATGTGGATTACTGATTTTTCATCCTCTATAAAAGGAATAATTTAATATAGACTCGTGTACACATTTTCACAAACTTTCCCTAACACAAGTTTCGAATTCGTGCTTTTTACACAGAAGAATACTTCTGGAGTATATTCAACCTAATAGATATATAATTTACATGAATTCCATCAACATGGCATTCCGGGTTCCGTACATGATACATGCATGACGGATTCGAGAAACATGCGTTTCTGAGTTGTGAGCATGTGGATTAGTGAACTTTCATCCACCAAAGAAGGCATATATTACACTTTGAAATATTTACTTGACTTCATAAGTTTTTTGTATCACCAGGTTCTAAAATCGGACATTTGGCAGTAGAAAACACTCTTTGAGTGAAATCTCACCAATACACATGTAATTCACATTGTTTACATAACCATGGTATTCCGTATCCCGAACATGATTCATGCATCACGGATTCCTTAAACATGCATTTCTGAGCTGTGAACATGCGCATGACAGATGTTTCAACCACCAAACAAGTTAGTTATGCACTTTGAAATAGTTCCTTGGACTTCGTTGCTTCTCCTAACACCAGTTTCAAGAATCACACTTTGATCCCAGAAAAACCCTCTTGGAGCGAATTCTACCCTAGAGATATGTAATTTGAATAGATTCCTTCAACATGATATTCCGTGTTCCGTACATGTTACATGCATGACGGTTTCGACAAACATGCATTCCTGAGTTGTGAGCATGTGGATTACTGATTTTTCATCCTCTATAAAAGGAATAATTTAATATAGACTCGTGTACACATTTTCACAAACTTTCCCTAACACAAGTTTGGAATTCTTGCTTTTTACACAGAAGAATACTTCTGGAGTGTATTCAACCTAATAGATATATAATTTACATGAATTCCATCAACATGGCATTCCGGGTTCCGTACATGATACATGCATGATGGATTCGAGAAACATGCGTTTCTGAGTTGTGAGCATGTGGATTAGTGAACTTTCATCCACCAAAGAAGGCATATATTACACTTTGAAATATTTTCTCTGACTTCATAAGTGTTTTGTATCACCAGGTTCTAAAATCGGACATTTGGCAGTAGAAAACACTCTTTGAGCGAATTCTCACCAATACACATGTAATTTACATTGTTTACATAACCATGGCATTCCGTATACCGAGCATGATTCATGCATCACGGATTCCTCAAATTGCATTTCTAAGCTGTGAACATGCACATGATAGATGTTTCAACCACCAAACAAGTTACTTATGCACTTTGAAATAGTTCCTTGGACTTCGTTGCTTCTCCTATCAGCAGTTTCATGAATCACACTTTGATCACAGGAAAACCCTCTTGGAGCGAATTCTACCCTAGAGATATGTAATTTGAATAGATTCCTTCAACATGATATTCCGTGTTCCGTACATGTTACATGCATGACGGATTCGACAAACATGCATTCCTGAGTTGTGAGCATGTGGATTACTGATTTTTCATCCTCTATAAAAGGAATAATTTCATATAGACTCGTGTACACATTTTCACAAACTTTCCCTAACACAAGTTTCAAATTCGTTCATTTTTCACAGAAGAATTCTTCTGGAGTGTATTCAACCTAATAGATATTTAATTTACATGAATTCCATCAACATGGCATTCCGGGTTCCGTACATGATACATGCATGACGGATTCGAGAAACATGCGTTTCTGAGTTGTGAGCATGTGGATTAGTGAACTTTCATCCACCAAAGAAGGCATATATTACACTTTGAAATATTTTCTCTGACTTCATAAGTTTTTTGTATCACCAGGTTCTAAAATCGGACATTTGGCAGTAGAAAACACTCTTTGAGTGAAATCTCACCAATACACATGTAATTTACATTGTTTACATAACCATGGCATTCCGTATCCCGAACATGATTCATGCATCACGGATTCCTTAAACATGCATTTCTGAGCTGTGAACATGCGCATGACAGATGTTTCAACCACCAAACAAGTTAGTTATGCACTTTGAAATAGTTCCTTGGACTTCGTTGCTTCTCCTAACACCAGTTTCAAGAATCACACTTTGATCCCAGAAAAACCCTCTTGGAGCGAATTCTACCCTAGAGATATGTAATTTGAATAGATTCCTTCAACATGATATTCCGTGTTCCGTACATGTTACATGCATGACGGTTTCGACAAACATGCATTCCTGAGTTGTGAGCATGTGGATTACTGATTTTTCATCCTCTATAAATGGAATAATTTAATATAGACTCGTGTACACATTTTCACAAACTTTCCCTAACACAAGTTTGGAATTCTTGCTTTTTACACGGAAGAATACTTCTGGAGTGTATTCAACCTAATAGATATATAATTTACATGAATTCCATCAACATGGCATTCCGGGTTCCGTACATGATACATGCATGACGGATTCGAGAAACATGCGTTTCTGAGTTGTGAGCATGTGGATTAGTGAACTTTCATCCACCAAAGAAGGCATATATTACACTTTGAAATATTTTCTCTGACTTCATAAGTGTTTTGTATCACCAGGTTCTAAAATCGGACATTTGGCAGTAGAAAACACTCTTTGAGCGAATTCTCACCAATACACATGTAATTTACATTGTTTACATAACCATGGCATTCCGTATACCGAGCATGATTCATGCATCACGGATTCCTCAAATTGCATTTCTAAGCTGTGAACATGCACATGACAGATGTTTCAACCACCAAACAAGTTACTTATGCACTTTGAAATAGTTCCTTGGACTTCGTTGCTTCTCCTATCACCAGTTTCAAGAATCACACTTTGATCCCAGAAAAACCCTGTTGGAGCGAATTCTACCCTAGAGATATGTAATTTGAAAATATTCCTTCAACATGATATTCCGTGTTCCTTACATGTTACATGCATGACGGATTCGACAAACATGCATTCCTGAGTTGTGAGCATGTGGATTACTGATTTTTCATCCTCTATAAAAGGAATAATTTCATATAGACTCGTGTACACATTTTCACAAGCTTTCCCTAACACATGTTTCGAATTCGTTCATTTTTCACAGAAGAATTCTTCTGGAGTGTATTCAACCTAATAGATATATAATTTACATGAATTCCATCAACATGGCATTCCGGGTTCCGTACATGATATATGCATGACGGATTCGAGAAACATGCGTTTCTGAGTTGTGAGCATGTGGATTAGTGAACTTTCATCCACCAAAGAAGGCATATATTACACTTTGAAATATTTACTCTGACTTCATAAGTTTTTTGTATCACCAGGTTCTAAAATCGGACATTTGGCAGTAGAAAACACTCTTTGAGCGAATTCTCACCAATACACATGTAATTTACATTGTTTACATAACCATGGCATTCCGTATTCCGAACATGATTCATGCATCACGAATTCCTCAAACATGCATTTCTGAGCTGTGAACATGCACATGACAGATATTTCAAGCACCAAATAAGTTACTTATGCACTTTGAAATATTTCCTTGGACTTCGTTGCTTCTCCTATCACCAGTTTCATGAATCACACTTTGATCACAGGAAAACCCTCTTGGAGCGAATTCTACCCTAGAGATATGTAATTTGAATAGATTCCTTCAACATGATATTCCGTGTTCCGTACATGTTACATGCATGACGGATTCGACAAACATGCATTCCTGAGTTGTGAGCATGTGGATTACTGATTTTTCATCCTCTATAAAAGGAATAATTTCATATAGACTCGTGTACACATTTTCACAAACTTTCCCTAACACAAGTTTCAAATTCGTTCATTTTTCACAGAAGAATTCTTCTGGAGTGTATTCAACCTAATAGATATTTAATTTACATGAATTCCATCAACATGGCATTCCGGGTTCCGTACATGATACATGCATGACGGATTCGAGAAACATGCGTTTCTGAGTTGTGAGCATGTGGATTAGTGAACTTTCATCCACCAAAGAAGGCATATATTACACTTTGAAATATTTTCTCTGACTTCATAAGTTTTTTGTATCACCAGGTTCTAAAATCGGACATTTGGCAGTAGAAAACACTCTTTGAGCGAATTCTCACCAATACACATGTAATTTACATTGTTTATATAACCATGGCATTCCGTATTCCGAACATGTTTCATGCATCACGGATTCCTCAAACATGCATTTCTGAGCTGTGAACATGCGCATGACAGATGTTTCAACCACCAAACAAGTTACTTATGCACTTTGAAATAGTTCCTTGGACTTCGTTGCTTCTCCTATCACCAGTTTCAAGAATCACACTTTGATCCAAGAAAAACCCTCTTGGAGCGAATTCTACCCTAGAGATATGAAATTTGAATAGATTCCTTCAACATGATATTCCGTGTTCCGTACATGTTACATGCATGACGGATTCGACAAACATGCATTCCTGAGTTGTGGGCATGTGGATTACTGATTTTTCACCCTCTATAAAAGGAATAATTTCATATAGACTCGTGTACACATTTTCACAAGCTTTCCCTAACACAAGTTTCAAATTCGTTCATTTTTCACAGAAGAATTCTTCTGGAGTGTATTCAACCTAATAGATATATAATTTACATGAATTCCATCAACATGGCATTCCGGGTTCCGTACATGATACATGCATGACGGATTCGAGAAACATGCGTTTCTGAGTTGTGAGCATGTGGATTAGTGAACTTTCATCCACCAAAGAAGGCATATATTACACTTTGAAATATTTACTCTGACTTCATAAGTTTTTTGTATCACCAGGTTCTAAAATCGGACATTTGGCAGTAGAAAACACTCTTTGAGCGAATTCTCACCAATACACATGTAATTTACATTGTTTTCATCACCATGGCATTCCGTATTCCGAACATGTTTCATGCATCACGGATTCCTCAAACATGCATTTCTGAGCTGTGAACATGCGCATGCCAGATGTTTCAACCACCAAACAAGTTACTTATGCACTTTGAAATATTTCCTTGGACTTCGCTGCTTCTCCTATCACCAGTTTCAAGAATCACACTTTGATCCCAGAAAAACCCTCTTAGAGTGAATTCTACCCTAGAGAATTGTAATTTGAATAAATTCCTTCAACATGATTTTCCGTGTTCCGTACATGTTACATGCATGACGGATTCGACAAACATGCATTCCTGAGTTGAGAGCATGTGGATTACTGATTTTTCGTCCTCTATAAAAGGAATAATTACATATAGACTCGTGTACACATTTTCACAAGCTTTCCCTAACACAAGTTTCGAATTCGTTCATTTTTCACAGAAGAATTCTTCTGGAGTGTATTCAACCTAATAGATATATAATTTACATGAATTCCATCAACATGGCATTCTGGGTTCCGTACATGATACATGCATGACGGATTCGAGAAACATGCGTTTCTGAGTTGTGAGCATGTGGATTAGTGAACTTTCATCCACCAAAGAAGGCATATATTACACTTTGAAATATTTACTCTGACTTCATAAGTTTTTTGTATCACCAGGTTCTAAAATCGGACATTTGGCAGTAGAAAACACTCTTTGAGCGAATTCTCACCAATACACATGTAATTTACATTGTTTACATAACCATGGCATTCCGTATTCCGAACATGTTTCATGCATCACGGATTCCTCAAACATGCATTTCTGAGCTGTGAACATGCGCATGACAGATGTTTCAACCACCAAACAAGTTACTTATGCACTTTGAAATAGTTCCTTGGACTTCGTTGCTTCTCCTATCACCAGTTTCAAGAATCACACTTTGATCACAGAAAAACCCTCTTGGAGCGAATTCTACCCTAGAGATATGTAATTTGAATAGATTCCTTCAACATGATATTCCGTGTTCCGTACATGTTACATGCATGACGGTTTCCACAAACATGCATTCCTGAGTTGTGAGCATGTGGATTACTGATTTTTCATCCTCTATAAAAGGAATAATTTCATATAGACTCGTGTACATATTTTCACAAGCTTTCCCTAACACAAGTTTCGAATTCGTTCATTTTTCACAGAAGAATTCTTCTGGAGTATATTCAACCTAATAGATATATAATTTACATGAATTCCATCAACATGGCATTCCGGGTTCCGTACATGATACATGCATGACGGATTCGAGAAACATGCGTTTCTGAGTTGTGAGCATGTGGATTAGTGGACATTCATCCACCAAAGAAGGCATATATTACACTTTGAAATATTTACTTGACTTCATAAGTTTTTTGTATCACCAGGTTCTAAAATCGGACATTTGGCAGTAGAAAACACTCTTTGAGTGAATTCTCACCAATACACATGTAATTCACATTGTTTACATAACCATGGCATTCCGTATCCCGAACATGATTCATGCATCACGGATTCCTTAAACATGCATTTCTGAGCTGTGAACATCCGCATGATAGATGTTTCAACCACCAAACAAATTACTTATGCACTTTGAAATAGTTCCTTGGACTTCGTTGCTTCTCCTATCACCAGTTTCAAGAATCACACTTTGATCCCAGAAAAACCCTCTTGGAGCGAATTCTACCCTAGAGATATGTAATTTGAATAGATTCCTTCAACATGTATTCCGTGTTCCGTACATGTTACATGCATGACGGATTCGACAAACATGCATTCCTGAGTTGTGAGCATGTGGATAACTGATTTTCCATCCTCTATAAAAGGAATAATTTCATATAGACTCCTGTACACATTTTCACAAGCTTTCCCTAACACAAGTTTCGAATTCGTTCATTTTTCACAGAAGAATTCTTCTGGAGTGTATTCAACCTAATAGATATATAATTTACATGAATTCCATCAACATGGCATTCCGGGTTCCGTACATGATACATGCATGACGGATTCGAGAAACATGCGTTTCTGAGTTGTGAGCATGTGGATTAGTGAACTTTCATCCACCAAAGAAGGCATATATTACACTTTGAAATATTTTCTCTGACTTCATAAGTGTTTTGTATCACCAGGTTCTAAAATCGGACATTTGGCAGTAGAAAACACTCTTTGAGCGAATTCTCACCAATACACATGTAATTTACATTGTTTACATAACCATGGCATTCCGTATACCGAGCATGATTCATGCATCACGGATTCCTCAAATTGCATTTCTAAGCTGTGAACATGCACATGACAGATGTTTCAACCACCAAACAAGTTACTTATGCACTTTGAAATAGTTCCTTGGACTTCGTTGCTTCTCCTATCACCAGTTTCAAGAATCACACTTTGATCCCAGAAAAACCCTGTTGGAGCGAATTCTACCCTAAAGATATGTAATTTGAAAATATTCCTTCAACATGATATTCCGTGTTCCTTACATGTTACATGCATGACGGATTCGACAAACATGCATTCCTGAGTTGTGAGCATGTGGATTACTGATTTTTCATCCTCTATAAAAGGAATAATTTCATATAGACTCGTGTACACATTTTCACAAGCTTTCCCTAACACATGTTTCGAATTCGTTCATTTTTCACAGAAGAATTCTTCTGGAGTGTATTCAACCTAATAGATATATAATTTACATGAATTCCATCAACATGGCATTCCGGGTTCCGTACATGATACATGCATGACGGATTCGAGAAACATGCGTTTCTGAGTTGTGAGCATGTGGATTAGTGAACTTTCATCCACCAAAGAAGGCATATATTACACTTTGAAATATTTACTCTGACTTCATAAGTTTTTTGTATCACCAGGTTCTAAAATCGGACATTTGGCAGTAGAAAACACTCTTTGAGCGAATTCTCACCAATACACATGTAATTTACATTGTTTACATAACCATGGCATTCCGTATTCCGAACATGATTCATGCATCACGAATTCCTCAAACATGCATTTCTGAGCTGTGAACATGCACATGACAGATATTTCAACCACCAAATAAGTTACTTATGCACTTTGAAATATTTCCTTGGACTTCGTTGCTTCTCCTATCACCAGTTTCATGAATCACACTTTGATCACAGGAAAACCCTCTTGGAGCGAATTCTACCCTAGAGATATGTAATTTGAATAGATTCCTTCAACATGATATTCCGTGTTCCGTACATGTTACATGCATGACGGATTCGACAAACATGCATTCCTGAGTTGTGAGCATGTGGATTACTGATTTTTCATCCTCTATAAAAGGAATAATTTCATATAGACTCGTGTACACATTTTCACAAACTTTCCCTAACACAAGTTTCAAATTCGTTCATTTTTCACAGAAGAATTCTTCTGGAGTGTATTCAACCTAATAGATATTTAATTTACATGAATTCCATCAACATGGCATTCCGGGTTCCGTACATGATACATGCATGACGGATTCGAGAAACATGCGTTTCTGAGTTGTGAGCATGTGGATTAGTGAACTTTCATCCACCAAAGAAGGCATATATTACACTTTGAAATATTTTCTCTGACTTCATAAGTTTTTTGTATCACCAGGTTCTAAAATCGGACATTTGGCAGTAGAAAACACTCTTTGAGTGAATTCTCACCAATACACATGTAATTTACATTGTTTATATAACCATGGCATTCCGTATTCCGAACATGTTTCATGCATCACGGATTCCTCAAACATGCATTTCTGAGCTGTGAACATGCGCATGACAGATGTTTCAACCACCAAACAAGTTACTTATGCACTTTGAAATAGTTCCTTGGACTTCGTTGCTTCTCCTATCACCAGTTTCAAGAATCACACTTTGATCCAAGAAAAACCCTCTTGGAGCGAATTCTACCCTAGAGATATGAAATTTGAATAGATTCCTTCAACATGATATTCCGTGTTCCGTACATGTTACATGCATGACGGATTCGACAAACATGCATTCCTGAGTTGTGGGCATGTGGATTACTGATTTTTCACCCTCTATAAAAGGAATAATTTCATATAGACTCGTGTACACATTTTCACAAGCTTTCCCTAACACAAGTTTCAAATTCGTTCATTTTTCACAGAAGAATTCTTCTGGAGTGTATTCAACCTAATAGATATATAATTTACATGAATTCCATCAACATGGCATTCCGGGTTCCGTACATGATACATGCATGACGGATTCGAGAAACATGCGTTTCTGAGTTGTGAGCATGTGGATTAGTGAACTTTCATCCACCAAAGAAGGCATATATTACACTTTGAAATATTTACTCTGACTTCATAAGTTTTTTGTATCACCAGGTTCTAAAATCGGACATTTGGCAGTAGAAAACACTCTTTGAGCGAATTCTCACCAATACACATGTAATTTACATTGTTTTCATCACCATGGCATTCCGTATTCCGAACATGTTTCATGCATCACGGATTCCTCAAACATGCATTTCTGAGCTGTGAACATGCGCATGCCAGATGTTTCAACCACCAAACAAGTTACTTATGCACTTTGAAATATTTCCTTGGACTTCGCTGCTTCTCCTATCACCAGTTTCAAGAATCACACTTTGATCCCAGAAAAACCCTCTTAGAGTGAATTCTACCCTAGAGAATTGTAATTTGAATAAGTTCCTTCAACATGATTTTCCGTGTTCCGTACATGTTACATGCATGACGGATTCGACAAACATGCATTCCTGAGTTGAGAGCATGTGGATTACTGATTTTTCGTCCTCTATAAAAGGAATAATTACATATAGACTCGTGTACACATTTTCACAAGCTTTCCCTAACACAAGTTTCGAATTCGTTCATTTATCACAGAAGAATTCTTCTGGAGTGTATTCAACCTAATAGATATATAATTTACATGAATTCCATCAACATGGCATTCTGGGTTCCGTACATGATACATGCATGACGGATTCGAGAAACATGCGTTTCTGAGTTGTGAGCATGTGGATTAGTGAACTTTCATCCACCAAAGAAGGCATATATTACACTTTGAAATATTTACTCTGACTTCATAAGTTTTTTGTATCACCAGGTTCTAAAATCGGACATTTGGCAGTAGAAAACACTCTTTGAGCGAATTCTCACCAATACACATGTAATTTACATTGTTTACATAACCATGGCATTCCGTATTCCGAACATGTTTCATGCATCACGGATTCCTCAAACATGCATTTCTGAGCTGTGAACATGCGCATGACAGATGTTTCAACCACCAAACAAGTTACTTATGCACTTTGAAATAGTTCCTTGGACTTCGTTGCTTCTCCTATCACCAGTTTCAAGAATCACACTTTGATCCCAGAAAAACCCTCTTGGAGCGAATTCTACCCTAGAGATATGTAATTTGAATAGATTCCTTCAACATGTATTCCGTGTTCCGTACATGTTACATGCATGACGGATTCGACAAACATGCATTCCTGAGTTGTGAGCATGTGGATAACTGATTTTCCATCCTCTATAAAAGGAATAATTTCATATAGACTCCTGTACACATTTTCACAAGCTTTCCCTAACACAAGTTTCGAATTCGTTCATTTTTCACAGAAGAATACTTCTGGAGTGTATTCAACCTAATAGATATATAATTTACATGAATTAGATCAACATGGCATTCCGGGTTCCGTACATGATACATGCATGACGGATTCGAGAAACATGCGTTTCTGAGTTGTGAGCATGTGGATTAGTGAACTTTCATCCATCAAAGAAGGCATATATTACACTTTGAAATATTTACTCTGACTTTATAAGTTTTTTGTATCACCAGGTTCTAAAATCGGACATTTGGCAGTAGAAAACACTCTTTGAGCGAATTCTCACCAATACACATGTAATTCACATTGTTTACATAACCATGGCATTCCGTATTCCGAACATGTTTCATGCATCACGGATTCCTCAAACATGCATTTCTGAGCTGTGAACATGCACATGACAGATGTTTCAACCACCAAACAAGTTACTTATGCACTTTGAAATAGTTCCATGGACTTCGTTGCTTCTCCTATCACCAGTTTCAAGAATCACACTTTGATCCCAGAAAAACCCTCTTGGAGCGAATTCTAACCTAGACATATGTAATTTGAATAGATTCCTTCAACATGATATTCCGTGTTCCGTACATGTTACATGCATGACGGATTCGACAAACATGCATTCCTGTGTTGTGAGCATGTGGATTACTGATTTTTCATCCTCTATAAAAGGAATAATTTCATATAGACTCGTGTACACATTTTCACAAGCTTTCCCTAACACAAGTTTCGAATTCGTTCATTTTTCACTGAAGAATACTTCTGGAGTGTATTCAACCTAATAGATATATAATTTACATGAATTCCATCAACATGGCATTCTGGGTTCCGTACATTATACATGCATGACGGATTCGAGAAACATGGGTTTCTGAGTTGTGAGCATGTGGATTAGTGAACTTTCATCCACCAAAGAAGGCATATATTACACTTTGAAATATTTACTCTGACTTCAGAAGTTTTTTGTATCACCAGGTTCTAAAATCGGACATTTGGCAGTAGAAAACACTCTTTGAGCGAATTCTCACCAATACACATGTAATTTACATTGTTTACATAACCATGGCATTCCGTATTCCGAACATGTTTCATGCATCACGGATTCCTCAAACATGCATTTCTGAGATGTGAACATGCGCATGACAGATGTTTCAACCACCAAACAAGTTACTTATGCACTTTGAAATAGTTCCTTGGACTTCGTTGCTTCTCCTATCACCAGTTTCAAGAATCACACTTTGATCCCAGAAAAACCCTCTTGGAGCGAATTCTACCCTAGAGATATGTAATTTGAATAGATTCCTTCAACATGATATTCCGTGTTCCGTACATGTTACATGCATGACGGTTTCCACAAACATGCATTCCTGAGTTGTGAGCATGTGGATTACTGATTTTTCACCCTCTATAAAAGGAATAATTTCATATAGACTCGTGTACACATTTTCACAAGCTTTCCCTAACACAAGTTTCGAATTCGTTCATTTTTCACAGAAGAATACTTCTGGAGTGTATTCATCCTAATAGATATATAATTTACATGAATTCCATCAACATGGCATTCCGGGTTCCGTACATGATACATGCATGACGGATTCGAGAAACATGCGTTTCTGAGTTGTGAGCATGTGGATTAGTGAACTTTCATCCACCAAAGAAGGCATATATTTCACTTTGAAATATTTACTCTGACTTCATAAGTTTTTTGTATCAACAGGTTCTAAAATCGGACATTTGGCAGTAGAAAACACTCTTTGAGCGAATTCTCACCAATACACATGTAATTTACATTGTTTACATAACCATGGCATTCCGTATTCCGAACATGATTCATGCATCACGGATTCCTCAAACATGCATTTCTGAGCTGTGAACATGCGCATGACAGATGTTTCAACCACCAAACAAGTTACTTATGCACTTTTAAATAGTTCCTTGGAGTTCGTTGCTTCTCCTATCACCAGTTTCAAGAATCACACTTAGATCCCAGAAAAACCCTCTTGGAGCGAATTCTACCCCAGAGATATGTAATTTGAATAGATTCCTTCAACATGATATTCCGTGTTCCGTACATGTTACATGCATGACAGATTCGACAAACATGCATTCCTGAGTTGTGAGCATGTGGATTACTGATTTTTCATCCTCTATAAAAGGAATAATTTCATATAGACTCGTGTACACATTTTCACAAGCTTTCCCTAACTCAAGTTTCGAATTCGTTCATTTTTCACAGAAGAATACTTCTGGAGTGTATTCAACCTAATAGATATTTAATTTACATGAATTCCATCAACATGGCATTCCGGGTTCCGTACATGATACATGCATGACGGATTCGAGAAACATGCGTTTCTGAGTTGTGAGCATGTGGATTAGTGAACTTTCATCCACCAAAGAAGGCATATATTACACTTAGAAATATTTACTCTGACTTCATAAGTTTTTTGTATCACCAGGTTCTAAAATCGGACATTTGGCAGTAGAAAACACTCTTTGAGCGAATTCTCACCAATACACATGTAATTTACATTGTTTACATAACCATGGCATTCCGTATTCCGAACATGATTCATGCATCACTAATTCCTCAAATTGCATTTCTGAGCTGTGAACATGCACATGACAGATATTTCAACCACCAAACAAGTTACTTATGCACTTTGAAATATTTCCTTGGATTTCGTTGTTTCTCCTATCACCAGTTTCAAGAATCACACTTTGATCCCAGAAAAACCCTCTTGGAGCGAATTCTACCCTAGAGATATGTAATTTGAATAGATTCCTTCAACATGATATTCCGTGTTCCGTACATGTTACATGCATGACGGATTCGACAAACATGCATTCCTGAGTTCTGAGCATGTGGATAACTGATTTTTCATCCTCTATAAAAGGAATAATTTCATATAGACTCGTGTACACATTTTCACAAGCTTTCCCTAACTCAAGTTTCGAATTCATTCATTTTTCACAGAAGAATACTTCTGGAGTGTATTCAACCTAATAGATATATAATTTACATGAATTCCATCAAGATGGCATTCCGGGTTCCGTATATGATACATGCATGACGGATTCGAGAAACATGCGTTTCTGAGTTGTGAGCATGTGGATTAGTGAACTTTCATCCACCAAAGAAGGCATATATTACACTTTGAAATATTTACTCTGACTTCATAAGTTTTTTGTATCACCAGGTTCTAAAATCGGACATTTGGCAGTAGAAAACACTCTTTGAGCGAATTCTCACCAATACACATGTAATTTACATTGTTTACATAACCATGGCATTCCGTATTCCGAACATGTTTCATGCATCACGGATTCCTCAAACATGCATTTCTGAGCTGTGAACATGCGCATGACAGATGTTTCAACCACCAAACAAGTTACTTATGCACTTTGAAATAGTTCCTTGGACTTCGTTGCTTCTCCTATCACCAGTTTCAAGAATCACACTTTGATCCCAGAAAAACCCTCTTGGAGCGAATTCTACCCTAGAGATATGTAATTTGAATAGATTCCTTCAACATGATATTCCGTGTTCCGTACATGTTACATGCATGACGGATTCGACAAACATGCATTCCTGAGTTGTGAGCATGTGGATAACTGATTTTTCATCCTCTATAAAAGGAATAATTTCATATAGACTCGTGTACACATTTTCACAAGCTTTCCCTAACACAAGTTTCGAATTCGTTCATTTTTCACAGAAGAATACTTCTGGAGTGTATTCAACCTAATAGATATATAATTTACATGAATTCCATCAACATGGCATTCCGGGTTCCATTCATGATACATGCATGACGGATTAGAGAAACATGCGTTTCTGAGTTGTGAGCATGTGGATTAGTGAACTTTCATCCACCAAAGAAGGCATATATTACACTTTGAAATATTTACTCTGACTTCATAAGTTTTTTGTATCACCAGGTTCTAAAATCGGACATTTGGCAGTAGAAAACACTCTTTGAGCGAATTCTCACCAATACACATGTAATTTACATTGTTTACATAACCATGGCATTCCGTATTCCGAACATGTTTCATGCATCACGGATTCCTCAAACATGCATTTCTGAGCTGTGAACATGCGCATGACAGATGTTTCAACCACCAAACAAGTTACTTATGCACTTTGAAATAGTTCCTTGGACTTCGTTGCTTCTCCTATCACCAGTTTCAAGAATCACACTTTGATCCCAGAAAAACCCTCTTGGAGCGAATACTACCCTAGAGATATGTAATTTGAATAGATTCCTTCAACATGATATTCCGTGTTCCGTACATGTTACATGCATGACGGATTCGACAAACATGCATTCCTGAGTTGTGAGCATGTGGATTACTGATTTTTCATCCTCTATAAAAAGAATAATTTCATATAGACACGTGTACACTTTTTCACAAGCTTTCCGTAACACAAGTTTCGAATTCGTTCATTTTTCATAGAAGAATACTTCTGGAGTGTATTCAACCTAATAGATATATAATTTACATGAATTAGATCAACATGGCATTCCGGGTTCCGTACATGATACATGCATGACGGATTCGAGAAACATGCGTTTCTGAGTTGTGAGCATGTGGATTAGTGAACTTTCATCCATCAAAGAAGGCATATATTACACTTTGAAATATTTACTCTGACTTTATTAGTTTTTTGTATCACCAGGTTCTAAAATCGGACATTTGGCAGTAGAAAACACTCTTTGAGCGAATTCTCACCAATACACATGTAATTCACATTGTTTACATAACCATGGCATTCCGTATTCCGAACATGTTTCATGCATCACGGATTCCTCAAACATGCATTTCTGAGCTGTGAACATGCACATGACAGATGTTTCAACCACCAAACATGTTACTTATGCACTTTGAAATAGTTCCATGGACTTCGTTGCTTCTCCTATCACCAGTTTCAAGAATCACACTTTGATCCCAGAAAAACCCTCTTGGAGCGAATTCTAACCTAGACATATGTAATTTGAATAGATTCCTTCAACATGATATTCCGTGTTCCGTACATGTTACATGCATGACGGATTCGACAAACATGCATTCCTGAGTTGTGAGCATGTGGATTACTGATTTTTCATCCTCTATAAAAGGAATAATTTCATATAGACTCGTGTACACATTTTCACAAGCTTTCCCTAACACAAGTTTCGAATTCGTTCATTTTTCACTGAAGAATACTTCTGGAGTGTATTCAACCTAATAGATATATAATTTACATGAATTCCATCAACATGGCATTCTGGGTTCCGTACATTATACATGCATGACGGATTCGAGAAACATGGGTTTCTGAGTTGTGAGCATGTGGATTAGTGAACTTTCATCCACCAAAGAAGGCATATATTACACTTTGAAATATATACTCTGACTTCATAAGTTTTTTGTATCACCAGGTTCTAAAATCGGACATTTGGCAGTAGAAAACACTCTTTGAGCGAATTCTCACCAATACACATGTAATTTACATTGTTTACATAACCATGGCATTCCGTATTCCGAACATGTTTCATGCATCACGGATTCCTCAAACATGCATTTCTGAGATGTGAACATGCGCATGACAGATGTTTCAACCACCAAACAAGTTACTTATGCACTTTGAAATAGTTCCTTGGACTTCGTTGCTTCTCCTATCACCAGTTTCAAGAATCACACTTTGATCCCAGAAAAACCCTCTTGGAGCGAATTCTACCCTAGAGATATGTAATTTGAATAGATTCCTTCAACATGATATTCCGTGTTCCGTACATATTACATGCATGACGGTTTCCACAAACATGCATTCCTGAGTTGTGAGCATGTGGATTACTGATTTTTCACCCTCTATAAAAGGAATAATTTCATATAGACTCGTGTACACATTTTCACAAGCTTTCCCTAACACAAGTTTCGAATTCGTTCATTTTTCACAGAAGAATACTTCTGGAGTGTATTCATCCTAATAGATATATAATTTACATGAATTCCATCAACATGGCATTCCGGGTTCCGTACATGATACATGCATGACGGATTCGAGAAACATGCGTTTCTGAGTTGTGAGCATGTGGATTAGTGAACTTTCATCCACCAAAGAAGGCATATATTACACTTTGAAATATTTACTCTGACTTCATAAGTTTTTTGTATCAACAGGTTCTAAAATCGGACATTTGGCAGTAGAAAACACTCTTTGAGCGAATTCTCACCAATACACATGTAATTTACATTGTTTACATAACCATGGCATTCCGTATTCCGAACATGATTCATGCATCACGGATTCCTCAAACATGCATTTCTGAGCTGTGAACATGCGCATGACAGATGTTTCAACCACCAAACAAGTTACTTATGCACTTTGAAAGAGTTCCTTGGACTTCGTTGCTTCTCCTATCACCAGTTTCAAGAATCACACTTTGATCCCAGAAAAACCCTCTTGGAGCGAATTCTACCCTAGAGATATGTAATTTGAATAGATTCCTTCAACATGATATTCCGTGTTCCGTACATGTTACATGCATGACAGATTCGACAAACATGCATTCCTGAGTTGTGAGCATGTGGATAACTGATTTTTCATCCTCTATAAAAGGAATAATTTCATATAGACTCGTGTAAACATTTTCACAAGCTTTCCCTAACTCAAGTTTCGAATTCGTTCATTTTTCACAGAAGAATACTTCTGGAGTGTATTCAACCTAATAGATATTTAATTTACATGAATTCCATCAACATGGCATTCCGGGTTCCGTACATGATACATGCATGACGGATTTGAGAAACATGCGTTTCTGAGTTGTGAGCATGTGGATTAGTGAACTTTCATCCACCAAAGAAGGCATATATTACACTTTGAAATATTTACTCTGACTTCATAAGTTTTTTGTATCACCAGGTTCTAAAATCGGACATTTGGCAGTAGAAAACACTCTTTGAGCGAATTCTCACCAATACACATGTAATTTACATTGTTTACATAACCATGGCATTCCGTATTCCGAACATGTTTCATGCATCACGGATTCCTCAAACATGCATTTCTGAGCTGTGAACATGCGCATGACAGATGTTTCAACCACCAAACAAGTTACTTATGCACTTTGAAATAGTTCCTTGGACTTCGTTGCTTCTCCTATCACCAGTTTCAAGAATCACACTTTGATCCCAGAAAAACCCTCTTGGAGCGAATTCTACCCTAGAGATATGTAAATTGAATAGATTCCTTCAACATGATATTCCTTGTTCCTTACATGATACATGCATGACGGATTCGAGAAACATGCGTTTCTGAGTTGTGAGCATGTGGATTAGTGAACTTTCATCCACCAAAGAAGGCATATATTACACTTTGAAATATTTACTCTGACTTCATAAGTTTTTTGTATCACCAGGTTCTAAAATCGGACATTTGGCAGTAGAAAACACTCTTTGAGCGAATTCTCACCAATACACATGTAATTTACATTGTTTACATAACCATGGCATTCCGTATTCCGAACATGATTCATGCATCACTGATTCCTCAAATTGCATTTCTGAGCTGTGAACATGCACATGACAGATATTTCAACCACCAAACAAGTTACTTATGCACTTTGAAATATTTCCTTGGACTTCGTTGCTTCTCCTATCACCAGTTTCAAGAATCACACTTTGATCCCAGAAAAACCCTCTTGGAGCGAATTCTACCCTAGAGATATGTAATTTGAATAGATTCCTTCAACATGATATTCCGTGTTCCGTACATGTTACATGCATGACGGATTCGACAAACATGCATTCCTGAGTTCTGAGCATGTGGATAACTGATTTTTCATCCTCTATAAAAGGAATAATTTCATATAGACTCGTGTACACATTTTCACAAGCTTTCCCTAACTCAAGTTTCGAATTCATTCATTTTTCACAGAAGAATACTTCTGGAGTGTATTCAACCTAATAGATATATAATTTACATGAATTCCATCAAGATGGCATTCCGGGTTCCGTACATGATACATGCATGACGGATTCGAGAAACATGCGTTTCTGAGTTGTGAGCATGTGTATTAGTGAACTTTCATCCACCAAAGAAGGCATATATTACACTTTGATATATTTACTCTGACTTCATAAGTTTTTTGTATCACCAGGTTCTAAAATCGGACATTTGGCAGTAGAAAACACTCTTTGAGCGAATTCTCACCAATACACATGTAATTTACATTGTTTAAATAACCATGGCATTCCGTATTCCGAACATGTTTCATGCATCACGGATTCCTCAAACATGCATTTCTGAGCTGTGAACATGCGCATGACAGATGTTTCAACCACCAAACAAGTTACTTATGCACTTTGAAATAGTTCCTTGGACTTCGTTGCTTCTCCTATCACCAGTTTCAAGAATCACACTTTGATCCCAGAAAAACCCTCTTGGAGCGAATTCTACCCTAGAGATATGTAATTTGAATAGATTCCTTCAACATGATATTCCGTGTTCCGTACATATTACATGCATGACGGTTTCCACAAACATGCATTCCTGAGTTGTGAGTATGTGGATTACTGATTTTTCACCCTCTATAAAAGGAATAATTTCATATAGACTCGTGTACACATTTTCACAAGCTTTCCCTAACACAAGTTTCGAATTCGTTCATTTTTCACAGAAGAATACTTCTGGAATGTATTCATCCTAATAGATATATAATTTACATGAATTCCATCAACATGGCATTCCGGGTTCCGTACATGATACATGCATGACGGATTCGAGAAACATGCGTTTCTGAGTTGTGAGCATGTGGATTAGTGAACTTTCATCCACCAAAGAAGGCATATATTACACTTTGAAATATTTACTCTGACTTCATAAGTTTTTTGTATCAACAGGTTCTAAAATCGGACATTTGGCAGTAGAAAACACTCTTTGAGCGAATTCTCACCAATACACATGTAATTTACATTGTTTACATAACCATGGCATTCCGTATTCCGAACATGTTTCATGCATCACGGATTCCTCAAACATGCATTTCTGAGCTGTGAACATGCGCATGACAGATGTTTCAACCACCAAACATGTTACTTATGCACTTTGAAATAGTTCCTTGGACTTCGTTGCTTCTCCTATCACCAGTTTCAAGAATCACACTTTGATCCCAGAAAAACACTCTTGGAGCGAATTCTACCCTAGAGATATGTAATTTGAATAGATTCCTTCAACATGATATTCCGTGTTCCGTACATGTTACATGCATGACGGATTAGACAAACATGCATTCCTGAGTTGTGAGCATGTGGATAACTGTTTTTTCATCCTCTATAAAAGGAATAATTTCATATAGACTCGTGTACACATTTTCACAAGCTTTCCCTAACACAAGTTTCGAATTCGTTCATTTTTCACTGAAGAATACTTCTGGAGTGTTTTCAACCTAATAGATATATAATTTACATGAATTCCATCAACATGGCATTCTGGGTTCCGTACATTATACATGCATGACGGATTCGAGAAACATGGGTTTCTGAGTTGTGAGCATGTGGATTAGGGAACTTTCATCCACCAAAGAAGGCATATATTACAGTTTGAAATATTTACTCTGACTTCATAAGTTTTTTGTATCACCAGGTTCTAAAATCGGACATTTGGCAGTAGAAAACACTCTTTGAGCGAATTCTCACCAATACACATGTAATTTACATTGTTTACATAACCATGGCATTCCGTATTCCGAACATGTTTCATGCATCACGGATTCCTCAAACATGCATTTCTGAGATGTGAACATGCGCATGACAGATGTTTCAACCACCAAACAAGTTACTTATGCACTTTGAAATAGTTCCTTGGACTTCGTTGCTTCTCCTATCACCAGTTTCAAGAATCACACTTTGATCCCAGAAAAACCCTCTTGGAGCGAATTCTACCCTAGAGATATGTAATTTGAATAGATTCCTTCAACATGATATTCCGTGTTCCGTACATATTACATGCATGACGGTTTCCACAAACATGCATTCCTGAGTTGTGAGCATGTGGATTACTGATTTTTCACCCTCTATAAAAGGAATAATTTCATATAGACTCGTGTACACATTTTCACAAGCTTTCCCTAACACAAGTTTCGAATTCGTTCATTTTTCACAGAAGAATACTTCTGGAATGTATTCATCCTAATAGATATATAATTTACATGAATTCCATCAACATGGCATTCCGGGTTCCGTACATGATACATGCATGACGGATTCGAGAAACATGCGTTTCTGAGTTGTGAGCATGTGGATTAGTGAACTTTCATCCACCAAAGAAGGCATATATTACACTTTGAAATATTTACTCTGACTTCATAAGTTTTTTGTATCAACAGGTTCTAAAATCGGACATTTGGCAGTAGAAAACACTCTTTGAGCGAATTCTCACCAATACACATGTAATTTACATTGTTTACATAACCATGGCATTCCGTATTCCGAACATGATTCATGCATCACGGATTCCTCAAACATGCATTTCTGAGCTGTGAACATGCGCATGACAGATGTTTCAACCACCAAACAAGTTACTTATGCACTTTGAAATAGTTCCTTGGACTTCGTTGCTTCTCCTATCACCAGTTTCAAGAATCACACTTAGATCCCAGAAAAACACTCTTGGAGCGAATTCTACCCTAGAGATATGTAATTTGAATAGATTCCTTCAACATGATATTCCGTGTTCCGTACATGTTAAATGCATGACAGATTCGACAAACATGCATTCCTGAGTTGTGAGCATGTGGATAACTGATTTTTCATCCTCTATAAAAGGAATAATTTCATATAGACTCGTGTAAACATTTTCACAAGCTTTCCCTAACTCAAGTTGCGAATTCGTTCATTTTTCACAGAAGAATACTTCTGGAGTGTATTCAACCTAATAGATATTTAATTTACATGAATTCCATCAACATGGCATTCCGGGTTCCGTACATGATACATGCATGACGGATTCGAGAAACATGCGTTTCTGAGTTGTGAGCATGTGGATTAGTGAACTTTCATCCACCAAAGAAGGCATATATTACACTTTGAAATATTTACTCTGACTTCATAAGTTTTTTGTATCACCAGGTTCTAAAATCGGACATTTGGCAGTAGAAAACACTCTTTGAGCGAATTCTCACCAATACACATGTAATTTACATTGTTTACATAACCATGGCATTCCGTATTCCGAACATGTTTCATGCATCACGGATTCCTCAAACATGCATTTCTGAGCTGTGAACATGCGCATGACAGATGTTTCAACCACCAAACAAGTTACTTATGCACTTTGAAATAGTTCCTTGGACTTCGTTGCTTCTCCTATCACCAGTTTCAAGAATCACACTTTGATCCCAGAAAAACCCTCTTGGAGCGAATTCTACCCTAGAGATATGTAAATTGAATAGATTCCTTCAACATGATATTCCTTGTTCCTTACATGATACATGCATGACGGATTCGAGAAACATGCGTTTCTGAGTTGTGAGCATGTGGATTAGTGAACTTTCATCCACCAAAGAAGGCATATATTACACTTTGAAATATTTACTCTGACTTCATAAGTTTTTTGTATCACCAGGTTCTAAAATCGGACATTTGGCAGTAGAAAACACTCTTTGAGCGAATTCTCACCAATACACATGTAATTTACATTGTTTACATAAACATGGCATTCCGTATTCCGAACATGATTCATGCATCACTGATTCCTCAAATTGCATTTCTGAGCTGTGAACATGCACATGACAGATATTTCAACCACAAAACAAGTTACTTATGCACTTTGAAATATTTCCTTGGACTTCGTTGCTTCTCCTATCACCAGTTTCAAGAATCACACTTTGATCCCAGAAAAACCCTCTTGGAGCGAATTCTACCCTAGAGATATGTAATTTGAATAGATTCCTTCAACATGATATTCCGTGTTCCGTACATGTTACATGCATGACGGATTCGACAAACATGCATTCCTGAGTTGTGAGCATGTGGATAACTGTTTTTTCATCCTCTATAAAAGGAATAATTTCATATAGACTCGTGTACACATTTTCACAAGCTTTCCCTAACTCAAGTTTCGAATTCGTTCATTTTTCACAGAAGAATACTTCTGGAGTGTATTCAACCTAATAGATATATAATTTACATGAATTCCATCAACATGGCATTCCGGGTTCCATTCATGATACATGCATGATGGATTAGAGAAACATGCGTTTCTGAGTTGTGAGCATGTGGATTAGTGAACTTTCATCCACCAAAGAAGGCATATATTACACTTTGAAATATTTACTCTGACTTCATAAGTTTTTTGTATCACCAGGTTCTAAAATCGGACATTTGGCAGTAGAAAACACTCTTTGAGCGAATTCTCACCAATACACATGTAATTTACATTGTTTACATAACCATGGCATTCCGTATTCCGAACATGTTTCATGCATCACGGATTCCTCAAACATGCATTTCTGAGCTGTGAACATGCGCATGACAGATGTTTCAACCACCAAACAAGTTACTTATGCACTTTGAAATAGTTCCTTGGACTTCGCTGCTTCTCCTATCACCAGTTTCAAGAATCACACTTTGATCCCAGAAAAACCCTCTTGGAGCGAATTCTACCGTAGAGATATGTAAATTGAATAGATTCCGTCAACATGATATTCCTTGTTCCTTACATGATACATGCATGACGGATTCGAGAAACATGCGTTTCTGAGTTGTGAGCATGTGGATTAGTGAACTTTCATCCACCAAAGAAGGCATATATTACACTTTGAAATATTTACTCTGACTTCATAAGTTTTTTGTATCACCAGGTTCTAAAATCGGACATTTGGCAGTAGAAAACACTCTTTGAGCGAATTCTCACCAATACACATGTAATTTACATTGTTTACATAACCATGGCATTCCGTATTCCGAACATGATTCATGCATCATTGATTCCTCAAATTGCATTTCTGAGCTGTGAACATGCACATGACAGATATTTCAACCACCAAACAAGTTACTTATGCACTTTGAAATATTTCCTTGGACTTCGTTGCTTCTCCTATCACCAGTTTCAAGAATCACACTTTGATCCCAGAAAAACCCTCTTGGAGCGAATTCTACCCTAGAGATATGTAATTTGAATAGATTCCTTCAACATGATATTCCGTGTTCCGTACATGTTACATGCATGACGGATTCGACAAACATGCATTCCTGAGTTGTGAGCATGTGGATAACTGATTTTTCATCCTCTATAAAAGGAATAATTTCATATAGACTCGTGTACACATTTTCACAAGCTTTCCCTAACTCAAGTTTCTAATTCGTTCATTTTTCACAGAAGAATACTTCTGGAGTGTATTCAACCTAATAGATATATAATTTACATGAATTCCATCAACATGGCATTCCGGGTTCCATTCATGATACATGCATGACGGATTCGAGAAACATGCGTTTCTGAGTTGTGAGCATGTGGATTAGTGAACTTTCATCCAGCAAAGAAGGCATATATTACACTTTGAAATATTTACTCTGACTTCATAAGTTTTTTGTATCACCAGGTTCTAAAATCGGACATTTGGCAGTAGAAAACACTCTTTGAGCGAATTCTCACCAATACACATGTAATTTACATTGTTTACATAACCATGGCATTCCGTATTCCGAACATGATTCATGCATCACTAATTCCTCAAATTGCATTTCTGAGCTGTGAACATGCACATGACAGATATTTCAACCACCAAACAAGTCACTTATGCACTTTGAAATATTTCCTTGGACTTCGTTGCTTCTCCTATCACCAGTTTCAAGAATCACACTTTGATCCCAGAAAAACCCTCTTGGAGCGAATTCTACCCTAGAGATATGTAATTTGAATAGATTCCTTCAACATGATATTCCGTGTTCCGTACATGTTACATGCATGACGGATTCGACAAACATGCATTCCTGAGTTGTGAGCATGTGGATAACTGATTTTTCATCCTCTATAAAAGGAATAATTTCATATAGACTCGTGTACACATTTTCAGAAGCTTTCCCTAACTCAAGTTTCGAATTCATTCATTTTTCACAGAAGAATACTTCTGGAGTGTATTCAACCTAATAGATATATAATTTACATGAATTCCATCAACATGGCATTCCGGGTTCCATTCATGATACATGCATGACGGATTAGAGAAACATGCGTTTCTGAGTTGTGAGCATGTGGATAAGTGAACTTTCATTCACCAAAGAAGGCATATATTACACTTTGAAATATTTACTCTGACTTCAGAAGTTTTTTGTATCACCAGGTTCTAAAATCGGACATTTGGCAGTAGAAAACACTCTTTGAGCGAATTCTCACCAATACACATGTAATTTACATTGTTTACATAACCATGGCATTCCGTATTCCGAACATGTTTCATGCATCACGGATTCTTCAAACATGCATTTCTGAGCTGTGAACATGCGCATGACAGATGTTTCAACCACCAAACAAGTTACTTATGCACTTTGAAATAGTTCCTTGGACTTCGTTGCTTCTCCTATCACCAGTTTCAAGAATCACACTTTGATCCCAGAAAAACCCTCTTGGAGCGAATTCTACCGTAGAGATATGTAAATTGAATAGATTCCTTCAACATGATATTCCTTGTTCCTTACATGATACATGCATGACGGAATCGAGAAACATGCGTTTCTGAGTTGTGAGCATGTGGATTAGTGAACTTTCATCCACCAAAGAAGGCATATATTACACTTTGAAATATTTACTCTGACTTCATAAGTGTTTTGTATCACCAGGTTCTAAAATCGGACATTTGGCAGTAGAAAACACTCTTTGAGCGAATTCTCACCAATACACATGTAATTTACATTGTTTACATAACCATGGCATTCCGTATTCCGAACATGATTCATGCATCACTGATTCCTCAAATTGCATTTCTGAGCTCTGAACATGCACATGACAGATATTTCAACCACCAAACAAGTTACTTATGCACTTTGAAATATTTCCTTGGACTTCGTTGCTTCTCCTATCACCAGTTTCAAGAATCACACTTTGATCCCAGAAAAACCCTCTTGGAGCGAATTCTACCCTAGAGATATGTAATTTGAATAGATTCCTTCAACATGATATTCCGTGTTCCGTACATGTTACATGCATGACGGATTCGACAAACATGCATTCCTGAGTTGTGAGCATGTGGATAACTGATTTTTCATCCTCTATAAAAGGAATAATTTCATATAGACTCGTGTACACATTTTCACAAGCTTTCCCTAACTCAAGTTTCTAATTCGTTCATTTTTCACAGAAGAATACTTCTGGAGTGTATTCAACCTAATAGATATATAATTTACATGAATTCCATCAACATGGCATTCCGGGTTCCATTCATGATACATGCATGACGGATTCGAGAAACATGCGTTTCTGAGTTGTGAGCATGTGGATTAGTGAACTTTCATCCAGCAAAGAAGGCATATATTACACTTTGAAATATTTACTCTGACTTCATAAGTTTTTTGTATCACCAGGTTCTAAAATCGGACATTTGGCAGTAGAAAACACTCTTTGAGCGAATTCTCACCAATACACATGTAATTTACATTGTTTACATAACCATGGCATTCCGTATTCCGAACATGATTCATGCATCACTAATTCCTCAAATTGCATTTCTGAGCTGTGAACATGCACATGACAGATATTTCAACCACCAAACAAGTCACTTATGCACTTTGAAATATTTCCTTGGACTTCGTTGCTTCTCCTATCACCAGTTTCAAGAATCACACTTTGATCCCAGAAAAACCCTCTTGGAGCGAATTCTACCCTAGAGATATGTAATTTGAATAGATTCCTTCAACATGATATTCCGTGTTCCGTACATGTTACATGCATGACGGATTCGACAAACATGCATTCCTGAGTTGTGAGCATGTGGATAACTGATTTTTCATCCTCTATAAAAGGAATAATTTCATATAGACTCGTGTACACATTTTCAGAAGCTTTCCCTAACTCAAGTTTCGAATTCATTCATTTTTCACAGAAGAATACTTCTGGAGTGTATTCAACCTAATAGATATATAATTTACATGAATTCCATCAACATGGCATTCCGGGTTCCATTCATGATACATGCATGACGGATTAGAGAAACATGCGTTTCTGAGTTGTGAGCATGTGGATAAGTGAACTTTCATTCACCAAAGAAGGCATATATTACACTTTGAAATATTTACTCTGACTTCAGAAGTTTTTTGTATCACCAGGTTCTAAAATCGGACATTTGGCAGTAGAAAACACTCTTTGAGCGAATTCTCACCAATACACATGTAATTTACATTGTTTACATAACCATGGCATTCCGTATTCCGAACATGTTTCATGCATCACGGATTCTTCAAACATGCATTTCTGAGCTGTGAACATGCGCATGACAGATGTTTCAACCACCAAACAAGTTACTTATGCACTTTGAAATAGTTCCTTGGACTTCGTTGCTTCTCCTATCACCAGTTTCAAGAATCACACTTTGATCCCAGAAAAACCCTCTTGGAGCGAATTCTACCGTAGAGATATGTAAATTGAATAGATTCCTTCAACATGATATTCCTTGTTCCTTACATGATACATGCATGACGGAATCGAGAAACATGCGTTTCTGAGTTGTGAGCATGTGGATTAGTGAACTTTCATCCACCAAAGAAGGCATATATTACACTTTGAAATATTTACTCTGACTTCATAAGTGTTTTGTATCACCAGGTTCTAAAATCGGACATTTGGCAGTAGAAAACACTCTTTGAGCGAATTCTCACCAATACACATGTAATTTACATTGTTTACATAACCATGGCATTCCGTATTCCGAACATGATTCATGCATCACTGATTCCTCAAATTGCATTTCTGAGCTGTGAACATGCACATGACAGATATTTCAACCACCAAACAAGTTACTTATGCACTTTGAAATATTTCCTTGGACTTCGTTGCTTCTCCTATCACCAGTTTCAAGAATCACACTTTGATCCCAGAGAAACCCTCTTGGAGCGAATTCTACCCTAGAGATATGTAATTTGAATAGATTCCTTCAACATGATATTCCGTGTTCCGTACATGTTACATGCATGACGGATTCGACAAACATGCATTCCTGAGTTGTGAGCATGTGGATAACTGATTTTTCATCCTCTATAAAAGGAATAATTTCATATAGACTCGTGTACACATTTTCACAATCTTTCCCTAACTCAAGTTTCGAATTCGTTCATTTTTCACAGAAGAATACTTCTGGAGTGTATTCAACCTAATAGATATATAATTTACATGAATTCCATCAACATGGCATTCCGGGTTCCATTCATGATACATGCATGACGGATTCGAGAAACTTGCGTTTCTGAGTTGTGAGCATGTGGATTAGTGAACTTTCATCCACCAAAGAAGGCATATATTACACTTTGAAATATTTACTCTGACTTCATAAGTTTTTTGTATCACCAGGTTCTAAAATCGGACATTTGGCAGTAGAAAACACTCTTTGAGCGAATTCTCACCAATACACATGTAATTTACATTGTTTACATAACCATGGCATTCCGTATTCCGAACATGATTCATGCATCACGGATTCCTCAAACATGCATTTCTGAGCTGTGAACATGCGCATGACAGATGTTTCAACCACCAAACTAGTTACTTATGCACTTTGAAATAGTTCCGTGGACTTCGTTGCTTCTCCTATCACCAGTTTCAAGAATCACACTTTGATCCCAGAAAAACCCTCTTGGAGCGAATTCTACCCTAGAGATATGTAATTTGAATAGATTCCTTCAACATGACATTCCGTGTTCCGTACTTGTTAGATGCATGACGGATTCGACAAACATGCATTCCTGAGTTGTGAGCATGTGGATTACTGATTTTTCATCCTCTATAAAAGGAATAATTTCATATAGACTCGTGTACACATTTTCACAAGCTTTCCCTAACACAAGTTTCGAATTCGTTCATTTTTCACAGAAGAATACTTCTGGAGTGTATTCAACCTAATAGATATTTAATTTACATGAATTCCATCAACATGGCATTCTGGGTTCCGTACATGATACATGCATGACGGATTCGAGAAACATGCATTTCTGAGTTGTGAGCATGTGGATTAGTGAACTTTCATCCACCAAAGAAGGCATATATTACACTTTGAAATATTTACTCTGACTTCATAAGTTTTTTGTATCACCAGGTTCTAAAATCGGACATTTGGCCGTAGAAAACACTCTTTGAGCGAATTCTCACCAATACACATTTAATTTACATTGTTTACATAACCATGGCATTCCGTATTCCGAACATGTTTCATGCATCACGGATTCCTCAAACATGCATTTCTGAGCTGTGAACATGCGCATGACAGATGTTTCAACCACCAAACTAGTTACTTATGCACTTTGAAATAGTTCCTTGGACTTCGTTGCTTCTCCTATCACCAGTTTCAAGAATCACACTTTGATCCCAGAAAAACCCTCTTGGAGCGAATTCTACCCTAGAGATATGTAATTTGAATAGATTCCTTCAACATGTATTCCGTGTTCCGTACATGTTACATGCATGACGGTTTCGACAAACATGCATTCCTGAGTTGTGAGCATGTGGATTACTGATTTTTCATCCTCTATAAAAGGATTTATTTAATATAGACTCGTGTACACATTTTCACAAACTTTCCCTAACACAAGTTTGGAATTCTTGCTTTTTACACAGAAGAATACTTCTGGAGTGTATTCAACCTAATAGATATATAATTTACATGAATTCCATCAACATGGCATTCCGGGTTCCGTACATGATACATGCATGACGGATTCGAGAAACATGCGTTTCTGAGTTGTGAGCATGTGGATTAGTGAACTTTCATCCACCAAAGAAGGCATATATTACACTTTGAAATATTTTCTCTGACTTCATAAGTGTTTTGTATCACCAGGTTCTAAAATCGGACATTTGGCAGTAGAAAACACTCTTTGAGCGAATTCTCACCAATACACATGTAATTTACATTGTTTACATAACCATGGCATTCCGTATTCCGAACATGATTCATGCATTACGAATTCCTCAAATTGCATTTCTAAGCTGTGAACATGCACATGACAGATATTTCAACCACCAAACAAGTTACTTATGCACTTTGAAATAGTTCCTTGGACTTCGTTGCTTCTCCTATCACCAGTTTCAAGAATCACACTTTGATCCCAGAAAAACGCTCTTGGAGCGAATTCTACCCTAGAGATATGTAATTTGAATAGATTCCTTCAACATGATATTCCGTGTTCCGTACATGTTACATGCATGACGGTTTCGACAAACATGCATTCCTGAGTTGTGAGCATGTGGATTACTGATTTTTCATCCTCTATAAAAGAAATAATTTCATATAGACTCGTGTACACATTTTCACAAGCTTTCCCTAACACAAGTTTCGAATTCGTGCTTTTTACACAGAAGAATTCTTCTGGAGTGTATTCAACCTAATAGATATATAATTTACATGAATTCCATCAACATGGCATTCCGGGTTCCGTACATGATACATGCATGACGGATTCGAGAAACATGCGTTTCTGAGTTGTGAGCATGTGGATTAGTGAACTTTCATCCACCAAAGAAGGCATATATTACACTTTGAAATATTTACTTGACTTCATAAGTTTTTTGTATCACCAGGTTCTAAAATCGGACATTTGGCAGTAGAAAACACTCTTTGAGTGAATTCTCACCAATACACATGTAATTCACATTGTTTACATAACCATGACATTCCGTATCCCGAACATGATTCATGCATCACGGATTCCTTAAACATGCATTTCTGAGCTGTGAACATGCGCATGACAGATGTTTCAACCACCAAACAAGTTAGTTATGCACTTTGAAAGAGTTCCTTGGACTTCGTTGCTTCTCGTATCACCAGTTTCAAGAATCACACTTTGATCCCAGAAAAACCCTCTTGGAGCGAATTCTACCCTAGAGATATGTAATTTGAATAGATTCCTTCAACATGATATTCCGTGTTCCGTACATGTTACATGCATGACGGTTTCGACAAACATGCATTCCTGAGTTGTGAGCATGTGGATTACTGATTTTTCATCCTCAATAAAAGGAATAATTTCATATAGACTCGTGTACACATTTTCACAAACTTTCCCTAACACAAGTTTGGAATTCTTGCTTTTTACACAGAAGAATACTTCTGGAGTTTATTCAACCTAATAGATATATAATTTACATGAATTCCATCAACATGGCATTCCGGGTTCCGTACATGATACATGCATGACGGATTCGAGAAACATGCGTTTCTGAGTTGTGAGTATGTGGATTAGTGAACTTTCATTCACCAAAGAAGGCATATATTACACTTTGAAATATTTTCTCTGACTTCATAAGTGTTTTGTATCACCAGGTTCTACAATCGGACATTTGGCAGTAGAAAACACTCTTTGAGCGAATTCTCACCAATACACATGTAATTTACATTTTTTACATAACCATGGCATTCCGTATTCCGAACATGATTCATGCATCACGAATTCCTCAAATTGCATTTCTAAGCTGTGAACATGCACATGACAGATGTTTCAACCACCAAACAAGTTACTTATGCACTTTGAAATAGTTCCTTGGACTTCGTTGCTTCTCCTATCACCAGTTTCAAGAATCACACTTTGATCCCAGGAAAACCCTCTTGGAGCGAATTCTACCCTAGAGATATGTAATTTGAATAGATTCCTTCAACATGATATTCCGTGTTCCGTACATGTTACATGCATGACGGATTCGACAAACATGCATTCCTGAGTTGTGAGCATGTGGATTACTGATTTTTCATCCTCTATAAAAGGAATAATTTCATATAGACTCGTGTACACATTTTCACAAGCTTTCCCTAACACAAGTTTCGAATTCGTTCATTTTTCACAGAAGAATCCTTCTGGAGTGTATTCAACCTAATAGATATATAATTTACATGAATTCCATCAACATGGCATTCCGGGTTCCGTACATGATACATGCATGACGGATTCGAGAAACATGCGTTTCTGAGCTGTGAGCATGTGGATTAGTGAACTTTCATCCACCAAAGAAGGCATATATTACACTTTGAAATATTTACTCTGACTTCATAAGTTTTTTGTATCACCAGGTTCTAAAATCGGACATTTGGCAGTAGAAAACACTCTTTGAGCGAATTCTCACCAATACACAATTAATTTACATTGTTTACATAACCATGGCATTCCGTATACCGAGCATGTTTCATGCATCACAGATTCCTCAAACATGCATTTCTGATCTGTGAACATGCGCATGACAGATGTTTCAACCACCAAACAAGTTAGTTATGCACTTTGAAATAGTTCCTTGGACTTCGTTGCTTCTCCTATCACCAGTTTCAAGAATCACACTTTGACCCCAGAAAAACCCTCTTGGAGCGAATTCTACCCTAGAGATATGTAATTTGAATAGATTCCTTCAACATGATATTCCGTGTTCCGTACATGTTACATGCATGACGGTTTCGACAAACATGCATTCCTGAGTTGTGAGCATGTGGATTACTGATTTTTCATCCTCTATAAAAGGAATAATTTCATATAGACTCGTGTACACATTTTCACAAGCTTTCCCTAACAGAAGTTTCGAATTCGTGCTTTTTACACAGAAGAATACTTCTGGAGTGTATTCAACCTAATAGATATATAATTTACATGAATTCCATCAACATGGCATTCCGGGTTCCGTACATGATACATGCATGACGGATTCGAGAAACATGCGTTTCTGAGTTGTGAGCATGTGGATTAGTGAACTTTCATCCACCAAAGAAGGCATATATTACACTTTGAAATATGTACTTGACTTCATAAGTTTTTTGTATCACCAGGTTCTAAAATCGGACATTTGGCAGTAGAAAACACTCTTTGAGTGAATTCTCACCAATACACATGTAATTCACATTGTTTACATAACCATGGCATTCCGTATCCCGAACATGATTCATGCATCACGGATTCCTTAAACATGCATTTCTGAGCTGTGAACATGCGCATGACAGATGTTTCAACCACCAAACAAGTTACTTATGCACTTTGAAATAGTTCCTTGGACTTCGTTGCTTCTCCTATCACCAGTTTCAAGAATCACACTTTGATCCCAGAAAAACCCTCTTGGAGCGAATTCTACCCTAGAGATATGTAATTTGAATAGATTCCTTCAACATGATATTCCGTGTTCCGTACATGTTACATGCATGACGGTTTCGACAAACATGCATTCCTGAGTTGTGAGCATGTGGATTACTGATTTTTCATCCTCTATAAAAGGAATAATTTCATATAGACTCGTGTACACATTTTCACAAGCTTTCCCTAACACAAGTTTCGAATTCGTTCATTTTTCACAGAAGAATCCTTCTGGAGTGTATTCAACCTAATAGATATTTAATTTACATGAATTCCATCAACATGGCATTCCGGGTTCCGTACATGATACATGCATGACGGATTCGAGAAACATGCGTTTCTGAGCTGTGAGCATGTGGATTAGTGAACTTTCATCCACCAAAAAGGCATATATTACACTTTAAAATATTTACTCTGACTTCATAAGTTTTTTGTATCACCAGGTTCTAAAATCGGACATTTGGCAGTAGAAAACACTCTTTGAGCGAATTCTCACCAATACACATGTAATTTACATTGTTTACATAACCATGGCATTCCGTATACCGAGCATGTTTCATGCATCACGGATTCCTCAAACATGCATTTCTGAGCTGTGAACATGCGCATGACAGATGTTTCAACCACCAAACAAGTTACTTATGCACTTTGAAATAGTTCCTTGGACTTCGTTGCTTCTCCTATCACCAGTTTCAAGAATCACACTTTGATCCCAGAAAAACCCTCTTGGAGCGAATTCTACCCTAGAGATATGTAATTTGAATAGATTCCTTCAACATGATATTCCGTGTTCCGTACATGTTACATGCATGACGGATTCGACAAACATGCATTCCTGAGTTGTGAGCATGTGGATTACTGATTTTTCATCCTCTATAAAAGAAATAATTTCATATAGAATCGTGTACACATTTTCACAAGCTTTCCCTAACACAAGTTTCGAATTCGTGCTTTTTACACAGAAGAATACTTCTGGAGTGTATTCAACCTAATAGATATATAATTTACATGAATTCCATCAACATGGCATTCCGGGTTCCGTACATGATACATGCATGACGGATTCGAGAAACATGCGTTTCTGAGTTGTGAGCATGTGGATTAGTGAACTTTCATCCACCAAAGAAGGCATATATTACACTTTGAAATATGTACTTGACTTCATAAGTTTTTTGTATCACCAGGTTCTAAAATCGGACATTTGGCAGTAGAAAACACTCTTTGAGTGAATTCTCACCAATACACATGTAATTCACATTGTTTACATAACCGCGGCATTCCGTATCCCGAACATGATTCATGCATCACGGATTCCTTAAACATGCATTTCTGAGCTGTGAACATGCGCATGACAGATGTTTCAACCACCAAACAAGTTACTTATGCACTTTGAAATAGTTCCTTGGACTTCGTTGCTTCTCCTATCACCAGTTTCAAGAATCACACTTTGATCCCAGAAAAACCCTCTTGGAGCGAATTCTACCCTAGAGATATGTAATTTGAATAGATTCCTTCAACATGATATTCCGTGTTCCGTACATGTTACATGCATGACGGTTTCGACAAACATGCATTCCTGAGTTGTGAGCATGTGGATTACTGATTTTTCATCCTCTATAAAAGGAATAATTTCATATAGACTCGTGTACACATTTTCACAAGCTTCCCCTAACACAAGTTTCGAATTCGTTCATTTTTCACAGAAGAATCCTTCTGGAGTGTATTCAACCTAATAGATATATAATTTACATGAATTCCATCAACATGGCATTCCGGGTTCCGTACATGATACATGCATGACGGATTCGAGAAACATGCGTTTCTGAGCTGTGAGCATGTGGATTAGTGAACTTTCATCCACCAAAGAAGGCATATATTACACTTTAAAATATTTACTCTGACTTCATAAGTTTTTTGTATCACCAGGTTCTAAAATCGGACATTTGGCAGTAGAAAACACTCTTTGAGCGAATTCTCACCAATACACATGTAATTTACATTGTTTACATAACCATGGCATTCCGTATACCGAGCATGTTTCATGCATCACGGATTCCTCAAACATGCATTTCTGAGCTGTTAACATGCGCATGACAGATGTTTCAACCACCAAACAAGTTACTTATGCACTTTGAAATAGTTCCTTGGACTTCGTTGCTTCTCCTATCACCAGTTTCAAGAATCACACTTTGATCCCAGAAAAACCCTCTTGGAGCTAATTCTACCCTAGAGATATGTAATTTGAATAGATTCCTTCAACATGATATTCCGTGTTCCGTACATGTTACATGCATGACGGATTCGACAAACATGCATTCCTGAGTTGTGAGCATGTGGATTACTGATTTTTCATCCTCTATAAAAGAAATAATTTCATATAGACTCGTGTACACATTTTCACAAGCTTTCCCTAACACAAGTTTCGAATTCGTGCTTTTTACACAGAAGAATACTTCTGGAGTGTATTCAACCTAATAGATATATAATTTACATGAATTCCATCAACACGGCATTCCGGGTTCCGTACATGATACATGCATGACGGATTCGAGAAACATGCGTTTCTGAGTTGTGAGCATGTGGATTAGTGAACTTTCATCCACCAAAGAAGGCATATATTACACTTTGAAATATTTACTTGACTTCATAAGTTTTTTGTATCACCAGGTTCTAAAATCGGACATTTGGCTGTAGAAAACACTCTTTGAGTGAATTCTCACCAATACACATGTAATTCACATTGTTTACATAACCATGACATTCCGTATCCCGAACATGATTCATGCATCACGGATTCCATAAACATGCATTTCTGAGCTGTGAACATGCGCATGACAGATGTTTCAACCACCAAACAAGTTAGTTATGCACTTTGAAAGAGTTCCTTGGACTTCGTTGCTTCTCCTATCACCAGTTTCAAGAATCACACTTTGATCCCAGAAAAACCCTCTTGGAGCGAATTCTACCCTAGAGATATGTAATTTGAATAGATTCCTTCAACATGATATTCCGTGTTCCGTACATGTTACATGCATGACGGGTTCGACAAACATGCATTCCTGAGTTGTGAGCATGTGGATTACTGATTTTTCATCCTCTATAAAAGGAATAATTTCATATAGACTCGTGTACACATTTTCACAAGCTTTCCCTAACACAAGTTTCGAATTCGTTCATTTTTCACAGAAGAATTCTTCAGGAGTGTATTCAACCTAATAGATATATAATTTACATGAATTCCATCAACATGGCATTCCGGGTTCCGTACATGATACATGCATGACGGATTCGAGAAACATGCGTTTCTGAGCTGTGAGCATGTGGATTAGTGAACTTTCATCCACCAAAGAAGGCATATATTACACTTTGAAATATTTACTCTGACTTCATAAGTTTTTTGTATCACCAGGTTCTAAAATCGGACATTTGACAGTAGAAAACACTCTTTGAGCGAATTCTCACCAATACACATGTAATTTACATTGTTTACATAACCATGGCATTCCGTATACCGAGCATGTTTCATGCATCACAGATTCCTCAAACATGCATATCTGAGCTGTGAACATGCGCATGACAGATGTTTCAACCACCAAACAAGTTACTTATGCACTTTGAAATAGTTCCTTGGACTTCGTTGCTTCTCCTATCACCAGTTTCAAGAATCACACTTTGATCCCAGAAAAACCCTCTTGGAGCGAATTCTACCCTAGAGATATGTAATTTGAATAGATTCCTTCAACATGATATTCCGTGTTCCGTACATGTTACATGCATGACGGATTCGACAAACATGCATTCCTGAGTTGTGAGCATGTGGATTACTGATTTTTCATCCTCTATAAAAGGAATAATTTCATATAGACTCGTGTACACATTTTCACAAACTTTCCCTAACACAAGTTTCGAATTCGTGCTTTTTACACAGAAGAATACTTCTGGAGTATATTCAACCTAATAGATATATAATTTACATGAATTCCATCAACATGGCATTCCGGGTTCCGTACATGATACATGCATGACGGATTCGAGAAACATGCGTTTCTGAGTTGTGAGCATGTGGATTAGTGAACTTTCATCCACCAAAGAAGGCATATATTACACTTTGAAATATTTACTTGACTTCATAAGTTTTTTGTATCACCAGGTTCTAAAATCGGACATTTGGCAGTAGAAAACACTCTTTGAGTGAAATCTCACCAATACACATGTAATTCACATTGTTTACATAACCATGGCATTCCGTATCCCGAACATGATTCATGCATCACGGATTCCTTAAACATGCATTTCTGAGCTGTGAACATGCGCATGACAGATGTTTCAACCACCAAACAAGTTAGTTATGCACTTTGAAATAGTTCCTTGGACTTTGTTCCTTTTCCTATCACCAGTTTCAAGAATCACACTTTGATCCCAGAAAAACCCTCTTGGAGCGAATTCTACCCTAGAGATATGTAATTTGAATAGATCCCTTCAACATGATATTCCGTGTTCCGTACATGTTACATGCATGACAGTTTCGACAAACATGCATTCCTGAGTTGTGAGCATGTGGATTACTGATTTTTCATCCTCTATAAAAGGAATAATTTAATATAGACTCGTGTACACATTTTCACAAACTTTCCCTAACACAAGTTTGGAATTCTTGCTTTTTACACAGAAGAATACTTCTGGAGTGTATTCAACCTAATAGATATATAATTTACATGAATTCCATCAACATGGCATTCCGGGTTCCGTACATGATACATGCATGACGGATTCGAGAAACATGCGTTTCTGAGTTGTGAGCATGTGGATTAGTGAACTTTCATCCACCAAAGAAGGCATATATTACACTTTGAAATATTTTCTCTGACTTCATAAGTGTTTTGTATCACCAGGTTCTAAAATCGGACATTTGGCAGTAGAAAACACTCTTTGAGCGAATTCTCACCAATACACATGTAATTTACATTGTTTACATAACCATGGCATTCCGTATACCGAGCAAGTTTCATGCATCACGGATTCCTCAAACATGCATTTCTGAGCTGTGAACATGTGCATGACAGATGTTTCAACCACCAAACAAGTTACTTATGCACTTTGAAATAGTTCCTTGGACTTCGTTGTTTCTCCTATCACCAGTTTCAAGAATCACACTTTGATCCCAGAAAAACCCTCTTGGAGCGAATTCTACCCTAGAGATATGTAATTTGAATAGATTCCTTCAACATGATATTCCGTGTTCCGTACATGTTACATGCATGACGGATTCGACAAACATGCATTCCTGAGTTGTGAGCATGTGGATAACTGATTTTTCATCCTCTATAAAAGGAATAATTTCATATAGACTCGTGTACACATTTTCACAAGCTTTCCCTAACTCAAGTTTCAAATTCGTTCATTTTTCACAGAAGAATACTTCTGGAGTGTATTCAACCTAATAGATATATAATTTACATGAATTCCATCAACATGGCATTCCGGGTTCCGTACATGATACATGCATGACGGATTCGAGAAACATGCGTTTCTGAGTTGTGAGCATGTGGATTAGTGAACTTTCATCCACCAAAGAAGGCATATATTACACTTTGAAATATTTTCTCTTACTTCATAAGTGTTTTGTATCACCAGGTTCTAAAATCGAACATTTGGCAGTAGAAAAACCTCTTTGAGCGAATTCTCACCAATACACATGTAATTTACATTGTTTACATAACCATGGCATTCCGTATTCCGAACATGATTCATGCATCACGGATTCCTCAAACATGCATTTCTGAGCTGTGAACATGCGCATGACAGATGTTTCAACCACCAAACTAGTTACTTATGCACTTTGAAATAGTTCCGTGGACTTCGTTGCTTCTCCTATCACCAGTTTCAAGAATCACACTTTGATCCCAGAAAAACCCTCTTGGAGCGAATTCTACCCTAGAGATATGTAATTTGAATAGATTCCTTCAACATGACATTCCGTGTTCCATACTTGTTAGATGCATGACGGATTCGACAAACATGCATTCCTGAGTTGTGAGCATGTGGATTACTGATTTTTCATCCTCTATAAAAGGAATAATTTCATATAGACTCGTGTACACATTTTCACAAGCTTTCCCTAACACAAGTTTCGAATTCGTTCATTTTTCACAGAAGAATACTTCTGGAGTGTATTCAACCTAATAGATATTTAATTTACATGAATTCCATCAACATGGCATTCTGGGTTCCGTACATGATACATGCATGACGGATTCGAGAAACATGCATTTCTGAGTTGTGAGCATGTGGATTAGTGAACTTTCATCCACCAAAGAAGGCATATATTACACTTTGAAATATTTACTCTGACTTCATAAGTTTTTTGTATCACCAGGTTCTAAAATCGGACATTTGGCAGTAGAAAACACTCTTTGAGCGAATTCTCACCAATACACATTTAATTTACATTGTTTACATAACCATGGCATTCCGTATTCCGAACATGTTTCATGCATCACGGATTCCTCAAACATGCATTTCTGAGCTGTGAACATGCGCATGACAGATGTTTCAACCACCAAACTAGTTACTTATGCACTTTGAAATAGTTCCTTGGACTTCGTTGCTTCTCCTATCACCAGTTTCAAGAATCACACTTTGATCCCAGAAAAACCCTCTTGGAGCGAATTCTACCCTAGAGATATGTAATTTGAATAGATTCCTTCAACATGTATTCCGTGTTCCGTACATGTTACATGCATGACGGTTTCGACAAACATGCATTCCTGAGTTGTGAGCATGTGGATTACTGATTTTTCATCCTCTATAAAAGGAATTATTTAATATAGACTCGTGTACACATTTTCACAAACTTTCCCTAACACAAGTTTGGAATTCTTGCTTTTTACACAGAAGAATACTTCTGGAGTGTATTCAACCTAATAGATATATAATTTACATGAATTCCATCAACATGGCATTCCGGGTTCCGTACATGATACATGCATGACGGATTCGAGAAACATGCGTTTCTGAGTTGTGAGCATGTGGATTAGTGAACTTTCATCCACCAAAGAAGGCATATATTACACTTTGAAATATTTTCTCTGACTTCATAAGTGTTTTGTATCACCAGGTTCTAAAATCGGACATTTGGCAGTAGAAAACACTCTTTGAGCGAATTCTCACCAATACACATGTAATTTACATTGTTTACATAACCATGGCATTCCGTATTCCGAACATGATTCATGCATTACGAATTCCTCAAATTGCATTTCTAAGCTGTGAACATGCACATGACAGATGTTTCAACCACCAAACAAGTTACTTATGCACTTTGAAATAGTTCCTTGGACTTCGTTGCTTCTCCTATCACCAGTTTCAAGAATCACACTTTGATCCCAGAAAAACGCTCTTGGAGCGAATTCTACCCTAGAGATATGTAATTTGAATAGATTCCTTCAACATGATATTCCGTGTTCCGTACATGTTACATGCATGACGGTTTCGACAAACATGCATTCCTGAGTTGTGAGCATGTGGATTACTGATTTTTCATCCTCTATAAAAGAAATAATTTCATATAGACTCGTGTACACATTTTCACAAGCTTTCCCTAACACAAGTTTCGAATTCGTGCTTTTTACACAGAAGAATTCTTCTGGAGTGTATTCAACCTAATAGATATATAATTTACATGAATTCCATCAACATGGCATTCCGGGTTCCGTACATGATACATGCATGACGGATTCGAGAAACATGCGTTTCTGAGTTGTGAGCATGTGGATTAGTGAACTTTCATCCACCAAAGAAGGCATATATTACACTTTGAAATATTTACTTGACTTCATAAGTTTTTTGTATCACCAGGTTCTAAAATCGGACATTTGGCAGTAGAAAACACTCTTTGTGTGAATTCTCACCAATACACATGTAATTCACATTGTTTACATAACCATGACATTCCGTATCCCGAACATGATTCATGCATCACGGATTCCTTAAACATGCATTTCTGAGCTGTGAACATGCGCATGACAGATGTTTCAACCACCAAACAAGTTAGTTATGCACTTTGAAAGAGTTCCTTGGACTTCGTTGCTTCTCGTATCACCAGTTTCAAGAATCACACTTTGATCCCAGAAAAACCCTCTTGGAGCGAATTCTACCCTAGAGATATGTAATTTGAATAGATTCCTTCAACATGATATTCCGTGTTCCGTACATGTTACATGCATGACGGTTTCGACAAACATGCATTCCTGAGTTGTGAGCATGTGGATTACTGATTTTTCATCCTCAATAAAAGGAATAATTTCATATAGACTCGTGTACACATTTTCACAAACTTTCCCTAACACAAGTTTGGAATTCTTGCTTTTTACACAGAAGAATACTTCTGGAGTTTATTCAACCTAATAGATATATAATTTACATGAATTCCATCAACATGGCATTCCGGGTTCCGTACATGATACATGCATGACGGATTCGAGAAACATGCGTTTCTGAGTTGTGAGTATGTGGATTAGTGAACTTTCATTCACCAAAGAAGGCATATATTACACTTTGAAATATTTTCTCTGACTTCATAAGTGTTTTGTATCACCAGGTTCTACAATCGGACATTTGGCAGTAGAAAACACTCTTTGAGCGAATTCTCACCAATACACATGTAATTTACATTGTTTACATAACCATGGCATTCCGTATTCCGAACATGATTCATGCATCACGAATTCCTCAAATTGCATTTCTAAGCTGTGAACATGCACATGACAGATGTTTCAACCACCAAACAAGTTACTTATGCACTTTGAAATAGTTCCTTGGACTTCGTTGCTTCTCCTATCACCAGTTTCAAGAATCACACTTTGATCCCAGGAAAACCCTCTTGGAGCGAATTCTACCCTAGAGATATGTAATTTGAATAGATTCCTTCAACATGATATTCCGTGTTCCGTACATGTTACATGCATGACGGATTCGACAAACATGCATTCCTGAGTTGTGAGCATGTGGATTACTGATTTTTCATCCTCTATAAAAGGAATAATTTCATATAGACTCGTGTACACATTTTCACAAGCTTTCCCTAACACAAGTTTCGAATTCGTTCATTTTTCACAGAAGAATCCTTCTGGAGTGTATTCAACCTAATAGATATATAATTTACATGAATTCCATCAACATGGCATTCCGGGTTCCGTACATGATACATGCATGACGGATTCGAGAAACATGCGTTTCTGAGCTGTGAGCATGTGGATTAGTGAACTTTCATCCACCAAAGAAGGCATATATTACACTTTGAAATATTTACTCTGACTTCATAAGTTTTTTGTATCACCAGGTTCTAAAATCGGACATTTGGCAGTAGAAAACACTCTTTGAGCGAATTCTCACCAATACACAATTAATTTACATTGTTTACATAACCATGGCATTCCGTATACCGAGCATGTTTCATGCATCACAGATTCCTCAAACATGCATTTCTGAGCTGTGAACATGCGCATGACAGATGTTTCAACCACCAAACAAGTTAGTTATGCACTTTGAAATAGTTCCTTGGACTTCGTTGCTTCTCCTATCACCAGTTTCAAGAATCACACTTTGACCCCAGAAAAACCCTCTTGGAGCGAATTCTACCCTAGAGATATGTAATTTGAATAGATTCCTTCAACATGATATTCCGTGTTCCGTACATGTTACATGCATGACGGTTTCGACAAACATGCATTCCTGAGTTGTGAGCATGTGGATTACTGATTTTTCATCCTCTATAAAAGGAATAATTTCATATAGACTCGTGTACACATTTTCACAAGCTTTCCCTAACAGAAGTTTCGAATTCGTGCTTTTTACACAGAAGAATACTTCTGGAGTGTATTCAACCTAATAGATATATAATTTACATGAATTCCATCAACATGGCATTCCGGGTTCCGTACATGATACATGCATGACGGATTCGAGAAACATGCGTTTCTGAGTTGTGAGCATGTGGATTAGTGAACTTTCATCCACCAAAGAAGGCATATATTACACTTTGAAATATGTACTTGACTTCATAAGTTTTTTGTATCACCAGGTTCTAAAATCGGACATTTGGCAGTAGAAAACACTCTTTGAGTGAATTCTCACCAATACACATGTAATTCACATTGTTTACATAACCATGGCATTCCGTATCCCGAACATGATTCATGCATCACGGATTCCTTAAACATGCATTTCTGAGCTGTGAACATGCGCATGACAGATGTTTCAACCACCAAACAAGTTACTTATGCACTTTGAAATAGTTCCTTGGACTTCGTTGCTTCTCCTATCACCAGTTTCAAGAATCACACTTTGATCCCAGAAAAACCCTCTTGGAGCGAATTCTACCCTAGAGATATGTAATTTGAATAGATTCCTTCAACATGATATTCCGTGTTCCGTACATGTTACATGCATGACGGTTTCGACAAACATGCATTCCTGAGTTGTGAGCATGTGGATTACTGATTTTTCATCCTCTATAAAAGGAATAATTTCATATAGACTCGTGTACACATTTTCACAAGCTTTCCCTAACACAAGTTTCGAATTCGTTCATTTTTCACAGAAGAATCCTTCTGGAGTGTATTCAACCTAATAGATATATAATTTACATGAATTCCATCAACATGGCATTCCGGGTTCCGTACATGATACATGCATGACGGATTCGAGAAACATGCGTTTCTGAGCTGTGAGCATGTGGATTAGTGAACTTTCATCCACCAAAAAGGCATATATTACACTTTAAAATATTTACTCTGACTTCATAAGTTTTTTGTATCACCAGGTTCTAAAATTGGACATTTGGCAGTAGAAAACACTCTTTGAGCGAATTCTCACCAATACACATGTAATTTACATTGTTTACATAACCATGGCATTCCGTATACCGAGCATGTTTCATGCATCACGGATTCCTCAAACATGCATTTCTGAGCTGTGAACATGCGCATGACAGATGTTTCAACCACCAAACAAGTTACTTATGCACTTTGAAATAGTTCCTTGGACTTCGTTGCTTCTCCTATCACCAGTTTCAAGAATCACACTTTGATCCCAGAAAAACCCTCTTGGAGCGAATTCTACCCTAGAGATATGTAATTTGAATAGATTCCTTCAACATGATATTCCGTGTTCCGTACATGTTACATGCATGACGGATTCGACAAACATGCATTCCTGAGTTGTGAGCATGTGGATTACTGATTTTTCATCCTCTATAAAAGAAATAATTTCATATAGAATCGTGTACACATTTTCACAAGCTTTCCCTAACACAAGTTTCGAATTCGTGCTTTTTACACAGAAGAATACTTCTGGAGTGTATTCAACCTAATAGATATATAATTTACATGAATTCCATCAACATGGCATTCCGGGTTCCGTACATGATACATGCATGACGGATTCGAGAAACATGCGTTTCTGAGTTGTGAGCATGTGGATTAGTGAACTTTCATCCACCAAAGAAGGCATATATTACACTTTGAAATATGTACTTGACTTCATAAGTTTTTTGTATCACCAGGTTCTAAAATCGGACATTTGGCAGTAGAAAACACTCTTTGAGTGAATTCTCACCAATACACATGTAATTCACATTGTTTACATAACCGCGGCATTCCGTATCCCGAACATGATTCATGCATCACGGATTCCTTAAACATGCATTTCTGAGCTGTGAACATGCGCATGACAGATGTTTCAACCACCAAACAAGTTACTTATGCACTTTGAAATAGTTCCTTGGACTTCGTTGCTTCTCCTATCACCAGTTTCAAGAATCACACTTTGATCCCAGAAAAACCCTCTTGGAGCGAATTCTACCCTAGAGATATGTAATTTGAATAGATTCCTTCAACATGATATTCCGTGTTCCGTACATGTTACATGCATGACGGTTTCGACAAACATGCATTCCTGAGTTGTGAGCATGTGGATTACTGATTTTTCATCCTCTATAAAAGGAATAATTTCATATAGACTCGTGTACACATTTTCACAAGCTTTCCCTAACACAAGTTTCGAATTCGTTCATTTTTCACAGAAGAATCCTTCTGGAGTGTATTCAACCTAATAGATATATAATTTACATGAATTCCATCAACATGGCATTCCGGGTTCCGTACATGATACATGCATGACGGATTCGAGAAACATGCGTTTCTGAGCTGTGAGCATGTGGATTAGTGAACTTTCATCCACCAAAGAAGGCATATATTACACTTTAAAATATTTACTCTGACTTCATAAGTTTTTTGTATCACCAGGTTCTAAAATCGGACATTTGGCAGTAGAAAACACTCTTTGAGCGAATTCTCACCAATACACATGTAATTTACATTGTTTACATAACCATGGCATTCCGTATACCGAGCATGTTTCATGCATCACGGATTCCTCAAACATGCATTTCTGAGCTGTGAACATGCGCATGACAGATGTTTCAACCACCAAACAAGTTACTTATGCACTTTGAAATAGTTCCTTGGACTTCGTTGCTTCTCCTATCACCAGTTTCAAGAATCACACTTTGATCCCAGAAAAACCCTCTTGGAGCGAATTCTACCCTAGAGATATGTAATTTGAATAGATTCCTTCAACATGATATTCCGTGTTCCGTACATGTTACATGCATGACGGATTCGACAAACATGCATTCCTGAGTTGTGAGCATGTGGATTACTGATTTTTCATCCTCTATAAAAGAAATAATTTCATATAGACTCGTGTACACATTTTCACAAGCTTTCCCTAACACAAGTTTCGAATTCGTGCTTTTTACACAGAAGAATACTTCTGGAGTGTATTCAACCTAATAGATATATAATTTACATGAATTCCATCAACACGGCATTCCGGGTTCCGTACATGATACATGCATGACGGATTCGAGAAACATGCGTTTCTGAGTTGTGAGCATGTGGATTAGTGAACTTTCATCCACCAAAGAAGGCATATATTACACTTTGAAATATTTACTTGACATCATAAGTTTTTTGTATCACCAGGTTCTAAAATCGGACATTTGGCAGTAGAAAACACTCTTTGAGTGAATTCTCACCAATACACATGTAATTCACATTGTTTACATAACCATGACATTCCGTATCCCGAACATGATTCATGCATCACGGATTCCATAAACATGCATTTCTGAGCTGTGAACATGCGCATGACAGATGTTTCAACCACCAAACAAGTTAGTTATGCACTTTGAAAGAGTTCCTTGGACTTCGTTGCTTCTCCTATCACCAGTTTCAAGAATCACACTTTGATCCCAGAAAAACCCTCTTGGAGCGAATTCTACCCTAGAGATATGTAATTTGAATAGATTCCTTCAACATGATATTCCGTGTTCCGTACATGTTACATGCATGACGGGTTCGACAAACATGCATTCCTGAGTTGTGAGCATGTGGATTACTGATTTTTCATCCTCTATAAAAGGAATAATTTCATATAGACTCGTGTACACATTTTCACAAACTTTCCCTAACACAAGTTTGGAATTCTTCCTTTTTACACAGAAGAATACTTCTGGAGTTTATTCAACCTAATAGATATATAATTTACATGAATACCATCAACATGGCATTCCGGGTTCCGTACATGATACATGCATGACGGATTCGAGAAACATGCGTTTCTGAGTTGTGAGCATGTGGATTAGTGAACTTTCATTCACCAAAGAAGGCATATATTACACTTTGAAATATTTTCTCTGACTTCATAAGTGTTTTGTATCACCAGGTTCTAAAATCGGACATTTGGCAGTAGAAAACACTCTTTGAGCGAATTCTCACCAATACACATGTAATTTACATTGTTTACATAACCATGGCATTCCGTATTCCGAACATGATTCATGCATCACGAATTCCTCAAATGGCATTTCTAAGCTGTGAACATGCACATGACAGATGTTTCAACCACCAAACAAGTTACTTATGCACTTTGAAATAGTTCCTTAGACTTCGTTGCTTCTCCTATCACCAGTTTCAAGAATCACACTTTGATCCCAGGAAAAACCTCTTGGAGCGAATTCTACCCTAGAGATATGTAATTTGAATAGATTCCTTCAACATGATATTCCGTGTTCCGTACATGTTACATGCATGACGGATTCGACAAACATGCATTCCTGAGTTGTGAGCATGTGGATTACTGATTTTTCATCCTCTATAAAAGGAATAATTTCATATAGACTCGTGTACACATTTTCACAAACTTTCCCTAACACAAGTTTCGAATTCGTTCATTTTTCACAGAAGAATACTTCTGGAGTGTATTCATCCTAATAGATATATAATTTACATGAATTCCATCAACATGGCATTCCGGGTTCCGTACATGATACATGCATGACGGATTCGAGAAACATGCGTTTCTGAGTTGTGAGCATGTGGATTAGTGAACTTTCATCCACCAAAGAAGGCATATATTACACTTTGAAATATTTACTCTGACTTCATAAGTTTTTTGTATCACCAGGTTCTAAAATCGGACATTTGGCAGTAGAAAACACTCTTTGAGCGAATTCTCACCAATACACATATAATTTACATTGTTTACATATCCATGGCATTCCGTATTCCGAACATGATTCATGCATCACGGATTCCTCAAACATGCATTTCTGAGCTGTGAACATGCGCATGACAGATGTTTCAACCACCAAACAAGTTACTTATGCACTTTGAAATATTTCCTTGGACTTCGTTGCTTCTCCTATCACCAGTTTCAAGAATCACACTTTGATCCCAGAAAAACCCTCTTGGAGCGAATTCTACCCTAGAGATATGTAATTTGAATAGATTCCTTCAACATGATATTCCGTGTTCCGTACATGTTACATGCATGACGGATTCGACAAACATGCATTCCTGAGTTGTGAGCATGTGGATAACTGATTTTTCATCCTCTATAAAAGGAATAATTTCATATAGACTCGTGTACACATTTTCACAAGCTTTCCCTAACTCAAGTTTCAAATTCGTTCATTTTTCACAGAAGAATACTTCTGGAGTGTATTCAACCTAATAGATATATAATTTACATGAATTCCATCAACATGGCATTCCGGGTTCCGTACATGATACATGCATGACGGATTCGAGAAACATGCGTTTCTGAGTTGTGAGCATGTGGATTAGTGAACTTTCATCCACCAAAGAAGGCATATATTACACTTTGAAATATTTTCTCTTACTTCATAAGTGTTTTGTATCACCAGGTTCTAAAATCGAACATTTGGCAGTAGAAAACCCTCTTTGAGCGAATTCTCACCAATACACATGTAATTTACATTGTTTACATAACCATGGCATTCCGTATTCCGAACATGATTCATGCATCACGAATTCCTCAAATTGCATTTCTAAGCTGTGAACATGCACATGACAGATGTTTCAACCACCAAACAAGTTACTTATGCACTTTGAAATAGTTCCTTGGACTTCGTTGCTTCTCCTATCACCAGTTTCAAGAATCACACTTTGATCCCAGAAAAATCCTCTTGGAGCGAATTCTACCCTAGTGATATGTAATTTGAATAGATTCCTTCAACATGATATTCCGTGTTCCGTACATGTTACATGCATGACGGATTCGACAAACATGCATTCCTGAGTTGTGAGCATGTGGATTACTGATTTTTCACCCTCTATAAAAGGAATAATTTCATATAGACTCGTGTACACATTTTCACAAGCTTTCCCTAACACAAGTTTGGAATTCGTTCATTTTTCACAGAAGATTTCTTCTGGAGTGTATTCAACCTAATAGATATATAATTTACATGAATTCCATCAACATGGCATTCCGGGTTCCGTACATGATACATGCATGACGGATTCGAGAAACATGCGTTTCTGAGTTGTGAGCATGTGGATTAGTGACCTTTCATCCACCAAAGAAGGCATATATTACACTTTGAAATATTTACTCTGACTTCATAAGTTTTTTGTATCACCAGGTTCTAAAATCGGACATTTGGCAGTAGAAAACACTCTTTGAGCGAATTCTCACCAATACACATGTAATTTACATTGTTTACATAACCATGGTATTCCGTATTCTGAACATGTTTCATGCATCACGGATTCCTCAAACATGCATTTCTGAGCTGTGAACATGCGCATGCCAGATGTTTCAACCACCAAACAAGATACATATGCCCTTTGAAATATTTCCTTGGACTTCGCTGCTTCTCTTATCACCAGTTTCAAGAATCACACTTTGATCCCAGAAAAACCCTCTTACAGTGAATTCTACCCTAGAGAATTGTAATTTGAATAAATTCCTTCAACATGATTTTACGTGTTCCGTACATGTTACATGCATGACGGATTCGAGAAACATGCATTCCTGAGTTGAGAGCATGTGGATTACTGATTTTTCATCCTCTATAAAAGGAATAATTTCATATAGACTCGTGTACACATTTTCACAAGCTTTCCCTAACACAAGTTTCGAATTCGTTCATTTTTCACAGAAGGATTCTTCTGGAGTGTATTCAAACTAATAGATATATAATTTACATGAATTCCATCAACATGGCATTCCGGGTTCCGTACATGATACATGCATGACGGATTCGAGAAACATGCGTTTCTGCGTTGTGAGCATGTGGATTAGTGAACTTTCATCCACCAAAGAAGGCATATATTACACTTTGAAATATTTACTCTGACTTCATAAGCTTTTTGTATCACCAGGTTCTAAAATCGGACATTTGGCAGTAGAAAACACTCTTTGAGCGAATTCTCACCAATACACATGTAATTTGCATTGTTTACATAACCATGGCATTCCGTATTCCGAACATGTTTCATGCATCACGGATTCCTCAAACATGCATTTCTGAGCTGTGAACATGCGCATGACAGATGTTTCAACCACCAAACAAGTTACTTATGCACTTTGAAATAGTTCCTTGGACTTCGTTGCTTCTCCTATCACCAGTTTCAAGAATCACACTTTGATCCCAGAAAAACCCTCTTGGAGCGAATTCTACCCTAGAGATATGTAATTTGAATAGATCCCTTCAACAAGATATTCCGTGTTCCGTACATGTTACATGCATGACGGATTCGACAAACATGCATTCCTGAGTTGTGAGCATGTGGATTACTGATTTTTCATCCTCTATAAAAGGAATAATTTCATATAGACTCGTGTAGACTTTTTCACAAGCTTTCCGTAACACAAGTTTCGAATTCGTTCATTTTTCACAGAAGAATTCTTCTGGAGTGTATTCAACCTAATAGATATATAATTTACATGAATTCCATCAACATGGCATTCTGGGCTCCGTACATGTTACATGCATGACGGATTCGACAAACATGCATTCCTGAGTTGTGAGCATGTGGATTAGTGAACTTTCATCCACCAAAGAAGGCATATATTACACTTTGAAATATTTTCTCTGACTTCAGAAGTTTTTTGTATCACCAGGTTCTAAAATCGGACATTTGGCAGTAGAAAACACTCTTTGAGCGAATTCTCACCAATACACATGTAATTTACATTGTTTACATAACCATGGCATTCCGTATTCCGAACATGTTTCATGCATCATGGATTCCTCAAACATGCATTTCTGAGCTGTGAACATGCCCATGACAGATGTTTCAACCACCAAACATGTTACTTATGCACTTTGAAATAGTTCCTTGGACTTCGTTGCTTCTCCTATCACCAGTTTCAAGAATCACACTTTGATCCCAGAAAAACCCTCTTGGAGCGAATTCTACCCTAGAGATATGTAATTTGAATAGATTCCTTCAACATGATATTCCGTGTTCCGTACATGTTACATGCATGACGGATTCGACAAACATGCATTCCTGAGTTGTGAGCATGTGGATTACTGATTTTTCATCCTCTATAAAAGGAATAATTTAATATAGACTCGTGTACACATTTTCACAAACTTTCCCTAACACAAGTTTGGAATTCTTGTTTTTACACAGAAGAATACTTCTGGAGTGTATTCAACTTAATAGATATATAATTTACATGAATTCCATCAACATGGCATTCCGGGTTTTGTACATAATACATGCATGACGGATTCGAGAAACATGCGTTTCTGAGTTGTGAGCATGTGGATTAGTGAACTTTCATCCACCAAAGAAGGCATATATTACACTTTGAAATATTTACTCTGACTTCATAAGTTTTTTGTATCACCAGGTTCTAAAATCGGACATTTGGCAGTAGAAAACACTCTTTGAGCGAATTCTCACCAATACACATGTAATTTACATTGTGTACATAACCATGGCATTCCGTATTCCGAACACGTTTCATGCATCACGGATTCCTCAAACATGCATTTCTGAGCTGTGAACATGCGCATGACAGATGTTTCAACCACCAAACAAGTTACTTATGCACTTTGAAATAGTGCCTTGGACTTCGTTGCTTCTCCTATCACCAGTTTCAAGAATCACACTTCGATCCCAGAAAAACCCTCTTGGAGCGAATTCTACCCTAGAGATATGTAATTTGAATAGATTCCTTCAACATGATATTCCGTGTTCCGTACATGTTACATGCATGACGGATTCGACAAACATGCATTCCTGAGTTGTGAGCATGTGGATTACTGATTTTTCATCCTCTATAAAAGGAATAATTTCATATAGACTCGTGTACACTTTTTCACAAGCTTTCCGTAACACAAGTTTCGAATTCGTTCATTTTTCACAGAAGAATTCTTCAGGAGTGTATTCAACCTAATAGATATATAATTTACATGAATTACATCAACATGGCATTCCGGGTTCCGTACATGATACATGCATGACGGATTCGAGAAACATGCGTTTCTGAGTTTTTAGCATGTGGATTAGTGAACTTTCATCCACCAAAGAAGGCATATATTACACTTTGAAATATTTACTCTGACTTCAGAAGTTTTTTGTATCACCAGGTTCTAAAATCGGACATTTGGCAGTAGAAAACACTCTTTGAGCGAATTCTCACCAATACACATGTAATTTACATTGTTTACATAACCATGGCATTCCGTATTCCGAACACGTTTCATGCATCACGGATTCCTCAAACATGCATTTCTGAGCTGTGAACATGCGCATGACAGATGTTTCAACCACCAAACAAGTTACTTATGCACTTTGAAATAGTTCCTTGGACTTCGTTGCTTCTCCTATCACCAGTTTCAAGAATCACACTTTGATCCCAGAAAAACCCTCTTGGAGCGAATTCTACCCTAGAGATATGTAATTTGAATAGATTCCTTCAACATGATATTCCGTGTTCCGTACATGTTACATGCATGACGGTTTCCACAAACATGCATTCCTGAGTTGTGAGCATGTGGATTACTGATTTTTCACCCTCTATAAAAGGAATAATTTCATATAGAGTCGTGTACACATTTTCACAAGCTTTCCCTAACACAAGTTTCGAATTCGTTCATTTTTCAAAGAAGAATACTTCTGGAGTGTATTCAACCTAATAGATATATAATTTACATGAATTCCATCAACATGGCATTCCGGGTTCCGTACATGATACATGCATGACGGATTCGAGAAACATGCGTTTCTGAGTTGTGAGCATGTGGATTAGTGAACTTTCATCCACCAAAGAAGGCATATATTACACTTTGAAATATTTTCTCTGACTTCATAAGTGTTTTGTATCACCAGGTTCTAAAATCGGACATTTGGCAGTAGAAAACACTCTTTGAGCGAATTCTCACCAATACACATGTAATTTACATTGTTTACATAACCATGGCATTCCGTATTCCGAACATGATTCATGCATCACGAATTCTTCATATTGCATTTCTAAGCTGTGAACATGCACATGACAGATGTTTCAACCACCAAATAAGTTACTTATGCACTTTGAAATAGTTCCTTGGACTTCGTTGCTTCTCCTATCACCAGTTTCAAGAATCACACTTTGATCCCAGAAAAACCCTCTTGGAGCGAATTCTACCCTAGAGTTATGTAATTTGAATAGATTCCTTCAACATGATATTCCGTGTTCCGTACATGTTACATGCATGACGGATTCGACAAACATGCATTCCTGAGTTGTGAACATGTGGATTACTGATTTTTCATCCTCTATAAAAGGAATAATTTCATATAGACTCGTGTAAATATTTTCACAAGCTTTCCCTAACACAAGTTTCGAATTCATTCATTTTTCACAGAAGAATACTTCTGGAGTGTATTCAACCTAATAGATATATAATTTACATGAATTCCATCAACATGGCATTCCGGGTTCCGTACATGATACATGCATGACGGATTCGAGAAACATGCGTTTCTGAGTTGTGAGCATGTGGATTAGTGAACTTTCATCCACCAAAGAAGGCATATATTACACTTTGAAATATTTACTCTGACTTCAGAAGTTTTTTGTATCACCAGGTTCTAAAATCGGACACTTGGCAGTAGAAAACACTCTTTGAGCGAATTCTCACCAATACACATGTAATTTACATTGTTTACATAACCATGGCATTCCGTATTCCGAACATGTTTCATGCATCACGGATTCCTCAAACATGCATTTCTGAGCTGTGAACATGCGCATGACAGATGTTTCAACCACCAAACAAGTTACTTATGCACTTTGAAATAGTTCCTTGGACTTCGTTGCTTCTCCTATCACCAGTTTCAAGAATCACACTTTGATCCCAGAAAAACCCTCTTGGAGCGAATTCTACCCTAGAGATATGTAATTTGAATAGATTCCTTCAACATGATATTCCGTGTTCCGTACATGTTACATGCATGACGGTTTCCACAAACATGCATTCCTGAGTTGTGAGCATGTGGATTACTGATTTTTCACCCTCTATAAAAGGAATAATTTCATATAGACTCGTGTACACATTTTCACAAGCTTTCCCTAACACAAGTTTCGAATTCGTTCATTTTTCAAAGAAGAATACTTCTGGAGTGTATTCAACCTAATAGATATATAATTTACATGAATTCCATCAACATGGCATTCCGGGTTCCGTACATGATACATGCATGACGAATTCGAGAAACATGCGTTTCTGAGTTGTGAGCATGTGGATTAGTGAACTTTCATCCACCAAAGAAGGCATATATTACACTTTGAAATATTTTCTCTGACTTCATAAGTGTTTTGTATCACCAGGTTCTAAAATCGGACATTTGGCAGTAGAAAACACTCTTTGAGCGAATTCTCACCAATACACATGTAATTTACATTGTTTACATAACCATGGCATTCCGTATTCCGAACATGATTCATGCATCACGAATTCTTCATATTGCATTTCTAAGCTGTGAACATGCACATGACAGATGTTTCAACCACCAAATAAGTTACTTATGCACTTTGAAATAGTTCCTTGGACTTCGTTGCTTCTCCTATCACCAGTTTCAAGAATCACACTTTGATCCCAGAAAAACCCTCTTGGAGCGAATTCTACCCTAGAGATATGTAATTTGAATAGATTCCTTCAACATGATATTCCGTGTTCCGTACATGTTACATGCATGACGGATTCGACAAACATGCATTCCTGAGTTGTGAGCATGTGGATTACTGATTTTTCATCCTCTATAAAAGGAATAATTTCATATAGACTCATGTAAATATTTTCACAAGCTTTCCCTAACACAAGTTTCGAATTCGTTCATTTTTCACAGAAGAATACTTCTGGAGTGTATTCAACCTAATAGATATTTAATTTACATGAATTCCATCAACATGGCATTCCGGGTTCCGTACATGATACATGCATGACGGATTCGAGAAACATGCGTTTCTGAGTTGTGAGCATGTGGATTAGTGAACTTTCATCCACCAAAGAAGGCATATAGTACACTTTGAAATATTTACTCTGACTTCAGAAGTTTTTTGTATCACCAGGTTCTAAAATCGGACATTTGGCAGTAGAAAACACTCTTTGAGCGAATTCTCACCAATACACATGTAATTTACATTGTTTACATAACCATGGCATTCCGTATTCCGAACATGTTTCATGCATCACGGATTCCTCAAACATGCATTTCTGAGCTGTGAACATGCAAATGACAGATATTTCAACTACCAAACAAGCTACTTATGCACTTTGAAATAGTTCCTTGGACTTCGTTGCTTCTCCTATCACCAGTTTCAAGAATCACACTTTGATCCCAGAAAAACCCTCTTGGAGCGAATTCTACCCTAGAGATATGTAATTTGAATAGATTCCTTCAACATGATATTCCGTGTTCCGTACATGTTACATGCATGACGGATTCGACAAACATGCATTCCTGAGTTGTGAGCATGTGGATTACTGATTTTCATCCTCTATAAAAGGAATAATTTCATATAGACTCGTGTACACATTTTCACAAGCTTTCCCTAACACAAGTTTGGAATTCTTGTTTTTACACAGAAGAATACTTCTGGAGTGTATTCAACCTAATAGATATATAATTTACATGAATTCCATCAACATGGCATTCAGGGTTCTGTACATAATACATGCATGACGGATTCGAGAAACATGCATTTCTGAGTTGTGAGCATGTGGATTAGTGAACTTTCATCCACCAAAGAAGGCATATATTACACTTTGAAATATTTACTCTGACTTCATAAGTTTTTTGTATCACCAGGTTCTAAAATCGGACATTTGGCAGTAGAAAACACTCTTTGAGCGAATTCTCACCAATACACATGTAATTTACATTGTTTACATAACCATGGCATTCCGTATTCCGAACACGTCTCATGCATCACGGATTCCTCAAACATGCATTTCTGAGCTGTGAACATGCGCATGACAGATGTTTCAACCACCAAACAAGTTACTTATGCACTTTGAAATAGTGCCTTGGACTTCGTTGCTTCTCCTATCACCAGTTTCAAGAATCACACTTTGATCCCAGAAAAACCCTCTTGGAGCGAATTCTACCCTAGAGATATGTAATTTGAATAGATTCCTTCAACATGATATTCCGTGTTCCGTACATGTTACATGCATGACGGATTCGACAAACATGCATTCCTGAGTTGTGAGCATGTGGATTACTGATTTTTCATCCTCTATAAAAGGAATAATTTCATATAGACTCGTGTAAATATTTTCACAAGCTTTCCCTAACACAAGATTCGCATTCGTTCATTTTTCACAGAAGAATACTTCTGGAGTGTATTCAACCTAATAGATATATAATTTACATGAATTCCATCAACATGGCATTCCGGGTTCCGTACATGATACATGCATGACGGATTCGAGAAACATGCGTTTCTGAGTTGTGAGCATGTGGATTAGTGAACTTTCATCCACCAAAGAAGGCATATAGTACACTTTGAAATATTTACTCTGACTTCAGAAGTTTTTTGTATCACCAGGTTCTAAAATCGGACATTTGGCAGTAGAAAACACTCTTTGAGCGAATTCTCACCAATACACATGTAATTTACATTGTTTACATAACCATGGCATTCCGTATACCGAGCATGTTTCATGCATCACAGATTCCTCAAACATGCATTTCTGAGCTGTGAACATGCGCATGACAGATGTTTCAACCACCAAACAAGTTAGTTATGCACTTTGAAATAGTTCCTTGGACTTCGTTGCTTCTCCTATCACCAGTTTCAAGAATCACACTTTGATCCCAGAAAAACCCTCTTGGAGCGAATTCTACCCTAGAGATATGTAATTTGAATAGATTCCTTCAACATGATATTCCGTGTTCCGTACATGTTACATGCATGATGGATTCGACAAACATGCATTCCTGAGTTGTGAGCATGTGGATTACTGATTTTTCATCCTCTATAAAAGGAATAATTTCATATAGACTCGTGTACACATTTTCACAAGCTTTCCCTAACACAAGTTTCGAATTCGTTCATTTTTCACAGAAGAATACTTCTGGAGTGTATTCAACCTAATAGATATATAATTTACATGAATTCCATCAACATGGCATTCCGGGTTCCGTACATGATACATGCATGACGGATTCGAGAATCATGCGTTTCTGAGCTGTGAGCATGTGGATTATTGAACTTTCATCCACCAAAGAAGGCATATATTACACTTTGAAATATTTACTCTGACTTCATAAGTTTTTTGTATCACCAGGTTCTAAAATCGGACATTTCACAGTAGAAAACACTCTTTGAGCGAATTCTCACCAATACACATGTAATTTACATTGTTTACATAACCATGGCATTCCGTATACCGAGCATGTTTCATGCATCACAGATTCCTCAAACATGCATTTCTGAGCTGTGAACATGCGCATGACAGATGTTTCAACCACCAAACAAGTTACTTATGCACTTTGAAATAGTTCCTTGGACTTCGTTGCTTCTCCTATCACCAGTTTCAAGAATCACACTTTGATCCCAGAAAAACCCTCTTGGAGCGAATTCTACCCTAGAGATATGTAATTTGAATAGATTCCTTCAACATTATATTCCGTGTTCCGTACATGTTACATGCATGACGGATTCGACAAACATGCATTCCTGAGTTGTGAGCATGTGGATTACTGAGTTTTCATCCTCTATAAAAGGAATACTTTCATATAGACTCGTGTACACATTTTCACAAGCTTTCCCTAACACAAGTTTCGAATTCGTTCATTTTTCACAGAAGAATTCTTCTGGAGTGTATTCAACCTAATAGATATATAATTTACATGAATTCCATCAACATGGCATTCCGGGTTCCGTACATGATACATGCATGACGGATTCGAGAAACATTCGTTTCTGAGTTGTGAGCATGTGGATTAGTGAACTTTCATCCACCAAAGAAGGCATATATTACACTTTGAAATATTTACTCAGACTTCATAAGTTTTTTGTATCACCAGGTTCTAAAATCGGGCATTTGGCAGTAGAAAACACTCTTTGAGCGAATTCTCACCAATACACATGTAATTTACATTGTTTACATAACCATGGCATTCCGTATTCCGAACATGATTCATGCATCACGAATTCCTCAAATTGCATTTCTGAGCTGTGAACATGCAAATGACAGATATTTGAACTACCAAACAAGCTACTTATGCACTTTGAAATATTTCCTTGGACTTCGTTGCTTCTCCTATCACCAGTTTCAAGAATCACACTTTGATCCCAGAAAAACCCTCTTGGAGCGAATTCTACCGTAGAGATATGTAATTTGAATAGATTCCTTCAACATGATATTCCGTGTTCCGTACATGTTACATGCATGACGGATTCGACAAACATGCATTCCTGAGTTGTGAGCATGTGGATTACTGATTTTTCATCCTCTATAAAAGGAATAATTTCATATAGACTCATGTACACATTTTCACAAGCTTTCCCTAACACAAGTTTCGAATTCGTGCTTTTTTCACAGAAGAATACTTCTGGAGTGTATTCAACCTAATAGATATATAATTTACATGAATTCCATCAACATGGCATTCCGGGTTCCGTACATGATACATGCATGAAGGATTCGAGAAACATGCGTTTCTGAGTTGTGAGCATGTGGATTAGTGAACTTTCATCCACCAAAGAAGGCATATATTACACTTTGAAATATTTACTCTGACTTCATAAGTTTTTTGTATCACCAGGTTCTAAAATCGGACATTTGGCAGTAGAAAACACTCTTTGAGTGAATTCTCACCAATACACATGTAATTTACATTGTTTACATAACCATGGCAATCCGTATTCCGAACATGATTCATGCATCACGGATTCCTCAAACATGCATTTCTGAGCTGTGAACATGCGCATGACAGATATTTCAACCACCAAACAAGTTACTTATGCACTTTGAAATAGTTCCTTGGACTTCGTTGCTTCTCCTATCACCAGTTTCAAGAATCACACTTTGATCCCAGAAAAACCCTCTTGGAGCGAATTCTACCCAAGAGATATGTAATTTGAATAGATTCCTTCAACATGATATTCCGTGTTCCGTACATGTTACATGCATGACGGTTTCCACAAACATGCATTCCTGAGTTGTGAGCATGTGGATTACTGATTTTTCATCCTCTATAAAAGGAATAATTTAATATAGACTCGTGTACACATTTTCACAAACTTTCCCTAACACAAGTTTGGAATTCTTGCTTTTTACACAGAAGAATACTTCTGGAGTGTATTCAACCTAATAGATATATAATTTACATGAATTCCATCAACATGGCATTCCGGGTTCCGTACATGATACATGCATGACGGATTCGAGAAACATGCGTTTCTGAGCTGTGAACATGTGGATTAGTGAACTTTCATCCACCAAAGAAGGCATATATTACACTTTGAAATATTTACTCTGACTTCATAAGTTTTTTGTATCACCAGGTTCTAAAATCGGACATTTGACAGTAGAAAACACTCTTTGAGCGAATTCTCACCAATACACATGTAATTTACATTGTTTACATAACCATGGCATTCCGTATTCCGAACATGATTCATGCATCACGAATTCCTCAAATTGCATTTCTGAGCTGTGAACATGCAAATGACAGATATTTGAACTACCAAACAAGCTACTTATGCACTTTGAAATATTTCCTTGGACTTCGTTGCTTCTCCTATCACCAGTTTCAAGAATCACACTTTGATCCCAGAAAAACCCTCTTGGAGCGAATTCTACCGTAGAGATATGTAATTTGAATAGATTCCTTCAACATGATATTCCGTGTTCCGTACATGTTACATGCATGACGGATTCGACAAACATGCATTCCTGAGTTGTGAGCATGTGGATTACTGATTTTTCATCCTCTATAAAAGGAATAATTTCATATAGACTCATGTACACATTTTCACAAGCTTTCCCTAACACAAGTTTCGAATTCGTGCTTTTTTCACAGAAGAATACTTCTGGAGTGTATTCAACCTAATAGATATATAATTTACATGAATTCCATCAACATGGCATTCCGGGTTCCGTACATGATACATGCATGAAGGATTCGAGAAACATGCGTTTCTGAGTTGTGAGCATGTGGATTAGTGAACTTTCATCCACCAAAGAAGGCATATATTACACTTTGAAATATTTACTCTGACTTCAGAAGTTTTTTGTATCACCAGGTTCTAAAATCGGACATTTGGCAGTAGAAAACACTCTTTGAGTGAATTCTCACCAATACACATGTAATTTACATTGTTTACATAACCATGGCAATCCGTATTCCGAACATGATTCATGCATCACGGATTCCTCAAACATGCATTTCTGAGCTGTGAACATGCGCATGACAGATGTTTCAACCACCAAACAAGTTACTTATGCACTTTGAAATATTTCCTTGGACTTCGTTGATTCTCCTATCACCAGTTTCAAGAATCACACTTTGATCCCAGAAAAACCCTCTTGGAGCGAATTCTACCCTAGAGATATGTAATTTGAATAGATTCCTTGAACATGATATTCCGTGTTCCGTACATGTTACATGCATGACGGATTCGACAAACATGCATTCCTGAGTTGTGAGCATGTGGATTACTGATTTTTCATCCTCTATAAAAGGAATAATTTCATATAGACTCGTGTACACATTTTCACAATCTTTCCCTAACACAAGTATCGAATTCGTTCATTTTTCACAGAAGAATACTTCTGGAGTGTATTCAACCTAATAGAAATATAATTTACATAAATTACATCAACATGGCATTCCGGGTTCCGTACATGATACATGCATGACGGATTCGAGAAACATGCGTTTCTGAGTTGTGAGCATGTGGATTAGTGAACTTTCATCCACCAAAGAAGGCATATATTACACTTTGAAATATTTACTCTGACTTCATAAGTTTTTTGTATCACCAGGTTCTAAAATCGGACATTTGGCAGTAGAAAACACTCTTTGAGTGAATTCTCACCAATACACAGGTAATTCACATTGTTTACATAACCATGGCATTCCGTATCCCGAACATGATTCATGCATCACGGATTCCTTAAACATGCATTTCTGAGCTGTGAACATGCGCATGACAGATGTTTCAACCACCAAACAAGTTAGTTATGCACTTTGAAATAGTTCCTTGGACTTCGTTGCTTCTCCTATCACCAGTTTCAAGAATCACACTTTGATCCCAGAAAAACCCTCTTGGAGCGAATTCTACCCTAGAGATATGTAATTTGAATAGATTCCTTCAACATGATATTCCGTGTTCCGTACATGTTACATGCATGACGGTTTCGACAAACATGCATTCCTGAGTTGTGAGCATGTGGATTACTGATTTTTCATCCTCTATAAAAGGAATAATTTAATATAGACTCGTGTACACATTTTCACAAGCTTTCCCTAACACATGTTTCGAATTCGTTCATTTTTCACAGAAGAATTCTTCTGGAGTGTATTCAACCTAATAGATATATGATTTACATGAATTCTATCAACATGGCATTCCGGGTTCCGTACATGATACATGCATGACGGATTCGAGAAACATGCGTTTCTGAGTTGTGAGCATGTGGATTAGTGAACTTTCATCCACCAAAGAAGGCATATATTACACTTTGAAATATTTTCTATGACTTCATAAGTTTTTTGTATCACCAGGTTCTAAAATCGGACATTTGGCAGTAGAAAACACTCTTTGAGCGAATTCTCACCAATACACATGTAATTTACATTGTTTACATAACCATGGCATTCCGTATTCCGAACATGATTCATACATCACGAATTCCTCAAACATGCATTTCTGAGCTGTGAACATGCGCATGACAGATGTTTCAACCACCAAACAAGTTACTTATGCACTTTGAAATAGTTCCTTGGACTTCGTTGCTTCTCCTATCACCAGTTTCAAGAATCACACTTTGATCCCAGAAAAACCCTCTTGGAGCGAATTCTACCCTAGAGATATGTAATTTGAATAGATTCCTTCAACATGATATTCCGTGTTCCGTACATGTTACATGCATGACGGTTTCCACAAACAAGCATTCCTGAGTTGTGAGCATGTGGATTACTGATTTTTCATCCTCTATAAAAGGAATAATTTCATATAGACTCGTGTACACATTTTCACAAGCTTTCCCTAACACAAGTTTCGAATTCGTTCATTTTTCACAGAAGAATTCTTCTGGAGTGTATTCAACCTAATAGATATATAATTTACATGAATTCCATCAACATGGCATTCCGGGTTCCGTACATGATACATGCATGACGGATTCGAGAAACATGCGTTTCTGAGTTGTTAGCATGTGGATTAGTGAACTTTCATCCACCAAAGAAGGCATATATTACACTTTGAAATATGTTCTCTGACTTCATAAGTTTTTTGTATCACCATTTTCTAAAATCGGACATTTGGCAGTAGAAAACACTCTTTGAGCGAATTCTCACCAATACACATGTAATTTACATTGTTTACATAACCATGGCATTCCGTATTCCGAACATGATTCATGCATCTCGAATTCCTCAAACATGCATTTCTGAGCTGTTAACATGCACATGACAGATATTTCAACCACCAAATAAGTTAGTTATGCACTTTGAAATATTTCCTTGGACTTCGTTGCTTCTCCTATCACCAGTTTCATGAATCACACTTTGATCCCAGAAAAACCCTCTTGGAGCGAATTCTACCCTAGAGATATGTAATTTGAATAGATTCCTTCAACATGATATTCCGTGTTCCATACATGTTACATGCATGACGGATTCGACAAACATGCATTCCTGAGTTGAGAGCATGTGGATTACTATTTTTTCATCCTCTATAAAAGGAATAATTTCATATAGACTCGTGTACACATTTTCACAAGCTTTCCCTAACACAAGTTTCGAATTCGTTCATTTTTCACAGTAGGATTCTTCTGGAGTGTATTCAAACTAATAGATATATAATTTACATGAATTCCATCAACATGGCATTCCGGGTTCCGTACATGATACATGCATGACGGATTCGAGAAACATGCGTTTCTGAGTTGTGAGCATGTGGATTAGTGAACTTTCATCCACCAAAGAAGGCATATATTACACTTTGAAATATTTACTCTGACTTCAGAAGTTTTTGTATCACCAGGTTCTAAAATCGGACATTTGGCAGTAGAAAACCCTCTTTGAGCGAATTCTCACCAATACACATGTAATTTACATTGTTTACATAACCATGGCCTTCCGTATTCCGAAGACGTTTCATGCATCACGGATTCCTCAAACATGCATTTCTGAGCTGTGAACATGCGCATGACAGATGTTTCAACCACCAAACAAGTTACTTATGCACTTTGAAATAGTTCCTTGGACTTCGTTGCTTCTCCTATCACCAGTTTCAAGAATCACACTTTGATCCCAGAAAAACCCTCTTGGAGCGAATTCTACCCTAGAGATATGTAATTTGAATAGATTCCTTCAACATGATATTCCGTGTTCCGTACATGTTACATGCATGACGGATTCGACAAACATGCATTCCTGAGTTGGGAGCATGTGGATTACTGATTTTTCATCCTCTATAAAAGGAATAATTTCATATAGACTCGTGTACACATTTTCACAAGCTTTCCCTAACACAAGTTTTGAATTCGTTCATTTATCACAGAAGAATTTTTCTGGAGTGTATTCAACCTAATAGATATATAATTTACATGAATTCCATCAACATGGCATTCCGGGTTCCGTACATGATACATGCATGACGGATTCGAGAAACATGCGTTTCTGAGTTGTGAGCATGTGGATTAGTGAACTTTCATCCACCAAAGAAGGCATATATTACACTTTGAAATATTTACTCTGACTTCATAAGTTTTTTGTATCACCAGGTTCTAAAATCGGACATTTGGCAGTAGAAAACACTCTTTGAGCGAATTCTCACCAATACACATGTAATTTACATTGTTTACATAACCATGGTATTCCGTATTCCGAACATGTTTCATGCATCACGGATTCCTCAAACATGCATTTCTGAGCTGTGAACATGCGCATGCCAGATGTTTCAACCACCAAACAGGTTACTTATGCACTTTGAAATATTTCCTTGGACTTCGCTGCTTCTCCTATCACCAGTTTCAAGAATCACACTTTGATCCCAGAAAAACCCTCTTAGAGTGAATTCTACCCTAGAGAATTGTAATTTGAATGAATTCCTTCAACATGATTTTCCGTGTTCCGTACATGTTACATGCATGACGGATTCGACAAACATGCATTCCTGAGTTGAGAGCATGTGGATTACTGATTTTTCATCCTCTATAAAAGGAATAATTTCATATAGACTCGTGTACACATTTTCACAAGCTTTCCCTAACACAAGTTTCGAATTCGTTCATTTTTCACAGAAGGATACTTCTGGAGTGTATACAACCTAATAGATATATAATTTACATGAATTCCATCAACATGGCATTCCGGGTTCCGTACATGATACATGCATGACGGATTCGAGATACATGCGTTTCTGAGTTGTGAGCATGTGGATTAGTGAACTTTCATCCACCAAAGAAGTCATATATTACACTTTGAAATATTTACTCTGACTTCATAAGTTTTTTGTATCACCAGGTTCTAAAATCGGACATTTGGCAGTAGAAAACACTCTTTGAGCGAATTCTCACCAATACACATGTAATTTACATTGTTTGCATAACCATGGCATTCCGTATTCCGAACACGTTTCATGCATCACGGATTCCTCAAACATGCATTTCTGAGCTGTGAACATGCGCATGACAGATGTTTCACCACCAAACAAGTTACTTATGCACTTTGAAATAGTTCCTTGGACTTCGTTGCTTCTCCTATCACCAGTTTCAAGAATCACACTTTGATCCCAGAAAAACCCTCTTGGAGCGAATTCTACCCTAGAGATATGTAATTTGAATAGATTCCTTCAACATGATATTCCGTGTTCCGTACATGTTACATGCATGACGGATTCGACAAACATGCGTTCCTGAGTTGTGAGCATGTGGATTACTGATTTTTCATCCTCTATAAAAGGAATAATTTCATATAGACTCGTGTACACATTTTCACAAGCTTTCCGTAACACAAGTTTCGAATTCGTTCATTTTTCACAGAAGAATTCTTCTGGAGTGTATTCAACCTAATAGATATATAATTTACATGAATTCCATCAACATGGCATTCCGGGTTCCGTACATGATACATGCATGACGGATTCGAGAAACATGCGTTTCTGAGTTGTGAGCATGTGGATTAGTGAACTTTCATCCACCAAAGAAGGCATATATTACACTTTGAAATATTTACTCTGACTTCATAAGTTTTTTGTATCACCAGGTTCTAAAATCGGACATTTGGCAGTAGAAAACACTCTTTGAGCGAATTCTCACCAATACACATGTAATTTACATTGTTTACATAACCATGGCATTCCGTATTCCGAACATGTTTCATGCATCACGGATTCCTCAAACATGCATTTCTGAGCTGTGAACATGCGCATGCCAGATGTTTCAACCACCAAACAAGTTACTTATGCACTTTGAAATAGTTCCTTGGACTTCGTTGCATCTCCTATCACCAGTTTCAAGAATCACACTTTGATCACAGAAAAACCCTCTTGGAGTGAATTCTACCCTAGAGAATTGTAATTTGAATAAATTCCTTCAACATGATTTTCCGTGTTCCGTACATGTTACATGCATGACGGATTCGACAAACATGCATTCCTGAGTTGAGAGCATGTGGATTACTATTTTTTCATCCTCTATAAAAGGAATAATTTCATATAGACTCGTGTACACATTTTCACAAGCTTTCCCTAACACAAGTTTCGAATTCGTTCATTTTTCACAGAAGGATTCTTCTGGAGTGTATTCAACCTAATAGATATATAATTTACATGAATTCCATCAACATGGCATTCCGGGTTCCGTACATGATACATGCAAGACGGATTTGAGAAACATGCGTTTCTGAGTTGTGAGCATGTGGATTAGTGAACTTTCATCCACCAAAGAAGGCATATATTACACTTTGAAATATTTACTCTGACTTCAGAAGTTTTTTGTATCACCAGGTTCTAAAATCGGACATTTGGCAGTAGAAAACACTCTTTGAGCGAATTCTCACCAATACACATGTAATTTACATTGTTTACATAACCATGGCATTCCGTATTCCGAACACGTTTCATGCATCACGGATTCCTCAAACATGCATTTCTGAGCTGTGAACATGCGCATGACAGATGTTTCACCACCAAACAAGTTACTTATGCACTTTGAAATAGTTCCTTGGACTTCGTTGCTTCTCCTATCACCAGTTTCAAGAATCACACTTTGATCCCAGAAAAACCCTCTTGGAGCGAATTCTACCCTAGAGATATGTAATTTGAATAGATTCCTTCAACATGATATTCCGTGTTCCGTACATGTTACATGCATGACGGTTTCGACAAACATGCATTCCTGAGTTGTGAGCATGTGGATTACTGATTTTTCATCCTCTATAAAAGGAATAATTTCATATAGACTCGTGTACACATTTTCACAAGCTTTCCCTAACACAAGTTTCGAATTCGTTCATTTTTCACAAAAGAATTCTTCTGGAATGTATTCAACCTAATAGATATATAATTTACATGAATTCCACCAACATGGCATTCTGGGTTCCGTACATGATACATGCATGACGGATTCGAGAAACATGCGTTTCTGAGTTGTGAGCATGTGGATTAGTGAACTTTCATCCACCAAAGAAGGCACATATTACACTTTGAAATATTTACTCTGACTTCATAAGTTTTTTGTATCACCAGGTTCTAAAATCGGACATTTGGCAGAAGAAAACACTCTTTGAGCGAATTCTCACCAATACACATGTAATTTACATTGTTTACATAACCATGGCATTCCGTATTCCGAACATGTTTCATGCATCACGGATTCCTCAAACTTGCATTTCTGAGCTGTGAACATGCACATGACAGATGTTTCAACCACCAAACAATTTACTTTTGCACTTTGAAATAATTCCTTGGACTTCGTTGCTTCTCCTATCACCAGTGTCAAGAATCACACTTTGATCCCAGAAAAACCCTCTTGGAGCGAATTCTACCCTAGAGATATATAATTTGAATACATTCCTTCAACATGATATTCCGTGTTCCTTACATGTTTCATGCATGACTGTTTCCACAAACATGCATTCCTGAGTTGTGAGCATGTGGATTACTGATTTTTCACCCTCTATAAAAGGAATAATTTCATATAGACTCGTGTACACATTTTCACAAACTTTCCCTAACACAAGTTTCGAATTCGTTCATTTTTCACAGAAGAATACTTCTGGAGTGTATTCAACCTAATAGATATATAATTTACATGAATTCCATCAACATGGCATTCCGGGTTCTGTACATGATACATGCATGACGGATTCGAGAAACATGCGTTTCTGAGTTGTGAGCATGTGGATTAGTGAACTTTCATCCACCAAAGAAGGCATATATTACACTTTGAAATATTTACTCTGAGTTCAGAAGTTTTTTGTATCACCAGGTTCTAAAATCGGACATTTGGCAGTAGAAAACACTCTTTGAGCGAATTCTCACCAATACACATGTAATTTACATTGTTTACATAACCATGGCATTCCGTATTCCGAACACGTTTCATGCATCACGGATCCCTCAAACATGCATTTCTGAGCTGTGAACATGCGCATGACAGATGTTTCAACCACCAAACAAGTTACTTATGCACTTTGAAATAGTTCCTTGGACTTCGTAGTTTCTCCTATCACCAGTTTCAAGAATCACACTTTGATCCCAGAAAAACACTCTTGGAGCGAATTCAACCCTAGAGATATGTAATTTGAATAGATTCCTTCAACATGATATTCCGTGTTCCGTACATGTTACATGCATGACGGTTTCCACAAACATGCATTCCTGAGTTGTGAGCATGTGGATTACTGATTTTTCACCCTCTATAAAAGGAATAATTTCATATAGAGTCGTGTACACATTTTCACAAGCTTTCCCTAACACAAGTTTCGAATTCGTTCATTTTTCACAGAAGAATACTTCTGGAGAGTATTCAACCTAATAGATATATAATTTACATGAATTCCATGAACATGGCATTCCGGGTTCCGTACATGATACATGCATGACGGATTCGAGAAACATGCGTTTCTGAGTTGTGAGCATGTGGATTAGTGAACTTTCATCCACCAAAGAAGGCATATAGTACACTTTGAAATATTTACTCTGACTTCAGAAGTTTTTTGTTTCACCAGGTTCTAAAATCGGACATTTGGCAGTAGAAAACACTCTTTGAGCGAATTCTCACCAATACACATGTAATTTACATTGTTTACATAACCATGGCATTCCGTATTCCGAACACGTTTCATGCATCACGGATTCCTCAAACATGCATTTCTGAGCTGTGAACATGCGCATGACAGATGTTTCAACCACCAAACAAGTTACTTATGCACTTTGAAATAGTTCCTTGGACTTCGTTGCTTCTCCTATCACCAGTTTCAAGAATCACACTTTGATCCCAGAAAAACCCTCTTGGAGCGAATTCTACCCTAGAGATATGTAATTTGAATAGATTCCTTCAACATGATATTCCGTGTTCTGTACATGTTACATGCATGACGGATTCGACAAACATGCATTCCTGAGTTGTGAGCATGTGGATTACTGATTTTTCATCCTCTATAAAAGGAATAACTTCATATAGACTCGTGTACACTTTTTCACAAGCTTTCCGTAACACAAGTTTCTAATTCGTTCATTTTTCACAGAAGAATTCTTCTGGAGTGTATTCAACCTAATAGATACATAATTTACATGAATTCCATCAACATGGCATTCTGGGTTCCGTACATGATACATGCATGACGGATTCGAGAAACATGCGTTTCTGAGTTGTGAGCATGTGGATTAGTGAACTTTCATCCACCAAAGAAGGCATATATTACACTTTGAAATATTTACTCTGACTTCATAAGTTTTTTGTATCACCAGGTTCTAAAATCGGACATTTGGCAGTAGAAAACACTCTTTGAGCGAATTCTCACCAATACACATGTAATTTACATTGTTTACATAACCATGGCATTCCGTATTCCGAACACGTTTCATGCATCACGGATTCGTTAAACATGCAGATGTGAGCTGTGAACATGCGCATGACAGATGTTTCAACCACCAAACAAGTTACTTTTGCACTTTGAAATAGTTCCTTGGACTTCGTTGCTTCTCCTATCACCAGTTTCAAGAATCACACTTTGATCCCAGAAAAACCCTCTTGGAGCGAATTCTACCCTAGAGATATGTAATTTGAATAGATTCCTTCAACATGATATTCCGTGTTCCGTACATGTTACATGCATGACGGATTCGACAAACATGCATTCCTGAGTTGTGAGCATGTGGATTACTGATTTTTCACCCTCTATAAAAGGAATAATTTCATATAGACTCGTGTACACATTTTCACAAGCTTTCCCTAACACAAGTTTCGAATTCGTTCAATTTTCACAGAAGAATACTTCTGGAATGTATTCAACCTAATAGATATATAATTTACATGAATTCCATCAACATGGCATTCCGGGTTCCGTACATGATACATGCATGACGGATTCGAGAAACATGCGTTTCTGAGTTGTGAGCATGTGGATTAGTGAACTTTCATCCACCAAAGAAGGCATATAGTACACTTTGAAATATTTACTCTGACTTCATAGGTTTTTTGTATCACCAGGTTCTAAAATCGGACATTTGGCAGTAGAAAACACTCTTTGAGCGAATTCTCACCAATACACATGTAATTTACATTGTTTACATAACCATGGCATTCCGTATTCCGAACATGTTTCATGCATCACGGATTCCTCAAACATGCATTTCTGAGCTGTGAACATGCGCATGACAGATGTTTCAACCACCAAACAAGTTACTTATGCACTTTGAAATAGTTCCTTGGACTTCGTTGCTTCTCCTATCACCAGTTTCAAGAATCACACTTTGATCCCAGAAAAACCCTCTTGGAGCGAATTCTACCCTAGAGATATGTAATTTGAATAGATTCCTTCAACATGATATTCCGTGTTCCGTACATGTTACATGCATGACGGATTCGACAAACATGAATTCCTGAGTTGTGAGCATGTGGATTACTGATTTTTCATCCTCTATAAAAGGAATAATTTCATATAGACTCATGTACACATTTTCACAAACTTTCCCTAACACAAGTTTCGAATTCGTTCATTTTCCACAGAAGAATACTTCTGGAGTGTATTCAACCTAATAGATATATAATTTACATGAATTCCATCAACATGGCATTCCGTGTTCTGTACATGATACATGCATGACGGATTCGAGAAACATGCGTTTCTGAGTTGTGAGCATGTGGATTAGTGAACTTTCATCCACCAAAGAAGGCATATATTACACTTTGAAATATTTACTCTGACTTCATAAGTTTTTTGTATCACCAGGTTCTAAAATCGGACATTTGGCAGTAGAAAACACTCTTTGAGTGAATTCTCACCAATACACATATAATTTACATTGTTTACATAACCATGGCATTCCGCATTCCGAACACGTTTCATGCATCACGGATTCCTCAAACATGCATTTCTGAGCTGTGAACATGCGCATGACAGATGTTTCAACCACCAAACAAGTTACTTATGCACTTTGAAATAGTTCCTTGGACTTCGTTGCTTCTCCTATCACCAGTTTCAAGAATCACACTTTGATCCCAGAAAAACCCTCTTGGAGCGAATTCTACCCTAGAGATATGTAATTTGAATAGATTCCTTCAACATGATATTCCGTGTTCCGTACATGTTACATGCATGACGGATTCGACAAACATGCATTCCTGAGTTGTGAGCATGTGGATTACTGATTTTTCATCCTCTATAAAAGGAATAATTTCATATAGACTCGTGTACACTTTTTCACATGCTTTCCGTAACACAAGTTTCGAATTCGTTCATTTTTCACAGAAGAATTCTTCAGGAGTGTATTCAACCTAATAGATATATAATTTACATGAATTCCATCAACATGGCATTCCGGGTTCCGTACATGATACATGCATGACGGATTCGAGAAACATGCGTTTCTGAGTTGTGAGCATGTGGATTAGTGAACTTTCATCCACCAAAAAGGCATATATTACACTTTGAAATATTTACTCTGACTTCAGAAGTTTTTTGTATCACCAGGTTCTAAAGTCGGACATTTGGCAGTAGAAAACACTCTTTGAGCGAATTCTCACCAATACACATGTAATTTACATTGTTTACATAACCATGGCATTCCGTATTCTGAACACGTTTCATGCATCACGGATTCCTCAAACATGCATTTCTGAGCTGTGAACATGCGCATGACAGATGTTTCAACCACCAAACAAGTTACTTATGCACTTTGAAATAGTTCCTTGGACTTCGTTGCTTCTCCTATCACCAGTTTCAAGAATCACACTTTGATCCCAGAAAAACCCTCTTGGAGCGAATTCTACCCTAGAGAAGTGTAATTTGAATAGATTCCTTTAACATGATATTCCGTGTTCCGTACATGTTACATGCATGACGGATTCGACAAACATGCATTCCTGAGTTGTGAGCATATGGATTACTGATTTTTCACCCTCTATAAAAGGAATAATTTCATATAGACTCGTGTACACATTTTCACAAGCTTTCCCTAACACGTTTCGAATTCGTTCATTTTTCACAGAAGAATTCTTCTGGAGTGTATTCAACCTAATAGATATATAATTTACATGAATTCTATCAACATGGCATTCCGGGTTCCGTACATGATACATGCATGACGGATTCGAGAAACATGCGTTTCTGAGTTGTGATCATGTGGATTAGTGAACTTTCATCCACCAAAGAAGGCATATATTACACTTTGAAATATTTACTCTGACTTCATAAGTTTTTTGTATCACCAGGTTCTAAAATCGGACATTTGGCAGTAGAAAACACTCTTTGAGCGAATTCTCACCAATACACATGTAATTTACATTGTTTACATAACCATGGCATTCCGTATTCCGAACATGATTCATGCATCACGGATTCCTCAAACATGCATTTCTGAGCTGTGAACATGCGCATGACAGATGTTTCAACCACCAAACAAGTTACTTATGCACTTTGAATTAGTTCCTTGGACTTCGTTGCTTCTCCTATCACCAGTTTCAAGAATCACACTTTGATCCCAGAAAAACCCTCTTGGAGCGAATTCTACCCTAGAGATATGTAATTTGAATAGATTCCTTCAACATGATATTCCGTGTTCTGTACATGTTACATGCATGACGGTTTCCACAAACATGCATTCCTGAGTTGTGAGCATGTGGATTACTGATTTTTCACCCTCTATAAAAGGAATAATTTCATATAGACTCGTGTACACATTTTCACAAGCTTTCCCTAACACAAGTTTCGAATTCGTTCATTTTTCACAGAAGAATACTTCTGGAGTGTATTCAACCTAATAGATACATAATTAGCATGAATTCCATCAACATGGCATTCCGGGTTCTGTACATGATACATGCATGACGGATTCGAGAAACATGCGTTTCTGAGTTGTGAGCATGTGGATTAGTGAACTTTCATCCACCAAAGAAGGCATATATTACACTTTGAAATATTTACTCTAACTTCAGAAATTTTTTGTATCACCAGGTTCTAAAATCGGACATTTGGCAGTAGAAAACACTCTTTGAGCGAATTCTCACCAATACACATGTAATTTACATTGTTTACATAACCATGGCATTCCGTATTCCGAACATGTTTCATGCATCACGGATTCCTCAAACATGCATTTCTGAGCTGTGAACATGCGCATGACAGATGATTCAACCACCAAACACTTTACTTATGCACTTTGAAATATTTCCTTGGACTTCGTTGCTTCTCCTATCACCAGTTTCACGAATCACACTTTGATCCCAGAAAAACCCTCTTGGAGCGAATTCTACCCTAGAGATATGTAATTTGAATAGATTCCTTCAACATGATATTCCGTGTTCCGTACATGTTACATGCATGACGGATTCGACAAACATGCATTCCTGAGTTGTGAGCATGTGGATTACTGATTTTTCATCCTCTATAAAAGGAATAATTTCATATAGACTCGTGTACACTTTTTCACAAGCTTTCCGTAACACAAGTTTCGAATTCGTTCATTTTTCACAGAAGAATAATTCAGGAGTGTATTCAACCTAATAGATATATAATTTACATGAATTCCATCAACATGGCATTCCGGGTTCCGTACATGATACATGCATGACGGATTCGAGAAACATGCATTTCTGAGTTGTGAGCATGTGGATTAGTGAACTTTCATCCACCAAAGAAGGCATATATTACACTTTGAAATATTTACTCTGACTTCAGAAGTTTTTTGTATCACCAGGTTCTAAAATCGGACATTTGGCAGTAGAAAACACTCTTTGAGCGAATTCTCACCAATACACATGTAATTTACATTGTTTACATAACCATGGCATTCCGTATTCCGAACACGTTTCATGCATCACGGATTCCTCAAACATGCATTTCTGAGCTGTGAACATGCGCATGACAGATGTTTCAACCACCAAACAAGTTACTTATGCACTTTGGAATAGTTCCTTGGACTTCGTTGCTTCTCCTATCACCAGTTTCAAGAATCAAACTTTGATCCCAGAAAAACCCTCTTGGAGCGAATTCTACCCTAGAGATATGTAATAAGAATAGATTCCTTCAACATGATATTCCATGTTCCGTACATGTTACATGCATGACGGATTCGACAAACATGCATTCCTGAGTTGTGAGCATGTGGATTACTGATTTTTCATCCTCTATAAAAGGAATAATTTCATATAGACTCGTGTACACTTTTTCACAAACTTTCCGTAACACAAGTTTCGAATTCGTTCATTTTTCACAGAAGAATACTTCAGGAGTGTATTCAACCTAATAGATATATAATTTACATGAATTCCATCAACATGGCATTCCGGGTTCCGTACATGTTACATGCATGACGGATTCGAGAAACATGCGTTTCTGAGTTGTGAGCATGTGGATTAGTGAACTTTCATCCACAAAAGAAGGCATATATTACACTTTGAAATATTTACTCTGACTTCAGAAGTTTTTTGTATCACCAGGTTCTAAAATCGGACATTTGGCAGTAGAAAACACTCTTTGAGCGAATTCTCACCAATACACATGTAATTTACATTGTTTACATAACCATGGCATTCCGTATTCCGAACACGTTTCATGCATCACGGATTCCTCAAACATGCATTTCTGAGCTGTGAACATGCGCATGACAGTTGTTTCAACCACCAAACAAGTTACTTATGCACTTTGAAAGAGTTCCTTGGACTTCGTTGCTTCTCCTATCACCAGTTTCAAGAATCACACTTTGATCCCAGAAAAACCCACTTGGAGCGAATTCTACCCTAGGGATATGTAATTTGAATGGATTCCTTCAACATGATATTCCGTGTTCCATACATGTTACATGCATGACGGATTCGACTAACATGCATTCCTGAGTTGTGAGCATGTGGATTACTAATTTTTCACCCTCTATAAAAGGAATAATTTCATATAGACTCGTGTAAACATTTTCACAAGCTTTCCCTAACACAAGTTTCGAATTCGTTCATTTTTCACAGAAGAATTCTTCTGGAGTGTATTCAACCTAATAGATATATAATTTACATGAATTCCATCAACATGGCATTCCGGGTTCCGTACATGATACATGCATGACGGATTCGAGAAACATGCGTTTCTGAGTTGTGAGCATGTGGATTAGTGAACTTTCATCCACCAAAGAAGGCATATATTACACTTTGAAATATTTACTCTGACTTCATAAGTTTTTTGTATCACCAGGTTCTAAAATCGGTCATTTGGTAGTAGAAAACACTCTTTGAGTGAATTCTCACCAATACACATGTAATTTACATTGTTTACATAACCATGGCATTCCGTATTCCGAACATGATTCATGCATCACGGATTCCTCAAGCATGCATTTCTGAGCAGTGAACATGCGCATGACAGATGTTTCAACCACCAAACAAGTTACTTATGCACTTTGAAATAGTTCCTTGGACTTCGTTGCTTCTCCTATCACCAGTTTCAAGAATCACACTTTGATCCCAGAAAAACCCTCTTGGAGCGAAATCTACCCTAGAGATATGTAATTTGAATAGATTCCTTCAACATCATATTCCGTGTTCCGTACATTTTGCATGCATGACGGATTCGACAAACATGCATTCCTGAGTTGGGAGCATTTGGATTACTGATTTTTCATCCTCTATAAAAGGAATAATTTCATATAGACTCGTGTACACATTTTCACAAGCTTTCCCTAACACAAGTTTCAAATTCGTTCATTTTTCACAGAAGAATACTTCTGGAGTGTATTCAACCTAATAGATATTTAATTTACATGAATTCCATCAACATGGCATTCCGGGTTCCGTACATGATACATGCATGACGGATTCGAGAAACATGCGTTTCTGAGTTGTGAGCATGTGGATTAGTGAACTTTCATCCACCAAAGAAGGCATATATTACACTTTGAAATATTTTCTCTGACTTCATAAGTGTTTTGTATCACCAGGTTCTAAAATCGGACATTTGGCAGTAGAAAACACTCTTTGAGCGAATTCTCACCAATACACATGTAATTTACATTGTTTACATAACCATGGCATTCCGTATTCCGAACACGTTTCATGCATCACAGATTCCTCAAACATGCATTTCTGAGCTGTGAACATGCGCATGACAGATGTTTCAACCACCAAACAAGTTACTTATGCACTTTGGAATAGTTCCTTGGACTTCGTTGCTTCTCCTATCACCAGTTTCAAGAATCAAACTTTGATCCCAGAAAAACCCTCTTGGAGCGAATTCTACCCTAGAGATATGTAATTAGAATAGATTCCTTCAACATGATATTCCGTGTTCCGTACATGTTACATGCATGACGGATTCGACAAACATGCATTCCTGAGTTGTGAGCATGTGGATAACTGATTTTTCATCCTCTATAAAAGGAGTAATTTCATATAGACTCGTGTAAACATTTTCACAAGCTTTCCCTAACTCAAGTTTCGAATTCGTTCATTTTTCACAGAAGAATACTTCTGGAGTGTGTTCAACCTAATAGATATATAATGTACATGAATTCCATCAACATGGCATTCCGGGTTCCATTCATGATACATGCATGACGGATTCGAGAAACATGCGTTTCTGAGTTGTGAGCATGTGGATTAGTGAACTTTCATCCACCAAAGAAGGCATATATTACACTTTGAAATATTTACTCTGACTTCATAAGTTTTTTGTATCACCAGGTTCTAAAATCGGACATTTGGCAGTAGAAAACACTCTTTGAGCGAATTCTCACCAATACACATGTAATTTACATTGTTTACATAACCATGGCATTCCGTATTCCGAACATGTTTCATGCATCACGGATCCCTCAAACATGCATTTCTGAGCTGTGAACATGCGCATGACAGATGTTTCAACCGCCAAACTAGTTACTTATGCACTTTGAAATAGTTCCTTGGACTTCGTTGCTTCTCCTATCACCAGTTTCAAGAATCACACTTTGATCCCAGAAAAACCCTCTTGGAGCGAATTCTACCCTAGAGATATGTAATTTGAATAGATTCCTTCAACATGTATTCCGTGTTCCGTACATGTTACATGCATGACGGATTCGACAAACATGCATTCCTGAATTGTGAGCATGTGGATAACTGATTTTCCATCCTCTATAAAAGGAATAATTTTATATAGACTCCTGTACACATTTTCACAAGCTTTCCCTAACACAAGTTTCGAATTCGTTCATTTTTCACAGAAGAATTCTTCTGGAGTTTATTCAACCTAATAGATATATAATTTACATGAATTCCATCAACATGGCATTCCGGGTTCCATACATGATACATGCATGACGGATTCGAGAAACATGCATTCCTGAGTTGTGAGCATGTAGATTAGTGAACTTTCATCCACCAAAGAAGGCATATATTACACTTTGAAATATTTACTCTGACTTCATAAGTTTTTTATATCACCAGTTTCTAAAATCGGACATTTGGCAGTAGAAAACACTCTTTGAGCGAATTCTCACCAATACACATATAATTTACATTGTTTACATAACCATGGCATTCCGTATTCCGAACATGATTCATGCATCACGGATTCCTCAAATTGCATTTCTGAGCTGTGAACATGCACATGACAGATATTTCAACCACCAAACAAGTTACTTATGCACTTTGAAATATTTCCTTGGACTTCGTTGCTTCTCCTATCACCAGTTTCAAGAATGACACTTTGATCAAAGAAAAACCCTCTTGGAGCGAATTCTACCCTAGAGATATGTAATTTGAATAGATTCCTTCAACATGATATTCCGTGTTCCGTACATGTTACATGCATGACGGATTCGACAAACATGCATTCCTGAGTTGTGAGCATGTGGATAACTGATTTTTCATCCTCTATAAAAGGAATAATTTCATATAGACTCGTGTACACATTTTCACAAGCTTTCCCTAACACAAGTTTCGAATTCGTTCATTTTTCACAGAAGAATACTTCTGGAGTGTATTCAACCTAATAGATATATAATTTACATGAATTCCATCAACATGGCATTCCGGGTTCCATACATGATACATGCATGACGGATTAGAGAAACATGCGTTTCTGAGTTGTGAGCATGTGGATTAGTGAACTTTCATCCACCAAAGAAGGCATATAGTACACTTTGAAATATTTACTCTGACTTCATAAGTTTTTTGTATCACCAGGTTCTAAAATCGGACATTTGGCAGTAGAAAACACTCTTTGAGCGAATTCTCACCAATACACATGTAATTTACATTGTTTACATAACCATGGCATTCCGTATTCCGAACATGTTTCATGCATCACGGATTCCTCAAACATGCATTTCTGAGCTGTGAACATGCGCATGCCAGATGTTTCAACCACCAAACTAGTTACTTATGCACTTTGAAATAGTTCCTTGGACTTCGTTGCTTCTCCTATCACCAGTTTCAAGAATCACACTTTGATCCCAGAAAAACCCTCTTGGAGCGAATTCTACCCTAGAGATATGTAATTTGAATAGATTCCTTCAACATGATATTCCGTGTTCCGTACATGTTACATGCATGATGGATTCGACAAACATGCATTCCTGAGTTGTGAGCATGTGGATTACTGATTTTTCATCCTCTATAAAAGGAATAATTTCATATAGAATCGTGTACAGATTTTCACAAGCTTTCCCTAACACATGTTTCGAATTCGTTCATTTTTCACAGAAGAATCCTTCTGGAGTGTATTCAACCTAACAGATATATAATTTACATGAATTCCATCAGCATGGCATTCCGGGTTCCGTACATGATACATGCATGACGGATTCGAGAAACATGCGTTTCTGAGCTGTGAGCATGTGGATTAGTGAACTTTCATCCACCAAAGAAGGCATATATTACACTTTGAAATATTTACTTGACTTCATAAGTTTTTTGTATCACCAGGTTCTAAAATCGGACATTTGGCAGTAGAAAACACTCTTTGAGCGAATTCTCACCAATACACATGTAATTTACATTGTTTACATAACCATGGCATTCCGTACACCGAGCATGTTTCATGCATCACGGATTCCTCAAACATGCATTTCTGAGCTGTGAACATGCGCATGACAGATGTTTCAACCACCAAACAAGTTAGTTATGCACTTTGAAATAGTTCCTTGGACTTCGTTGCTTCTCCTATCACCAGTTTCAAGAATCACACTTTGATCCCAGAAAAACCCTCTTGGAGCGAATTCTACCCTAGAGATATGTAATTTGAATAGATTCCTTCAACATGATATTCCGTGTTCCGTACATGTTACATGCATGACGGTTTCGACAAACATGCATTCCTGAGTTGTGAGCATGTGGATTACTGATTTCTCATCCTCTATAAAAGGAATAATTTAATATAGACTCGTGTACACATTTTCACAAGCTTTCCCTAACACAAGTTTGGAATTCTTGCTTTTTACACAGAAGAATACTTCTGGAGTGTATTGAACCTAATAGATATATAATTTACATGAATTCCATCAACATGGCATTCCGGGTTCCGTACATGATACATGCATGACGGATTCGAGAAACATGCGTTTCTGAGTTGTGAGCATGTGGATTAGTGAACTTTCATCCACCAAAGAAGGCATATATTACACTTTGAAATATTTTCTCTGACTTCATAAGTGTTTTGTATCACCAGGTTCTAAAATCGGACATTTGGCAGTAGAAAACACTCTTTGAGCGAATTCTCACCAATACACATGTAATTTACATTGTTTTCATCACCATGGCATTCCGTATTCCGAACATGATTCATGCATCACGAATTCCTCAAATTGCATTTCTAAGTTGTGAACATGCACATGACAGATATTTCAACAACCAAACAAGTTACTTATGCACTTTGAAATAGTTCCTTGGACTTCGTTGCTTCTCCTATCACCAGTTTCAAGAATCACACTTTGATCCCAGAAAAACCCTCTTGGAGCGAATTCTACCCTAGAGATATGTAATTTGAATAGATTCCTTCAACATGATATTCCGTGTTCCGTACATGTTACATGCATGACGGATTCCACAAACATGCATTCCTGAGTTGTGAGCATGTGGATTACTGATTTTTCATCCTCTATAAAAGGAATAATTTCATATAGACTCGTGTACACATTTTCACAAGCTTTCCCTAACACATGTTTCGAATTCGTTCATTTTTCACAGAAGAATTCTTCTGGAGTGTATTCAACCTAATAGATATATAATTTACATGAATTCTATCAACATGGCATTCCGGGTTCCGTACATGATACATGCATGACGGATTCGAGAAACATGCGTTTCTGAGTTGTGAGCATGTGGATTAGTGAACTTTCATCCACCAAAGAAGGCATATATTACACTTTGAAATATTTACTCTGACTTCATAAGTTTTTTGTATCACCAGGTTCTAAAATCGGACATTTGGCAGTAGAAAACACTCTTTGAGTGAATTCTCACCAATACACAGGTAATTCACATTGTTTATATAACCATGGCATTCCGTATCCCGAACATGATTCATGCATCACGGATTCCTTAAATATGCATTTCTGAGCTGTGAACATGCGCATGACAGATGTTTCAACCACCAAACAAGTTAGTTATGCACTTTGAAATAGTTCCTTGGACTTCGTTGCTTCTCCTATCACCAGTTTCAAGAATCACACTTTGATCCCAGAAAAACCCTCTTGGAGCGAATTCTACCCTAGAGATATGTAATTTGAATAGATTCCTTCAACATGATATTCCGTGTTCCGTACATGTTACATGCATGACGGATTCGACAAACATGCATTCCTGAGTTGTGAGCATGTGGATTACTGATTTTTCATCCTCTATAAAAGGAATAATTTCATATAGACTTGTGTACACATTTTCACAAGCTTTACCTAACACAAGTTTCGAATTCGTTCATTTTTCACAGAAGAATACTTCTGGAGTGTATTCAACCTAATAGATATATAATTTACATGAATTCCATCAACATGGCATTCCGGGTTCCGTACATGATACATGCATGACGGATTCGAGAAACATGCGTTTCTGAGTTGTGAGCATGTGGATTAGTGAACTTTCATCCACCAAAGAAGGCATATATTACACTTTGAAATATTTACTTGACTTCATAAGTTTTTTGTATCACCAGGTTCTAAAATCGGACATTTGGCAGTAGAAAACACTCTTTGAGTGAATTCTCACCAATACACAGGTAATTCACATTGTTTACATAACCATGGCATTCCGTATCCCGAACATGATTCATGCATCACGGATTCCTTAAACATGCATTTCTGAGCTGTGAACATGCGCATGACAGATGTTTCAACCACCAAACAAGTTAGTTATGCACTTTGAAATAGTTCCTTGGACTTCGTTGCTTCTCCTATCACCAGTTTCAAGAATCACACTTTGATCCCAGAAAAACCCTCTTGGAGCGAATTCTACCCTAGAGATATGTAATTTGAATAGATTCCTTCAACATGATATTCCGTGTTCCGTACATGTTACATGCATGACGGATTCCACAAACATGCATTCCTGAGTTGTGAGCATGTGGATTACTGATTTTTCATCCTCTATAAAAGGAATAATTTCATATAGACTCGTGTACACATTTTCACAAGCTTTCCCTAACACATGTTTCGAATTCGTTCATTTTTCACAGAAGAATTCTTCTGGAGTCTATTCAACCTAATAGATATATAATTTACATGAATTCTATCAACATGGCATTCCGGGTTCCGTACATGATACATGCATGACGGATTCGAGAAACATGCGTTTCTGAGTTGTGATCATGTGGATTAGTGAACTTTCATCCACCAAAGAAGGCATATATTACACTTTGAAATATTTACTCTGACTTCATAAGTTTTTTGTATCACCAGGTTCTAAAATCGGACATTTGGCAGTAGAAAACACTCTTTGAGTGAATTCTCACCAATACACATGTAATTCACATTGTTTATATAACCATGGCATTCCGTATCCCGAACATGATTCATGCATCACGGATTCCTTAAACATGCATTTCTGAGCTGTGAACATGCGCATGACAGATGTTTCAACCACCAAACAAGTTACTTATGCACTTTGAAATAGTTCCTTGGACTTCGTTGCTTCTCCTATCACCAGTTTCAAGAATCACACTTTGATCCCAGAAAAACCCTCTTGGAGCGAATTCTACCCTAGAGATATGTAATTTGAATAGATTCCTTCAACATGATATTCCGTGTTCCGTACATGTTACATGCATGACGGATTCGACAAACATGCATTCCTGAGTTGTGAGCATGTGGATTACTGATTTTTCATCCTCTATAAAAGGAATAATTTCATATAGACTCGTGTACACATTTTCACAAGCTTTACCTAACACAAGTTTCGAATTCGTTCATTTTTCACAGAAGAATCCTTCTGGAGTGTATTCAACCTAATAGATATATAATTTACATGAATTCCATCAACATGGCATTCCGGGTTCCGTACATGATACATGCATGACGGATTCGAGAAACATGCGTTTCTGAGCTGTGAGCATGTGGATTAGTGAACTTTCATCCACCAAAGAAGGCATATATTACACTTTGAAATATTTACTCTGACTTCATAAGTTTTTTGTATCACCAGGTTCTAAAATCGGACATTTGGCAGTAGAAAACACTCTTTGAGCGAATTCTCACCAATACACATGTAATTTACATTGTTTACATAACCATGGCATTCCGTATACCGAGCATGTTTCATGCATTACGGATTCCTCAAACATGCATTTCTGAGCTGTGAACATGCGCATGACAGATGTTTCAACCACCAAACAAGTTACTTATGCACTTTGAAATAGTTCCTTGGACTTCGTTGCTTCTCCTATCACCAGTTTCAAGAATCACACTTTGATCCCAGAAAAACCCTCTTGGAGCGAATTCTACCCTAGAGATATGTAATTTGAATAGATTCCTTCAACATGATATTCCGTGTTCCGTACATGTTACATGCATGACGGATTCGACAAACATGCATTCCTGAGTTGTGAGCATGTGGATTACTGATTTTTCATCCTCTATAAAAGGAATAATTTCATATAGACTCGTGTACACATTTTCACAAGCTTTCCCTAACACAAGTTTCGAATTCGTGCTTTTTACACAGAAGAATACTTCTGAAGTTTATTCAACCTAATAGATATATAATTTACATGAATTCCATCAACATGGCATTCCGGGTTCCGTACATGATACATGCATGACGGATTCGAGAAACATGCGTTTCTGAGTTGTGAGCATGTGGATTAGTGAACTTTCATCCACCAAAGAAGGCATATATTACACTTTGAAATATTTACTTGACTTCATAAGTTTTTTGTATCACCAGGTTCTAAAATCGGACATTTGGCAGTAGAAAACACTCTTTGAGTGAATTCTCACCAATACACAGGTAATTCACATTGTTTACATAACCATGGCATTCCGTATCCCGAACATGATTCATGCATCACGGATTCCTTAAACATGCATTTCTGAGCTGTGAACATGCGCATGAGAGATGTTTCAACCACCAAACAAGTTAGTTATGCACTTTGAAATAGTTCCTTGGACTTCGTTGCTTCTCCTATCACCAGTTTCAAGAATCACACTTTGATCCCAGAAAAACCCTCTTGGAGCGAATTGTACCCTAGAGATATGTAATTTGAATAGATTCCTTCAACATGATATTCCGTGTTCCGTACATGTTACATGCATGACGGATTCGACAAACATGCATTCCTGAGTTGTGAGCATGTGGATTACTGATTTTTCATCCTCTATAAAAGGAATAATTTAATATAGACTCATGTACACATTTTCACAAACTTTCCCTAACACAAGTTTCGAATTCGTGCTTTTTACACAGAAGAATACTTCTGGAGTATATTCAACCTAATAGATATATAATTTACATGAATTCCTTCAACATGGCATTCCAGGTTCCGTACATGATACATGCATGACGGATTCGAGAAACATGCGTTTCTGAGTTGTGAGCATGTGGATTAGTGAACTTTCATCCACCAAAGAAGGCATATATTACACTTTGAAATATTTACTCTGACTTCATAAGTTTTTTGTATCACCAGGTTCTAAAATCGGACATTTGGCAGTAGAAAACACTCTTTGAGCGAATTCTCACCAATACACATGTAATTTACATTGTTTACATAACCATGGCATTCCGTATACCGAGCATGTTTCATGCATCACGGATTCCTCAAACATGCATTTCTGAGCTGTGAACATGCGCATGACAGATGTTTCAACCACCAAACAAGTTACTTATGCACTTTGAAATAGTTCCTTGGACTTCGTTGCTTCTCCTATCACCAGTTTCAAGAATCACACTTTGATCCCAGAAAAACCCTCTTGGAGCGAATTCTACCCTAGAGATATGTAATTTGAATACATTCCTTCAACATGATATTCCGTGTTCCGTACATGTTACATGCATGACGGATTCGACAAACATGCATTCCTGAGTTGTGAGCATGTGGATAACTGATTTTTGATCCTCTATAAAAGGAATAATTTCATATAGACTCGTGTACACATTTTCACAAGCTTTCCCTAACACAAGTTTCGAATTCGTTCATTTTTCACAGAAGAATACTTCTGGAGTGTATTCAACCTAATAGATATATAATTTACATGAATTCCATCAACATGGCATTCCGGGTTCCGTACATGATACATGCATGACGGATTCGAGAAACATGCGTTTCTGAGTTGTGAGCATGTGGATTAGTGAACTTTCATCCACCAAAGAAGGCATATATTACACTTTGAAATATTTACTCTGACTTCATAAGTTTTTTGTATCACCAGGTTCTAAAATCGGACATTTGGCAGTAGAAAACACTCTTTGAGCGAATTCTCACCAATACACATGTAATTTACATTGTTTACATAACCATGGCATTCCGTATACCGAGCATGTTTCATGCATCACGGATTCCTCAAACATGCATTTCTGAGCTGTGAACATGCGCATGACAGATGTTTCAACCACCAAACAAGTTACTTATGCACTTTGAAATAGTTCCTTGGACTTCGTTGCTTCTCCTATCACCAGTTTCAAGAATCACACTTTGATCCCAGAAAAACCCTCTTGGAGCGAATTCTACCCTAGAGATATGTAATTTGAATAGATTCCTTCAACATGATATTCCGTGTTCCGTACATGTTACATGCATGACGGATTCGACAAACATGCATTCCTGAGTTGTGAGCATGTGGATTACTGATTTTTCATCCTCTATAAAAGGAATAATTTCATATAGACTCGTGTACACATTTTCACAAGCTTTCCCTAACACAAGTTTCGAATTCGTGCTTTTTACACAGAAGAATACTTCTGGAGTGTATTCAACCTAATAGATATATAATTTACATGAATTCCATCAACATGGCATTCCGGGTTCCGTACATGATACATGCATGACGGATTCGAGAAACATGCGTTTCTGAGTTGTGAGCATGTGGATTAGTGAACTTTCATCCACCAAAGAAGGCATATATTACACTTTGAAATATTTACTTGACTTCATAAGTTTTTTGTATCACCAGGTTCTAAAATCGGACATTTGGCAGTAGAAAACACTCTTTGAGTGAATTCTCACCAATACACATGTAATTCACATTGTTTACATAACCATGGCATTCCGTATCCCGAACATGATTCATGCATCACGGATTCCTTAAACATGCATTTCTGAGCTGTGAACATGCGCATGACAGATGTTTCAACCACCAAACAAGTTAGTTATGCACTTTGAAATAGTTCCTTGGACTTCGTTGCTTCTCCTATCACCAGTTTCAAGAATCACACTTTGATCCCAGAAAAACCCTCTTGGAGCGAATTGTACCCTAGAGATATGTAATTTGAATAGATTCCTTCAACATGATATTCCGTGTTCCGTACATGTTACATGCATGACGGATTCGACAAACATGCATTCCTGAGTTGTGAGCATGTGGATTACTGATTTTTCATCCTCTATAAAAGGAATAATTTAATATAGACTCGTGTACACATTTTCACAAACTTTCCCTTACACAAGTTTCGAATTCGTGCTTTTTACACAGAAGAATACTTCTGGAGTATATTCAACCTAATAGATATATAATTTACATGAATTCCATCAACATGGCATTCCGGGTTCTGTACATGATACATGCATGACGGATTCGAGAAACATGCGTTTCTGAGTTGTGAGCATGTGGATTAGTGAACTTTCATCCACCAAAGAAGGCATATATTACACTTTGAAATATTTACTTAACTTCATAAGTTTTTTGTATCACCAGGTTCTAAAATCGGACATTTGGCAGTAGAAAACACTCTTTGAATGAATTCTCACCAATACACATGTAATTCACATTGTTTACATAACCGTGGCATTCCGTATCCCGAACATGATTCATGCATCACGGATTCCTTAAACATGCATTTCTGAGCTGTGAACATGCGCATGACAGATGTTTCAACCACCAAACAAGTTAGTTATGCACTTTGAAATAGTTCCTTGGACTTCGTTGCTTCTCCTATCACCAGTTTCAAGAATCACACTTTGATCCCAGAAAAACCCTCTTGGAGCGAATTGTACCCTAGAGTTATGTAATTTGAATAGATTCCTTCAACATGATATTCCGTGTTCCGTACATGTTACATGCATGACGGTTTCGACAAACATGCATTCCTGAGTTGTGAGCATGTGGATTACTGATTTTTCATCCTCTATAAAAGGAATAATTTCATATAGACTCGTGTACACATTTTCACAAGCTTTCCCTAACACAAGTTTCGAATTCGTTCATTTTTCACAGAAGAATTCTTCTGGAGTGTATTCAACCTAATAGATATATAATTTACATGAATTCCATCAACATGGCATTCCGGGTTCCGTACATGATACATGCATGACGGATTCGAGAAACATGCGTTTCTGAGCTGTGAGCATGTGGATTAGTGAACTTTCATCCACCAAAGAAGGCATATATTACACTTTGAAATATTTACTCTGACTTCATAAGTTTTTTGTATCACCAGGTTCTAAAATCGGACATTTGGCAGTAGAAAACACTCTTTGAATGAATTCTCACCAATACACATGTAATTCACATTGTTTACATAACCGTGGCATTCCGTATCCCGAACATGATTCATGCATCACGGATTCCTTAAACATGCATTTCTGAGCTGTGAACATGCGCATGACAGATGTTTCAACCACCAAACAAGTTAGTTATGCACTTTGAAATAGTTCCTTGGACTTCGTTGCTTCTCCTATCACCAGTTTCAAGAATCACACTTTGATCCCAGAAAAACCCTCTTGGAGCGAATTGTACCCTAGAGTTATGTAATTTGAATAGATTCCTTCAACATGATATTCCGTGTTCCGTACATGTTACATGCATGACGGTTTCGACAAACATGCATTCCTGAGTTGTGAGCATGTGGATTACTGATTTTTCATCCTCTATAAAAGGAATAATTTCATATAGACTCGTGTACACATTTTCACAAGCTTTCCCTAACACAAGTTTCGAATTCGTTCATTTTTCACAGAAGAATTCTTCTGGAGTGTATTCAACCTAATAGATATATAATTTACATGAATTCCATCAACATGGCATTCCGGGTTCCGTACATGATACATGCATGACGGATTCGAGAAACATGCGTTTCTGAGCTGTGAGCATGTGGATTAGTGAACTTTCATCCACCAAAGAAGGCATATATTACACTTTGAAATATTTACTCTGACTTCATAAGTTTTTTGTATCACCAGGTTCTAAAATCGGACATTTGGCAGTAGAAAACACTCTTTGAGCGAATTCTCACCAATACACATGTAATTTACATTGTTTACATAACCATGGCATTCCGTATACCGAGCATGTTTCATGCATCACGGATTCCTCAAACATGCATTTCTGAGCTGTGAACATGCGCAAGACAGATGTTTCAACCACCAAACAAGTTACTTATGCACTTTGAAATAGTTCCTTGGACTTCGTTGCTTCTCCTATCACCAGTTTCAAGAATCACACTTTGATCCCAGAAAAACCCTCTTGGAGCGAATTCTACCCTAGAGATATGTAATTTGAATAGATTCCTTCAACATGATATTCCGTGTTCCGTACATGTTACATGCATGACGGATTCGACAAACATGCATTCCTGAGTTGTGAGCATGTGGATTACTGATTTTTCATCCTCTATAAAAGAAATAATTTCATATAGACTCGTGTACACATTTTCACAAGCTTTCCCTAACACAAGTTTCGAATTCGTGCTTTTTACACAGAAGAATACTTCTGGAGTGTATTCAACCTAATAGATATATAATTTACATGAATTCCATCAACATGGCATTCCGGGTTCCGTACATGATACATGCATGACAGATTCGAGAAACATGCGTTTCTGAGTTGTGAGCATGTGGATTAGTGAACTTTCATCCACCAAAGAAGGCATATATTACACTTTGAAATATTTACTTGACTTCATAAGTTTTTTGTATCACCAGGTTCTAAAATCGGACATTTGGCAGTAGAAAACACTCTTTGAGCGAATTCTCACCAATACACATGTAATTTACATTGTTTACATAACCATGGCATTCCGTATTCCGAACATGTTTCATGCATCACGGATTCCTCAAACATGCATTTCTGAGCTGTGAACATGCGCATGACAGATGTTTCAACCACCAAACAAGTTACTTATGCACTTTGAAATAGTTCCTTGGACTTCGTTGCTTCTCCTATCACCAGTTTCAAGAATCACACTTTGATCCCAGAAAAACCCTCTTGGAGCGAATTCTACCCTAGAGATATGTAAATTGAATAGATTCCTTCAACATGATATTCCTTGTTCCTTACATGATACATGCATGACGGATTCGAGAAACATGCGTTTCTGAGTTGTGAGCATGTGGATTAGTGAACTTTCATCCACCAAAGAAGGCATATATTACACTTTGAAATATTTACTCTGACTTCATAAGTTTTTTGTATCACCAGGTTCTAAAATCGGACATTTGGCAGTAGAAAACACTCTTTGAGCGAATTCTCACCAATACACATGTAATTTACATTGTTTACATAACCATGGCATTCCGTATTCCGAACATGATTCATGCATCACTGATTCCTCAAATTGCATTTCTGAGCTGTGAACATGCACATGACAGATATTTCAACCACAAAACAAGTTACTTATGCACTTTGAAATATTTCCTTGGACTTCGTTGCTTCTCCTATCACCAGTTTCAAGAATCACACTTTGATCCCAGAAAAACCCTCTTGGAGCGAATTCTACCCTAGAGATATGTAATTTGAATAGATTCCTTCAACATGATATTCCGTGTTCCGTACATGTTACATGCATGACGGATTCGACAAACATGCATTCCTGAGTTGTGAGCATGTGGATAACTGATTTTTCATCCTCTATAAAAGGAATAATTTCATATAGACTCGTGTACACATTTTCACAAGCTTTCCCTAACTCAAGTTTCGAATTCGTTCATTTTTCACAGAAGAATACTTCTGGAGTGTATTCAACCTAATAGATATATAATTTACATGAATTCCATCAACATGGCATTCCGGGTTCCATTCATGATACATGCATGACGGATTCGAGAAACATGCGTTTCTGAGTTGTGAGCATGTGGATTAGTGAACTTTCATCCACCAAAGAAGGCATATATTACACTTTGAAATATTTACTCTGACTTCATAAGTTTTTTGTATCACCAGGTTCTAAAATCGGACATTTGGCAGTAGAAAACACTCTTTGAGCGAATTCTCACCAATACACATGTAATTTACATTGTTTACATAACCATGGCATTCCGTATTCCGAACATGATTCATGCATCACTGATTCCTCAAATTGCATTTCTGAGCTGTGAACATGCACATGACAGATATTTCAACCACCAAACAAGTTACTTATGCACTTTGAAATAGTTCCTTGGACTTCGTTGCTTCTCCTATCACCAGTTTCAAGAATCACACTTTGATCCCAGAAAAACCCTCTTGGAGCGAATTCTACCCTAGAGATATGTAATTTGAATAGATTCCTTCAACATGATATTCCGTGTTCCGTACATGTTACATGCATGACGGATTAGACAAACATGCATTCCTGAGTTGTGAGCATGTGGATAACTGTTTTTTCGTCCTCTATAAAAGGAATAATTTCATATAGACTCGTGTACACATTTTCACAAGCTTTCCCTAACTCAAGTTTCGAATTCGTTCATTTTTCACAGAAGAATACTTCTGGAGTGTATTCAACCTAATAGATATATAATTTACATGAATTCCATCAACATGGCATTCCGGGTTCCATTCATGATACATGCATGATGGATTAGAGAAACATGCGTTTCTGAGTTGTGAGCATGTGGATTAGTGAACTTTCATCCACCAAAGAAGGCATATATTACACTTTGAAATATTTACTCTGACTTCATAAGTTTTTTGTATCACCAGGTTCTAAAATCGGACATTTGGCAGTAGAAAACACTCTTTGAGCGAATTCTCACCAATACACATGTAATTTACATTGTTTACATAACCATGGCATTCCGTATTCCGAACATGTTTCATGCATCACAGATTCCTCAAACATGCATTTCTGAGCTGTGAACATGCGCATGACAGATGTTTCAACCACCAAACAAGTTACTTATGCACTTTGAAATAGTTCCTTGGACTTCGCTGCTTCTCCTATCACCAGTTTCAAGAATCACACTTTGATCCCAGAAAAACCCTCTTGGAGCGAATTCTACCGTAGAGATATGTAAATTGAATAGATTCCGTCAACATGATATTCCTTGTTCCTTACATGATACATGCATGACGGATTCGAGAAACATGCGTTTCTGAGTTGTGAGCATGTGGATTAGTGAACTTTCATCCACCAAAGAAGGCATATATTACACTTTGAAATATTTACTCTGACTTCATAAGTTTTTTGTATCACCAGGTTCTAAAATCGGACATTTGGCAGTAGAAAACACTCTTTGAGCGAATTCTCACCAATACACATGTAATTTACATTGTTTACATAACCATGGCATTCCGTATTCCGAACATGATTCATGCATCATTGATTCCTCAAATTGCATTTCTGAGCTGTGAACATGCACATGACAGATATTTCAACCACCAAACAAGTTACTTATGCACTTTGAAATATTTCCTTGGACTTCGTTGCTTCTCCTATCACCAGTTTCAAGAATCACACTTTGATCCCAGAAAAACCCTCTTGGAGCGAATTCTACCCTAGAGATATGTAATTTGAATAGATTCCTTCAACATGATATTCCGTGTTCCGTACATGTTACATGCATGACGGATTCGACAAACATGCATTCCTGAGTTGTGAGCATGTGGATAACTGATTTTTCATCCTCTATAAAAGGAATAATTTCATATAGACTCGTGTACACATTTTCACAAGCTTTCCCTAACTCAAGTTTCGAATTCGTTCATTTTTCACAGAAGAATACTTCTGGAGTGTATTCAACCTAATAGATATATAATTTACATGAATTCCATCAACATGGCATTCCGGGTTCCATTCATGATACATGCATGACGGATTCGAGAAACATGCGTTTCTGAGTTGTGAGCATGTGGATTAGTGAACTTTCATCCAGCAAAGAAGGCATATATTACACTTTGAAATATTTACTCTGACTTCATAAGTTTTTTGTATCACCAGGTTCTAAAATCGGACATTTGGCAGTAGAAAACACTCTTTGAGCGAATTCTCACCAATACACATGTAATTTACATTGTTTACATAACCATGGCATTCCGTATTCCGAACATGATTCATGCATCACTAATTCCTCAAATTGCATTTCTGAGCTGTGAACATGCACATGACAGATATTTCAACCACCAAACAAGTCACTTATGCACTTTGAAATATTTCCTTGGACTTCGTTGCTTCTCCTATCACCAGTTTCAAGAATCACACTTTGATCCCAGAAAAACCCTCTTGGAGCGAATTCTACCCTAGAGATATGTAATTTGAATAGATTCCTTCAACATGATATTCCGTGTTCCGTACATGTTACATGCATGACGGATTCGACAAACATGCATTCCTGAGTTGTGAGCATGTGGATAACTGATTTTTCATCCTCTATAAAAGGAATAATTTCATATAGACTCGTGTACACATTTCAAGAAGCTTTCCCTAACTCAAGTTTCGAATTCATTCATTTTTCACAGAAGAATACTTCTGGAGTGTATTCAACCTAATAGATATATAATTTACATGAATTCCATCAACATGGCATTCCGGGTTCCATTCATGATACATGCATGACGGATTAGAGAAACATGCGTTTCTGAGTTGTGAGCATGTGGATAAGTGAACTTTCATTCACCAAAGAAGGCATATATTACACTTTGAAATATTTACTCTGACTTCAGAAGTTTTTTGTATCACCAGGTTCTAAAATCGGACATTTGGCAGTAGAAAACACTCTTTGAGCGAATTCTCACCAATACACATGTAATTTACATTGTTTACATAACCATGGCATTCCGTATTCCGAACATGTTTCATGCATCACGGATTCTTCAAACATGCATTTCTGAGCTGTGAACATGCGCATGACAGATGTTTCAACCACCAAACAAGTTACTTATGCACTTTGAAATAGTTCCTTGGACTTCGTTGCTTCTCCTATCACCAGTTTCAAGAATCACACTTTGATCCCAGAAAAACCCTCTTGGAGCGAATTCTACCGTAGAGATATGTAAATTGAATAGATTCCTTCAACATGATATTCCTTGTTCCTTACATGATACATGCATGACGGAATCGAGAAACATGCGTTTCTGAGTTGTGAGCATGTGGATTAGTGAACTTTCATCCACCAAAGAAGGCATATATTACACTTTGAAATATTTACTCTGACTTCATAAGTGTTTTGTATCACCAGGTTCTAAAATCGGACATTTGGCAGTAGAAAACACTCTTTGAGCGAATTCTCACCAATACACATGTAATTTACATTGTTTACATAACCATGGCATTCCGTATTCCGAACATGATTCATGCATCACTGATTCCTCAAATTGCATTTCTGAGCTCTGAACATGCACATGACAGATATTTCAACCACCAAACAAGTTACTTATGCACTTTGAAATATTTCCTTGGACTTCGTTGCTTCTCCTATCACCAGTTTCAAGAATCACACTTTGATCCCAGAAAAACCCTCTTGGAGCGAATTCTACCCTAGAGATATGTAATTTGAATAGATTCCTTCAACATGATATTCCGTGTTCCGTACATGTTACATGCATGACGGATTCGACAAACATGCATTCCTGAGTTGTGAGCATGTGGATAACTGATTTTTCATCCTCTATAAAAGGAATAATTTCATATAGACTCGTGTACACATTTTCACAAGCTTTCCCTAACTCAAGTTTCGAATTCGTTCATTTTTCACAGAAGAATACTTCTGGAGTGTATTCAACCTAATAGATATATAATTTACATGAATTCCATCAACATGGCATTCCGGGTTCCATTCATGATACATGCATGACGGATTCGAGAAACATGCGTTTCTGAGTTGTGAGCATGTGGATTAGTGAACTTTCATCCACCAAAGAAGGCATATATTACACTTTGAAATATTTACTCTGACTTCATAAGTTTTTTGTATCACCAGGTTCTAAAATCGGACATTTGGCAGTAGAAAACACTCTTTGAGCGAATTCTCACCAATACACATGTAATTTACATTGTTTACATAACCATGGCATTCCGTATTCCGAACATGATTCATGCATCACTGATTCCTCAAATTGCATTTCTGAGCTGTGAACATGCACATGACAGATATTTCAACCACCAAACAAGTTACTTATGCACTTTGAAATAGTTCCTTGGACTTCGTTGCTTCTCCTATCACCAGTTTCAAGAATCACACTTTGATCCCAGAAAAACCCTCTTGGAGCGAATTCTACCCTAGAGATATGTAATTTGAATAGATTCCTTCAACATGATATTCCGTGTTCCGTACATGTTACATGCATGACGGATTAGACAAACATGCATTCCTGAGTTGTGAGCATGTGGATAACTGTTTTTTCGTCCTCTATAAAAGGAATAATTTCATATAGACTCGTGTACACATTTTCACAAGCTTTCCCTAACTCAAGTTTCGAATTCGTTCATTTTTCACAGAAGAATACTTCTGGAGTGTATTCAACCTAATAGATATATAATTTACATGAATTCCATCAACATGGCATTCCGGGTTCCATTCATGATACATGCATGATGGATTAGAGAAACATGCGTTTCTGAGTTGTGAGCATGTGGATTAGTGAACTTTCATCCACCAAAGAAGGCATATATTACACTTTGAAATATTTACTCTGACTTCATAAGTTTTTTGTATCACCAGGTTCTAAAATCGGACATTTGGCAGTAGAAAACACTCTTTGAGCGAATTCTCACCAATACACATGTAATTTACATTGTTTACATAACCATGGCATTCCGTATTCCGAACATGTTTCATGCATCACAGATTCCTCAAACATGCATTTCTGAGCTGTGAACATGCGCATGACAGATGTTTCAACCACCAAACAAGTTACTTATGCACTTTGAAATAGTTCCTTGGACTTCGCTGCTTCTCCTATCACCAGTTTCAAGAATCACACTTTGATCCCAGAAAAACCCTCTTGGAGCGAATTCTACCGTAGAGATATGTAAATTGAATAGATTCCGTCAACATGATATTCCTTGTTCCTTACATGATACATGCATGACGGATTCGAGAAACATGCGTTTCTGAGTTGTGAGCATGTGGATTAGTGAACTTTCATCCACCAAAGAAGGCATATATTACACTTTGAAATATTTACTCTGACTTCATAAGTTTTTTGTATCACCAGGTTCTAAAATCGGACATTTGGCAGTAGAAAACACTCTTTGAGCGAATTCTCACCAATACACATGTAATTTACATTGTTTACATAACCATGGCATTCCGTATTCCGAACATGATTCATGCATCATTGATTCCTCAAATTGCATTTCTGAGCTGTGAACATGCACATGACAGATATTTCAACCACCAAACAAGTTACTTATGCACTTTGAAATATTTCCTTGGACTTCGTTGCTTCTCCTATCACCAGTTTCAAGAATCACACTTTGATCCCAGAAAAACCCTCTTGGAGCGAATTCTACCCTAGAGATATGTAATTTGAATAGATTCCTTCAACATGATATTCCGTGTTCCGTACATGTTACATGCATGACGGATTCGACAAACATGCATTCCTGAGTTGTGAGCATGTGGATAACTGATTTTTCATCCTCTATAAAAGGAATAATTTCATATAGACTCGTGTACACATTTTCACAAGCTTTCCCTAACTCAAGTTTCGAATTCGTTCATTTTTCACAGAAGAATACTTCTGGAGTGTATTCAACCTAATAGATATATAATTTACATGAATTCCATCAACATGGCATTCCGGGTTCCATTCATGATACATGCATGACGGATTCGAGAAACATGCGTTTCTGAGTTGTGAGCATGTGGATTAGTGAACTTTCATCCAGCAAAGAAGGCATATATTACACTTTGAAATATTTACTCTGACTTCATAAGTTTTTTGTATCACCAGGTTCTAAAATCGGACATTTGGCAGTAGAAAACACTCTTTGAGCGAATTCTCACCAATACACATGTAATTTACATTGTTTACATAACCATGGCATTCCGTATTCCGAACATGATTCATGCATCACTAATTCCTCAAATTGCATTTCTGAGCTGTGAACATGCACATGACAGATATTTCAACCACCAAACAAGTCACTTATGCACTTTGAAATATTTCCTTGGACTTCGTTGCTTCTCCTATCACCAGTTTCAAGAATCACACTTTGATCCCAGAAAAACCCTCTTGGAGCGAATTCTACCCTAGAGATATGTAATTTGAATAGATTCCTTCAACATGATATTCCGTGTTCCGTACATGTTACATGCATGACGGATTCGACAAACATGCATTCCTGAGTTGTGAGCATGTGGATAACTGATTTTTCATCCTCTATAAAAGGAATAATTTCATATAGACTCGTGTACACATTTCAAGAAGCTTTCCCTAACTCAAGTTTCGAATTCATTCATTTTTCACAGAAGAATACTTCTGGAGTGTATTCAACCTAATAGATATATAATTTACATGAATTCCATCAACATGGCATTCCGGGTTCCATTCATGATACATGCATGACGGATTAGAGAAACATGCGTTTCTGAGTTGTGAGCATGTGGATAAGTGAACTTTCATTCACCAAAGAAGGCATATATTACACTTTGAAATATTTACTCTGACTTCAGAAGTTTTTTGTATCACCAGGTTCTAAAATCGGACATTTGGCAGTAGAAAACACTCTTTGAGCGAATTCTCACCAATACACATGTAATTTACATTGTTTACATAACCATGGCATTCCGTATTCCGAACATGTTTCATGCATCACGGATTCTTCAAACATGCATTTCTGAGCTGTGAACATGCGCATGACAGATGTTTCAACCACCAAACAAGTTACTTATGCACTTTGAAATAGTTCCTTGGACTTCGTTGCTTCTCCTATCACCAGTTTCAAGAATCACACTTTGATCCCAGAAAAACCCTCTTGGAGCGAATTCTACCGTAGAGATATGTAAATTGAATAGATTCCTTCAACATGATATTCCTTGTTCCTTACATGATACATGCATGACGGAATCGAGAAACATGCGTTTCTGAGTTGTGAGCATGTGGATTAGTGAACTTTCATCCACCAAAGAAGGCATATATTACACTTTGAAATATTTACTCTGACTTCATAAGTGTTTTGTATCACCAGGTTCTAAAATCGGACATTTGGCAGTAGAAAACACTCTTTGAGCGAATTCTCACCAATACACATGTAATTTACATTGTTTACATAACCATGGCATTCCGTATTCCGAACATGATTCATGCATCACTGATTCCTCAAATTGCATTTCTGAGCTCTGAACATGCACATGACAGATATTTCAACCACCAAACAAGTTACTTATGCACTTTGAAATATTTCCTTGGACTTCGTTGCTTCTCCTATCACCAGTTTCAAGAATCACACTTTGATCCCAGAAAAACCCTCTTGGAGCGAATTCTACCCTAGAGATATGTAATTTGAATAGATTCCTTCAACATGATATTCCGTGTTCCGTACATGTTACATGCATGACGGATTCGACAAACATGCATTCCTGAGTTGTGAGCATGTGGATAACTGATTTTTCATCCTCTATAAAAGGAATAATTTCATATAGACTCGTGTACACATTTTCACAAGCTTTCCCTAACTCAAGTTTCGAATTCGTTCATTTTTCACAGAAGAATACTTCTGGAGTGTATTCAACCTAATAGATATATAATTTACATGAATTCCATCAACATGGCATTCCGGGTTCCATTCATGATACATGCATGACGGATTCGAGAAACATGCGTTTCTGAGTTGTGAGCATGTGGATTAGTGAACTTTCATCCAGCAAAGAAGGCATATATTACACTTTGAAATATTTACTCTGACTTCATAAGTTTTTTGTATCACCAGGTTCTAAAATCGGACATTTGGCAGTAGAAAACACTCTTTGAGCGAATTCTCACCAATACACATGTAATTTACATTGTTTACATAACCATGGCATTCCGTATTCCGAACATGATTCATGCATCACTAATTCCTCAAATTGCATTTCTGAGCTGTGAACATGCACATGACAGATATTTCAACCACCAAACAAGTCACTTATGCACTTTGAAATATTTCCTTGGACTTCGTTGCTTCTCCTATCACCAGTTTCAAGAATCACACTTTGATCCCAGAAAAACCCTCTTGGAGCGAATTCTACCCTAGAGATATGTAATTTGAATAGATTCCTTCAACATGATATTCCGTGTTCCGTACATGTTACATGCATGACGGATTCGACAAACATGCATTCCTGAGTTGTGAGCATGTGGATAACTGATTTTTCATCCTCTATAAAAGGAATAATTTCATATAGACTCGTGTACACATTTTCAGAAGCTTTCCCTAACTCAAGTTTCGAATTCATTCATTTTTCACAGAAGAATACTTCTGGAGTGTATTCAACCTAATAGATATATAATTTACATGAATTCCATCAACATGGCATTCCGGGTTCCATTCATGATACATGCATGACGGATTAGAGAAACATGCGTTTCTGAGTTGTGAGCATGTGGATAAGTGAACTTTCATTCACCAAAGAAGGCATATATTACACTTTGAAATATTTACTCTGACTTCAGAAGTTTTTTGTATCACCAGGTTCTAAAATCGGACATTTGGCAGTAGAAAACACTCTTTGAGCGAATTCTCACCAATACACATGTAATTTACATTGTTTACATAACCATGGCATTCCGTATTCCGAACATGTTTCATGCATCACGGATTCTTCAAACATGCATTTCTGAGCTGTGAACATGCGCATGACAGATGTTTCAACCACCAAACAAGTTACTTATGCACTTTGAAATAGTTCCTTGGACTTCGTTGCTTCTCCTATCACCAGTTTCAAGAATCACACTTTGATCCCAGAAAAACCCTCTTGGAGAGAATTCTACCGTAGAGATATGTAAATTGAATAGATTCCTTCAACATGATATTCCTTGTTCCTTACATGATACATGCATGACGGAATCGAGAAACATGCGTTTCTGAGTTGTGAGCATGTGGATTAGTGAACTTTCATCCACCAAAGAAGGCATATATTACACTTTGAAATATTTACTCTGACTTCATAAGTGTTTTGTATCACCAGGTTCTAAAATCGGACATTTGGCAGTAGAAAACACTCTTTGAGCGAATTCTCACCAATACACATGTAATTTACATTGTTTACATAACCATGGCATTCCGTATTCCGAACATGATTCATGCATCACTGATTCCTCAAATTGCATTTCTGAGCTGTGAACATGCACATGACAGATATTTCAACCACCAAACAAGTTACTTATGCACTTTGAAATATTTCCTTGGACTTCGTTGCTTCTCCTATCACCAGTTTCAAGAATCACACTTTGATCCCAGAGAAACCCTCTTGGAGCGAATTCTACCCTAGAGATATGTAATTTGAATAGATTCCTTCAACATGATATTCCGTGTTCCGTACATGTTACATGCATGACGGATTCGACAAACATGCATTCCTGAGTTGTGAGCATGTGGATAACTGATTTTTCATCCTCTATAAAAGGAATAATTTCATATAGACTCGTGTACACATTTTCACAATCTTTCCCTAACTCAAGTTTCGAATTCGTTCATTTTTCACAGAAGAATACTTCTGGAGTGTATTCAACCTAATAGATATATAATTTACATGAATTCCATCAACATGGCATTCCGGGTTCCATTCATGATACATGCATGACGGATTCGAGAAACTTGCGTTTCTGAGTTGTGAGCATGTGGATTAGTGAACTTTCATCCACCAAAGAAGGCATATATTACACTTTGAAATATTTACTCTGACTTCATAAGTTTTTTGTATCACCAGGTTCTAAAATCGGACATTTGGCAGTAGAAAACACTCTTTGAGCGAATTCTCACCAATACACATGTAATTTACATTGTTTACATAACCATGGCATTCCGTATTCCGAACATGATTCATGCATCACGGATTCCTCAAACATGCATTTCTGAGCTGTGAACATGCGCATGACAGATGTTTCAACCACCAAACTAGTTACTTATGCACTTTGAAATAGTTCCGTGGACTTCGTTGCTTCTCCTATCACCAGTTTCAAGAATCACACTTTGATCCCAGAAAAACCCTCTTGGAGCGAATTCTACCCTAGAGATATGTAATTTGAATAGATTCCTTCAACATGACATTCCGTGTTCCGTACTTGTTAGATGCATGACGGATTCGACAAACATGCATTCCTGAGTTGTGAGCATGTGGATTACTGATTTTTCATCCTCTATAAAAGGAATAATTTCATATAGACTCGTGTACACATTTTCACAAGCTTTCCATAACACAAGTTTCGAATTCGTTCATTTTTCACAGAAGAATACTTCTGGAGTGTATTCAACCTAATAGATATTTAATTTACATGAATTCCATCAACATGGCATTCTGGGTTCCGTACATGATACATGCATGACGGATTCGAGAAACATGCATTTCTGAGTTGTGAGCATGTGGATTAGTGAACTTTCATCCACCAAAGAAGGCATATATTACACTTTGAAATATTTACTCTGACTTCATAAGTTTTTTGTATCACCAGGTTCTAAAATCGGACATTTGGCCGTAGAAAACACTCTTTGAGCGAATTCTCACCAATACACATTTAATTTACATTGTTTACATAACCATGGCATTCCGTATTCCGAACATGTTTCATGCATCACGGATTCCTCAAACATGCATTTCTGAGCTGTGAACATGCGCATGACAGATGTTTCAACCACCAAACTAGTTACTTATGCACTTTGAAATAGTTCCTTGGACTTCGTTGCTTCTCCTATCACCAGTTTCAAGAATCACACTTTGATCCCAGAAAAACCCTCTTGGAGCGAATTCTACCCTAGAGATATGTAATTTGAATAGATTCCTTCAACATGTATTCCGTGTTCCGTACATGTTACATGCATGACGGTTTCGACAAACATGCATTCCTGAGTTGTGAGCATGTGGATTACTGATTTTTCATCCTCTATAAAAGGAATTATTTAATATAGACTCGTGTACACATTTTCACAAACTTTCCCTAACACAAGTTTGGAATTCTTGCTTTTTACACAGAAGAATACTTCTGGAGTGTATTCAACCTAATAGATATATAATTTACATGAATTCCATCAACATGGCATTCCGGGTTCCGTACATGATACATGCATGACGGATTCGAGAAACATGCGTTTCTGAGTTGTGAGCATGTGGATTAGTGAACTTTCATCCACCAAAGAAGGCATATATTACACTTTGAAATATTTTCTCTGACTTCATAAGTGTTTTGTATCACCAGGTTCTAAAATCGGACATTTGGCAGTAGAAAACACTCTTTGAGCGAATTCTCACCAATACACATGTAATTTACATTGTTTACATAACCATGGCATTCCGTATTCCGAACATGATTCATGCATTACGAATTCCTCAAATTGCATTTCTAAGCTGTGAACATGCACATGACAGATATTTCAACCACCAAACAAGTTACTTATGCACTTTGAAATAGTTCCTTGGACTTCGTTGCTTCTCCTATCACCAGTTTCAAGAATCACACTTTGATCCCAGAAAAACGCTCTTGGAGCGAATTCTACCCTAGAGATATGTAATTTGAATAGATTCCTTCAACATGATATTCCGTGTTCCGTACATGTTACATGCATGACGGTTTCGACAAACATGCATTCCTGAGTTGTGAGCATGTGGATTACTGATTTTTCATCCTCTATAAAAGAAATAATTTCATATAGACTCGTGTACACATTTTCACAAGCTTTCCCTAACACAAGTTTCGAATTCGTGCTTTTTACACAGAAGAATTCTTCTGGAGTGTATTCAACCTAATAGATATATAATTTACATGAATTCCATCAACATGGCATTCCGGGTTCCGTACATGATACATGCATGACGGATTCGAGAAACATGCGTTTCTGAGTTGTGAGCATGTGGATTAGTGAACTTTCATCCACCAAAGAAGGCATATATTACACTTTGAAATATTTACTTGACTTCATAAGTTTTTTGTATCACCAGGTTCTAAAATCGGACATTTGGCAGTAGAAAACACTCTTTGAGTGAATTCTCACCAATACACATGTAATTCACATTGTTTACATAACCATGACATTCCTTATCCCGAACATGATTCATGCATCACGGATTCCTTAAACATGCATTTCTGAGCTGTGAACATGCGCATGACAGATGTTTCAACCACCAAACAAGTTAGTTATGCACTTTGAAAGAGTTCCTTGGACTTCGTTGCTTCTCGTATCACCAGTTTCAAGAATCACACTTTGATCCCAGAAAAACCCTCTTGGAGCGAATTCTACCCTAGAGATATGTAATTTGAATAGATTCCTTCAACATGATATTCCGTGTTCCGTACATGTTACATGCATGACGGTTTCGACAAACATGCATTCCTGAGTTGTGAGCATGTGGATTACTGATTTTTCATCCTCAATAAAAGGAATAATTTCATATAGACTCGTGTACACATTTTCACAAACTTTCCCTAACACAAGTTTGGAATTCTTGCTTTTTACACAGAAGAATACTTCTGGAGTTTATTCAACCTAATAGATATATAATTTACATGAATTCCATCAACATGGCATTCCGGGTTCCGTACATGATACATGCATGACGGATTCGAGAAACATGCGTTTCTGAGTTGTGAGTATGTGGATTAGTGAACTTTCATTCACCAAAGAAGGCATATATTACACTTTGAAATATTTTCTCTGACTTCATAAGTGTTTTGTATCACCAGGTTCTACAATCGGACATTTGGCAGTAGAAAACACTCTTTGAGCGAATTCTCACCAATACACATGTAATTTACATTGTTTACATAACCATGGCATTCCGTATTCCGAACATGATTCATGCATCACGAATTCCTCAAATTGCATTTCTAAGCTGTGAACATGCACATGACAGATGTTTCAACCACCAAACAAGTTACTTATGCACTTTGAAATAGTTCCTTGGACTTCGTTGCTTCTCCTATCACCAGTTTCAAGAATCACACTTTGATCCCAGGAAAACCCTCTTGGAGCGAATTCTACCCTAGAGATATGTAATTTGAATAGATTCCTTCAACATGATATTCCGTGTTCCGTACATGTTACATGCATGACGGATTCGACAAACATGCATTCCTGAGTTGTGAGCATGTGGATTACTGATTTTTCATCCTCTATAAAAGGAATAATTTCATATAGACTCGTGTACACATTTTCACAAGCTTTCCCTAACACAAGTTTCGAATTCGTTCATTTTTCACAGAAGAATCCTTCTGGAGTGTATTCAACCTAATAGATATATAATTTACATGAATTCCATCAACATGGCATTCCGGGTTCCGTACATGATACATGCATGACGGATTCGAGAAACATGCGTTTCTGAGCTGTGAGCATGTGGATTAGTGAACTTTCATCCACCAAAGAAGGCATATATTACACTTTGAAATATTTACTCTGACTTCATAAGTTTTTTGTATCACCAGGTTCTAAAATCGGACATTTGGCAGTAGAAAACACTCTTTGAGCGAATTCTCACCAATACACAATTAATTTACATTGTTTACATAACCATGGCATTCCGTATACCGAGCATGTTTCATGCATCACAGATTCCTCAAACATGCATTTCTGATCTGTGAACATGCGCATGACAGATGTTTCAACCACCAAACAAGTTAGTTATGCACTTTGAAATAGTTCCTTGGACTTCGTTGCTTCTCCTATCACCAGTTTCAAGAATCACACTTTGACCCCAGAAAAACCCTCTTGGAGCGAATTCTACCCTAGAGATATGTAATTTGAATAGATTCCTTCAACATGATATTCCGTGTTCCGTACATGTTACATGCATGACGGTTTCGACAAACATGCATTCCTGAGTTGTGAGCATGTGGATTACTGATTTTTCATCCTCTATAAAAGGAATAATTTCATATAGACTCGTGTACACATTTTCACAAGCTTTCCCTAACAGAAGTTTCGAATTCGTGCTTTTTACACAGAAGAATACTTCTGGAGTGTATTCAACCTAATAGATATATAATTTACATGAATTCCATCAACATGGCATTCCGGGTTCCGTACATGATACATGCATGACGGATTCGAGAAACATGCGTTTCTGAGTTGTGAGCATGTGGATTAGTGAACTTTCATCCACCAAAGAAGGCATATATTACACTTTGAAATATGTACTTGACTTCATAAGTTTTTTGTATCACCAGGTTCTAAAATCGGACATTTGGCAGTAGAAAACACTCTTTGAGTGAATTCTCACCAATACACATGTAATTCACATTGTTTACATAACCATGGCATTCCGTATCCCGAACATGATTCATGCATCACGGATTCCTTAAACATGCATTTCTGAGCTGTGAACATGCGCATGACAGATGTTTCAACCACCAAACAAGTTACTTATGCACTTTGAAATAGTTCCTTGGACTTCGTTGCTTCTCCTATCACCAGTTTCAAGAATCACACTTTGATCCCAGAAAAACCCTCTTGGAGCGAATTCTACCCTAGAGATATGTAATTTGAATAGATTCCTTCAACATGATATTCCGTGTTCCGTACATGTTACATGCATGACGGTTTCGACAAACATGCATTCCTGAGTTGTGAGCATGTGGATTACTGATTTTTCATCCTCTATAAAAGGAATAATTTCATATAGACTCGTGTACACATTTTCACAAGCTTTCCCTAACACAAGTTTCGAATTCGTTCATTTTTCACAGAAGAATCCTTCTGGAGTGTATTCAACCTAATAGATATATAATTTACATGAATTCCATCAACATGGCATTCCGGGTTCCGTACATGATACATGCATGACGGATTCGAGAAACATGCGTTTCTGAGCTGTGAGCATGTGGATTAGTGAACTTTCATCCACCAAAAAGGCATATATTACACTTTAAAATATTTACTCTGACTTCATAAGTTTTTTGTATCACCAGGTTCTAAAATCGGACATTTGGCAGTAGAAAACACTCTTTGAGCGAATTCTCACCAATACACATGTAATTTACATTGTTTACATAACCATGGCATTCCGTATACCGAGCATGTTTCATGCATCACGGATTCCTCAAACATGCATTTCTGAGCTGTGAACATGCGCATGACAGATGTTTCAACCACCAAACAAGTTACTTATGCACTTTGAAATAGTTCCTTGGACTTCGTTGCTTCCCCTATCACCAGTTTCAAGAATCACACTTTGATCCCAGAAAAACCCTCTTGGAGCGAATTCTACCCTAGAGATATGTAATTTGAATAGATTCCTTCAACATGATATTCCGTGTTCCGTACATGTTACATGCATGACGGATTCGACAAACATGCATTCCTGAGTTGTGAGCATGTGGATTACTGATTTTTCATCCTCTATAAAAGAAATAATTTCATATAGAATCGTGTACACATTTTCACAAGCTTTCCCTAACACAAGTTTCGAATTCGTGCTTTTTACACAGAAGAATACTTCTGGAGTGTATTCAACCTAATAGATATATAATTTACATGAATTCCATCAACATGGCATTCCGGGTTCCGTACATGATACATGCATGACGGATTCGAGAAACATGCGTTTCTGAGTTGTGAGCATGTGGATTAGTGAACTTTCATCCACCAAAGAAGGCATATATTACACTTTGAAATATGTACATGACTTCATAAGTTTTTTGTATCACCAGGTTCTAAAATCGGACATTTGGCAGTAGAAAACACTCTTTGAGTGAATTCTCACCAATACACATGTAATTCACATTGTTTACATAACCGCGGCATTCCGTATCCCGAACATGATTCATGCATCACGGATTCCTTAAACATGCATTTCTGAGCTGTGAACATGCGCATGACAGATGTTTCAACCACCAAACAAGTTACTTATGCACTTTGAAATAGTTCCTTGGACTTCGTTGCTTCTCCTATCACCAGTTTCAAGAATCACACTTTGATCCCAGAAAAACCCTCTTGGAGCGAATTCTACCCTAGAGATATGTAATTTGAATAGATTCCTTCAACATGATATTCCGTGTTCCGTACATGTTACATGCATGACGGTTTCGACAAACATGCATTCCTGAGTTGTGAGCATGTGGATTACTGATTTTTCATCCTCTATAAAAGGAATAATTTCATATAGACTCGTGTACACATTTTCACAAGCTTCCCCTAACACAAGTTTCGAATTCGTTCATTTTTCACAGAAGAATCCTTCTTGAGTGTATTCAACCTAATAGATATATAATTTACATGAATTCCATCAACATGGCATTCCGGGTTCCGTACATGATACATGCATGACGGATTCGAGAAACATGCGTTTCTGAGCTGTGAGCATGTGGATTAGTGAACTTTCATCCACCAAAGAAGGCATATATTACACTTTAAAATATTTACTCTGACTTCATAAGTTTTTTGTATCACCAGGTTCTAAAATCGGACATTTGGCAGTAGAAAACACTCTTTGAGCGAATTCTCACCAATACACATGTAATTTACATTGTTTACATAACCATGGCATTCCGTATACCGAGCATGTTTCATGCATCACAGATTCCTCAAACATGCATATCTGAGCTGTGAACATGCGCATGACAGATGTTTCAACCACCAAACAAGTTACTTATGCACTTTGAAATAGTTCCTTGGACTTCGTTGCTTCTCCTATCACCAGTTTCAAGAATCACACTTTGATCCCAGAAAAACCCTCTTGGAGCGAATTCTACCCTAGAGATATGTAATTTGAATAGATTCCTTCAACATGATATTCCGTGTTCCGTACATGTTACATGCATGACGGATTCGACAAACATGCATTCCTGAGTTGTGAGCATGTGGATTACTGATTTTTCATCCTCTATAAAAGGAATAATTTCATATAGACTCGTGTACACATTTTCACAAACTTTCCCTAACACAAGTTTCGAATTCGTGCTTTTTACACAGAAGAATACTTCTGGAGTATATTCAACCTAATAGATATATAATTTACATGAATTCCATCAACATGGCATTCCGGGTTCCGTACATGATACATGCATGACGGATTCGAGAAACATGCGTTTCTGAGTTGTGAGCATGTGGATTAGTGAACTTTCATCCACCAAAGAAGGCATATATTACACTTTGAAATATTTACTTGACTTCATAAGTTTTTTGTATCACCAGGTTCTAAAATCGGACATTTGGCAGTAGAAAACACTCTTTGAGTGAAATCTCACCAATACACATGTAATTCACATTGTTTACATAACCATGGCATTCCGTATCCCGAACATGATTCATGCATCACGGATTCCTTAAACATGCATTTCTGAGCTGTGAACATGCGCATGACAGATGTTTCAACCACCAAACAAGTTAGTTATGCACTTTGAAATAGTTCCTTGGACTTTGTTCCTTTTCCTATCACCAGTTTCAAGAATCACACTTTGATCCCAGAAAAACCCTCTTGGAGCGAATTCTACCCTAGAGATATGTAATTTGAATAGATCCCTTCAACATGATATTCCGTGTTCCGTACATGTTACATGCATGACAGTTTCGACAAACATGCATTCCTGAGTTGTGAGCATGTGGATAACTGATTTTTCATCCTCTATAAAAGGAATAATTTCATATAGACTCGTGTACACATTTTCACAAGCTTTCCCTAACTCAAGTTTCAAATTCGTTCATTTTTCACAGAAGAATACTTCTGGAGTGTATTCAACCTAATAGATATATAATTTACATGAATTCCATCAACATGGCATTCCGGGTTCCGTACATGATACATGCATGACGGATTCGAGAAACATGCGTTTCTGAGTTGTGAGCATGTGGATTAGTGAACTTTCATCCACCAAAGAAGGCATATATTACACTTTGAAATATTTTCTCTTACTTCATAAGTGTTTTGTATCACCAGGTTCTAAAATCGAACATTTGGCAGTAGAAAACCCTCTTTGAGCGAATTCTCACCAATACACATGTAATTTACATTGTTTACATAACCATGGCATTCCGTATTCCGAACATGATTCATGCATCACGGATTCCTCAAACATGCATTTCTGAGCTCTGAACATGCGCATGACAGATGTTTCAACCACCAAACTAGTTACTTATGCACTTTGAAATAGTTCCGTGGACTTCGTTGCTTCTCCTATCACCAGTTTCAAGAATCACACTTTGATCCCAGAAAAACCCTCTTGGAGCGAATTCTACCCTAGAGATATGTAATTTGAATAGATTCCTTCAACATGACATTCCGTGTTCCATACTTGTTAGATGCATGACGGATTCGACAAACATGCATTCCTGAGTTGTGAGCATGTGGATTACTGATTTTTCATCCTCTATAAAAGGAATAATTTCATATAGACTCGTGTACACATTTTCACAAGCTTTCCCTAACACAAGTTTCGAATTCGTTCATTTTTCACAGAAGAATACTTCTGGAGTGTATTCAACCTAATAGATATTTAATTTACATGAATTCCATCAACATGGCATTCTGGGTTCCGTACATGATACATGCATGACGGATTCGAGAAACATGCATTTCTGAGTTGTGAGCATGTGGATTAGTGAACTTTCATCCACCAAAGAAGGCATATATTACACTTTGAAATATTTACTCTGACTTCATAAGTTTTTTGTATCACCAGGTTCTAAAATCGGACATTTGGCAGTAGAAAACACTCTTTGAGCGAATTCTCACCAATACACATTTAATTTACATTGTTTACATAACCATGGCATTCCGTATTCCGAACATGTTTCATGCATCACGGATTCCTCAAACATGCTTTTCTGAGCTGTGAACATGCGCATGACAGATGTTTCAACCACCAAACTAGTTACTTATGCACTTTGAAATAGTTCCTTGGACTTCGTTGCTTCTCCTATCACCAGTTTCAAGAATCACACTTTGATCCCAGAAAAACCCTCTTGGAGCGAATTCTACCCTAGAGATATGTAATTTGAATAGATTCCTTCAACATGTATTCCGTGTTCCGTACATGTTACATGCATGACGGTTTCGACAAACATGCATTCCTGAGTTGTGAGCATGTGGATTACTGATTTTTCATCCTCTATAAAAGGAATTATTTAATATAGACTCGTGTACACATTTTCACAAACTTTCCCTAACACAAGTTTGGAATTCTTGCTTTTTACACAGAAGAATACTTCTGGAGTGTATTCAACCTAATAGATATATAATTTACATGAATTCCATCAACATGGCATTCCGGGTTCCGTACATGATACATGCATGACGGATTCGAGAAACATGCGTTTCTGAGTTGTGAGCATGTGGATTAGTGAACTTTCATCCACCAAAGAAGGCATATATTACACTTTGAAATATTTTCTCTGACTTCATAAGTGTTTTGTATCACCAGGTTCTAAAATCGGACATTTGGCAGTAGAAAACACTCTTTGAGCGAATTCTCACCAATACACATGTAATTTACATTGTTTACATAACCATGGCATTCCGTATTCCGAACATGATTCATGCATTACGAATTCCTCAAATTGCATTTCTAAGCTGTGAACATGCACATGACAGATGTTTCAACCACCAAACAAGTTACTTATGCACTTTGAAATAGTTCCTTGGACTTCGTTGCTTCTCCTATCACCAGTTTCAAGAATCACACTTTGATCCCAGAAAAACGCTCTTGGAGCGAATTCTACCCTAGAGATATGTAATTTGAATAGATTCCTTCAACATGATATTCCGTGTTCCGTACATGTTACATGCATGACGGTTTCGACAAACATGCATTCCTGAGTTGTGAGCATGTGGATTACTGATTTTTCATCCTCTATAAAAGAAATAATTTCATATAGACTCGTGTACACATTTTCACAAGCTTTCCCTAACACAAGTTTCGAATTCGTGCTTTTTACACAGAAGAATTCTTCTGGAGTGTATTCAACCTAATAGATATATAATTTACATGAATTCCATCAACATGGCATTCCGGGTTCCGTACATGATACATGCATGACGGATTCGAGAAACATGCGTTTCTGAGTTGTGAGCATGTGGATTAGTGAACTTTCATCCACCAAAGAAGGCATATATTACACTTTGAAATATTTACTTGACTTCATAAGTTTTTTGTATCACCAGGTTCTAAAATCGGACATTTGGCAGTAGAAAACACTCTTTGAGTGAATTCTCACCAATACACATGTAATTCACATTGTTTACATAACCATGACATTCCGTATCCCGAACATGATTCATGCATCACGGATTCCTTAAACATGCATTTCTGAGCTGTGAACATGCGCATGACAGATGTTTCAACCACCAAACAAGTTAGTTATGCACTTTGAAAGAGTTCCTTGGACTTCGTTGCTTCTCGTATCACCAGTTTCAAGAATCACACTTTGATCCCAGAAAAACCCTCTTGGAGCGAATTCTACCCTAGAGATATGTAATTTGAATAGATTCCTTCAACATGATATTCCGTGTTCCGTACATGTTACATGCATGACGGTTTCGACAAACATGCATTCCTGAGTTGTGAGCATGTGGATTACTGATTTTTCATCCTCAATAAAAGGAATAATTTCATATAGACTCGTGTACACATTTTCACAAACTTTCCCTAACACAAGTTTGGAATTCTTGCTTTTTACACAGAAGAATACTTCTGGAGTTTATTCAACCTAATAGATATATAATTTACATGAATTCCATCAACATGGCATTCCGGGTTCCGTACATGATACATGCATGACGGATTCGAGAAACATGCGTTTCTGAGTTGTGAGTATGTGGATTAGTGAACTTTCATTCACCAAAGAAGGCATATATTACACTTTGAAATATTTTCTCTGACTTCATAAGTGTTTTGTATCACCAGGTTCTACAATCGGACATTTGGCAGTAGAAAACACTCTTTGAGCGAATTCTCACCAATACACATGTAATTTACATTGTTTACATAACCATGGCATTCCGTATTCCGAACATGATTCATGCATCACGAATTCCTCAAATTGCATTTCTAAGCTGTGAACATGCACATGACAGATGTTTCAACCACCAAACAAGTTACTTATGCACTTTGAAATAGTTCCTTGGACTTCGTTGCTTCTCCTATCACCAGTTTCAAGAATCACACTTTGATCCCAGGAAAACCCTCTTGGAGCGAATTCTACCCTAGAGATATGTAATTTGAATAGATTCCTTCAACATGATATTCCGTGTTCCGTACATGTTACATGCATGACGGATTCGACAAACATGCATTCCTGAGTTGTGAGCATGTGGATTACTGATTTTTCATCCTCTATAAAAGGAATAATTTCATATAGACTCGTGTACACATTTTCACAAGCTTTCCCTAACACAAGTTTCGAATTCGTTCATTTTTCACAGAAGAATCCTTCTGGAGTGTATTCAACCTAATAGATATATAATTTACATGAATTCCATCAACATGGCATTCCGGGTTCCGTACATGATACATGCATGACGGATTCGAGAAACATGCGTTTCTGAGCTGTGAGCATGTGGATTAGTGAACTTTCATCCACCAAAGAAGGCATATATTACACTTTGAAATATTTACTCTGACTTCATAAGTTTTTTGTATCACCAGGTTCTAAAATCGGACATTTGGCAGTAGAAAACACTCTTTGAGCGAATTCTCACCAATACACAATTAATTTACATTGTTTACATAACCATGGCATTCCGTATACCGAGCATGTTTCATGCATCACAGATTCCTCAAACATGCATTTCTGAGCTGTGAACATGCGCATGACAGATGTTTCAACCACCAAACAAGTTAGTTATGCACTTTGAAATAGTTCCTTGGACTTCGTTGCTTCTCCTATCACCAGTTTCAAGAATCACACTTTGACCCCAGAAAAACCCTCTTGGAGCGAATTCTACCCTAGAGATATGTAATTTGAATAGATTCCTTCAACATGATATTCCGTGTTCCGTACATGTTACATGCATGACGGTTTCGACAAACATGCATTCCTGAGTTGTGAGCATGTGGATTACTGATTTTTCATCCTCTATAAAAGGAATAATTTCATATAGACTCGTGTACACATTTTCACAAGCTTTCCCTAACAGAAGTTTCGAATTCGTGCTTTTTACACAGAAGAATACTTCTGGAGTGTATTCAACCTAATAGATATATAATTTACATGAATTCCATCAACATGGCATTCCGGGTTCCGTACATGATACATGCATGACGGATTCGAGAAACATGCGTTTCTGAGTTGTGAGCATGTGGATTAGTGAACTTTCATCCACCAAAGAAGGCATATATTACACTTTGAAATATGTACTTGACTTCATAAGTTTTTTGTATCACCAGGTTCTAAAATCGGACATTTGGCAGTAGAAAACACTCTTTGAGTGAATTCTCACCAATACACATGTAATTCACATTGTTTACATAACCATGGCATTCCGTATCCCGAACATGATTCATGCATCACGGATTCCTTAAACATGCATTTCTGAGCTGTGAACATGCGCATGACAGATGTTTCAACCACCAAACAAGTTACTTATGCACTTTGAAATAGTTCCTTGGACTTCGTTGCTTCTCCTATCACCAGTTTCAAGAATCACACTTTGATCCCAGAAAAACCCTCTTGGAGCGAATTCTACCCTAGAGATATGTAATTTGAATAGATTCCTTCAACATGATATTCCGTGTTCCGTACATGTTACATGCATGACGGATTCGACAAACATGCATTCCTGAGTTGTGAGCATGTGGATTACTGATTTTTCATCCTCTATAAAAGAAATAATTTCATATAGACTCGTGTACACATTTTCACAAGCTTTCCCTAACACAAGTTTCGAATTCGTGCTTTTTACACAGAAGAATACTTCTGGAGTGTATTCAACCTAATAGATATATAATTTACATGAATTCCATCAACATGGCATTCCGGGTTCCGTACATGATACATGCATGACGGATTCGAGAAACATGCGTTTCTGAGTTGTGAGCATGTGGATTAGTGAACTTTCATCCACCAAAGAAGGCATATATTACACTTTGAAATATGTACTTGACTTCATAAGTTTTTTGTATCACCAGGTTCTAAAATCGGACATTTGGCAGTAGAAAACACTCTTTGAGTGAATTCTCACCAATACACATGTAATTCACATTGTTTACATAACCGCGGCATTCCGTATCCCGAACATGATTCATGCATCACGGATTCCTTAAACATGCATTTCTGAGCTGTGAACATGCGCATGACAGATGTTTCAACCACCAAACAAGTTACTTATGCACTTTGAAATAGTTCCTTGGACTTCGTTGCTTCTCCTATCACCAGTTTCAAGAATCACACTTTGATCCCAGAAAAACCCTCTTGGAGCGAATTCTACCCTAGAGATATGTAATTTGAATAGATTCCTTCAACATGATATTCCGTGTTCCGTACATGTTACATGCATGACGGTTTCGACAAACATGCATTCCTGAGTTGTGAGCATGTGGATTACTGATTTTTCATCCTCTATAAAAGGAATAATTTCATATAGACTCGTGTACACATTTTCACAAGCTTTCCCTAACACAAGTTTCGAATTCGTTCATTTTTCACAGAAGAATCCTTCTGGAGTGTATTCAACCTAATAGATATATAATTTACATGAATTCCATCAACATGGCATTCCGGGTTCCGTACATGATACATGCATGACGGATTCGAGAAACATGCGTTTCTGAGCTGTGAGCATGTGGATTAGTGAACTTTCATCCACCAAAGAAGGCATATATTACACTTTAAAATATTTACTCTGACTTCATAAGTTTTTTGTATCACCAGGTTCTAAAATCGGACATTTGGCAGTAGAAAACACTCTTTGAGCGAATTCTCACCAATACACATGTAATTTACATTGTTTACATAACCATGGCATTCCGTATACCGAGCATGTTTCATGCATCACGGATTCCTCAAACATGCATTTCTGAGCTGTGAACATGCGCATGACAGATGTTTCAACCACCAAACAAGTTACTTATGCACTTTGAAATAGTTCCTTGGACTTCGTTGCTTCTCCTATCACCAGTTTCAAGAATCACACTTTGATCCCAGAAAAACCCTCTTGGAGCGAATTCTACCCTAGAGATATGTAATTTGAATAGATTACTTCAACATGATATTCCGTGTTCCGTACATGTTACATGCATGACGGATTCGACAAACATGCATTCCTGAGTTGTGAGCATGTGGATTACTGATTTTTCATCCTCTATAAAAGAAATAATTTCATATAGACTCGTGTACACATTTTCACAAGCTTTCCCTAACACAAGTTTCGAATTCGTGCTTTTTACACAGAAGAATACTTCTGGAGTGTATTCAACCTAATAGATATATAATTTACATGAATTCCATCAACACGGCATTCCGGGTTCCGTACATGATACATGCATGACGGATTCGAGAAACATGCGTTTCTGAGTTGTGAGCATGTGGATTAGTGAACTTTCATCCACCAAAGAAGGCATATATTACACTTTGAAATATTTACTTGACTTCATAAGTTTTTTGTATCACCAGGTTCTAAAATTGGACATTTGGCAGTAGAAAACACTCTTTGAGCGAATTCTCACCAATACACATGTAATTTACATTGTTTACATAACCATGGCATTCCGTATACCGAGCATGTTTCATGCATCACGGATTCCTCAAACATGCATTTCTGAGCTGTGAACATGCGCATGACAGATGTTTCAACCACCAAACAAGTTACTTATGCACTTTGAAATAGTTCCTTGGACTTCGTTGCTTCTCCTATCACCAGTTTCAAGAATCACACTTTGATCCCAGAAAAACCCTCTTGGAGCGAATTCTACCCTAGAGATATGTAATTTGAATAGATTCCTTCAACATGATATTCCGTGTTCCGTACATGTTACATGCATGACGGATTCGACAAACATGCATTCCTGAGTTGTGAGCATGTGGATTACTGATTTTTCATCCTCTATAAAAGAAATAATTTCATATAGAATCGTGTACACATTTTCACAAGCTTTCCCTAACACAAGTTTCGAATTCGTGCTTTTTACACAGAAGAATACTTCTGGAGTGTATTCAACCTAATAGATATATAATTTACATGAATTCCATCAACATGGCATTCCGGGTTCCGTACATGATACATGCATGACGGATTCGAGAAACATGCGTTTCTGAGTTGTGAGCATGTGGATTAGTGAACTTTCATCCACCAAAGAAGGCATATATTACACTTTGAAATATGTACTTGACTTCATAAGTTTTTTGTATCACCAGGTTCTAAAATCGGACATTTGGCAGTAGAAAACACTCTTTGAGTGAATTCTCACCAATACACATGTAATTCACATTGTTTACATAACCGCGGCATTCCGTATCCCGAACATGATTCATGCATCACGGATTCCTTAAACATGCATTTCTGAGCTGTGAACATGCGCATGACAGATGTTTCAACCACCAAACAAGTTACTTATGCACTTTGAAATAGTTCCTTGGACTTCGTTGCTTCTCCTATCACCAGTTTCAAGAATCACACTTTGATCCCAGAAAAACCCTCTTGGAGCGAATTCTACCCTAGAGATATGTAATTTGAATAGATTCCTTCAACATGATATTCCGTGTTCCGTACATGTTACATGCATGACGGTTTCGACAAACATGCATTCCTGAGTTGTGAGCATGTGGATTACTGATTTTTCATCCTCTATAAAAGGAATAATTTCATATAGACTCGTGTACACATTTTCACAAGCTTTCCCTAACACAAGTTTCGAATTCGTTCATTTTTCACAGAAGAATCCTTCTGGAGTGTATTCAACCTAATAGATATATAATTTACATGAATTCCATCAACATGGCATTCCGGGTTCCGTACATGATACATGCATGACGGATTCGAGAAACATGCGTTTCTGAGCTGTGAGCATGTGGATTAGTGAACTTTCATCCACCAAAGAAGGCATATATTACACTTTAAAATATTTACTCTGACTTCATAAGTTTTTTGTATCACCAGGTTCTAAAATCGGACATTTGGCAGTAGAAAACACTCTTTGAGCGAATTCTCACCAATACACATGTAATTTACATTGTTTACATAACCATGGCATTCCGTATACCGAGCATGTTTCATGCATCACGGATTCCTCAAACATGCATTTCTGAGCTGTGAACATGCGCATGATAGATGTTTCAACCACCAAACAAGTTACTTATGCACTTTGAAATAGTTCCTTGGACTTCGTTGCTTCTCCTATCACCAGTTTCAAGAATCACACTTTGATCCCAGAAAAACCCTCTTGGAGCGAATTCTACCCTAGAGATATGTAATTTGAATAGATTACTTCAACATGATATTCCGTGTTCCGTACATGTTACATGCATGACGGATTCGACAAACATGCATTCCTGAGTTGTGAGCATGTGGATTACTGATTTTTCATCCTCTATAAAAGAAATAATTTCATATAGACTCGTGTACACATTTTCACAAGCTTTCCCTAACACAAGTTTCGAATTCGTGCTTTTTACACAGAAGAATACTTCTGGAGTGTATTCAACCTAATAGATATATAATTTACATGAATTCCATCAACACGGCATTCCGGGTTCCGTACATGATACATGCATGACGGATTCGAGAAACATGCGTTTCTGAGTTGTGAGCATGTGGATTAGTGAACTTTCATCCACCAAAGAAGGCATATATTACACTTTGAAATATTTACTTGACTTCATAAGTTTTTTGTATCACCAGGTTCTAAAATCGGACATTTGGCAGTAGAAAACACTCTTTGAGTGAATTCTCACCAATACACATGTAATTCACATTGTTTACATAACCATGACATTCCGTATCCCGAACATGATTCATGCATCACGGATTCCATAAACATGCATTTCTGAGCTGTGAACATGCGCATGACAGATGTTTCAACCACCAAACAAGTTAGTTATGCACTTTGAAAGAGTTCCTTGGACTTCGTTGCTTCTCCTATCACCAGTTTCAAGAATCACACTTTGATCCCAGAAAAACCCTCTTGGAGCGAATTCTACCCTAGAGATATGTAATTTGAATAGATTCCTTCAACATGATATTCCGTGTTCCGTACATGTTACATGCATGACGGGTTCGACAAACATGCATTCCTGAGTTGTGAGCATGTGGATTACTGATTTTTCATCCTCTATAAAAGGAATAATTTCATATAGACTCGTGTACACATTTTCACAAACTTTCCCTAACACAAGTTTGGAATTCTTCCTTTTTACACAGAAGAATACTTCTGGAGTTTATTCAACCTAATAGATATATAATTTACATGAATACCATCAACATGGCATTCCGGGTTCCGTACATGATACATGCATGACGGATTCGAGAAACATGCGTTTCTGAGTTGTGAGCATGTGGATTAGTGAACTTTCATTCACCAAAGAAGGCATATATTACACTTTGAAATATTTTCTCTGACTTCATAAGTGTTTTGTATCACCAGGTTCTAAAATCGGACATTTGGCAGTAGAAAACACTCTTTGAGCGAATTCTCACCAATACACATGTAATTTACATTGTTTACATAACCATGGCATTCCGTATTCCGAACATGATTCATGCATCACGAATTCCTCAAATGGCATTTCTAAGCTGTGAACATGCACATGACAGATGTTTCAACCACCAAACAAGTTACTTATGCACTTTGAAATAGTTCCTTAGACTTCGTTGCTTCTCCTATCACCAGTTTCAAGAATCACACTTTGATCCCAGGAAAAACCTCTTGGAGCGAATTCTACCCTAGAGATATGTAATTTGAATAGATTCCTTCAACATGATATTCCGTGTTCCGTACATGTTACATGCATGACGGATTCGACAAACATGCATTCCTGAGTTGTGAGCATGTGGATTACTGATTTTTCATCCTCTATAAAAGGAATAATTTCATATAGACTCGTGTACACATTTTCACAAACTTTCCCTAACACAAGTTTCGAATTCGTTCATTTTTCACAGAAGAATACTTCTGGAGTGTATTCATCCTAATAGATATATAATTTACATGAATTCCATCAACATGGCATTCCGGGTTCCGTACATGATACATGCATGACGGATTCGAGAAACATGCGTTTCTGAGTTGTGAGCATGTGGATTAGTGAACTTTCATCCACCAAAGAAGGCATATATTACACTTTGAAATATTTACTCTGACTTCATAAGTTTTTTGTATCACCAGGTTCTAAAATCGGACATTTGGCAGTAGAAAACACTCTTTGAGCGAATTCTCACCAATACACATATAATTTACATTGTTTACATATCCATGGCATTCCGTATTCCGAACATGATTCATGCATCACGGATTCCTCAAACATGCATTTCTGAGCTGTGAACATGCGCATGACAGATGTTTCAACCACCAAACAAGTTACTTATGCACTTTGAAATATTTCCTTGGACTTCGTTGCTTCTACTATCACCAGTTTCAAGAATCACACTTTGATCCCAGAAAAACCCTCTTGGAGCGAAGTCTACCCTAGAGATATGCAATTTGAATAGATTCCTTCAACATGATATTCCGTGTTCCGTACATGTTACATGCATGACGGATTCGACAAACATGCATTCCTGAGTTGTGAGCATGTGGATTACTGATTTTTCATCCTCTATAAAAGGAATAATTTCATATAGACTCGTGTACACATTTTCACAAGCTTTCCCTAACACAAGTTTCGAATTCGTTCATTTTTCACAGAAGAATCCTTCTGGAGTGTATTCAACCTAATAGATATATAATTTACATGAATTCCATCAACATGGCATTCCGGGTTCCGTACATGATACATGCATGACGGATTCGAGAAACATGCGTTTCTGAGCTGTGAGCATGTGGATTAGTGAACTTTCATCCACCAAAGAAGGCATATATTACACTTTGAAATATTTACTCTGACTTCATAAGTTTTTTGTATCACCAGGTTCTAAAATCGGACATTTGACAGTAGAAAACACTCTTTGAGCGAATTCTCACCAATACACATGTAATTTACATTGTTTACATAACCATGGCATTCTGTATACCGAGCATGTTTCATGCATCACAGATTCCTCAAACATGCATATCTGAGCTGTGAACATGCGCATGACAGATGTTTCAACCACCAAACAAGTTACTTATGCACTTTGAAATAGTTCCTTGGACTTCGTTGCTTCTCCTATCACCAGTTTCAAGAATCACACTTTGATCCCAGAAAAACCCTCTTGGAGCGAATTCTACCCTAGAGATATGTAATTTGAATAGATTCCTTCAACATGATATTCCGTGTTCCGTACATGTTACATGCATGACGGATTCGACAAACATGCATTCCTGAGTTGTGAGCATGTGGATTACTGATTTTTCATCCTCTATAAAAGGAATAATTTCATATAGACTCGTGTACACATTTTCACAAACTTTCCCTAACACAAGTTTCGAATTCGTGCTTTTTACACAGAAGAATACTTCTGGAGTATATTCAACCTAATAGATATATAATTTACATGAATTCCATCAACATGGCATTCCGGGTTCCGTACATGATACATGCATGACGGATTCGAGAAACATGCGTTTCTGAGTTGTGAGCATGTGGATTAGTGAACTTTCATCCACCAAAGAAGGCATATATTACACTTTGAAATATTTACTTGACTTCATAAGTTTTTTGTATCACCAGGTTCTAAAATCGGACATTTGGCAGTAGAAAACACTCTTTGAGTGAAATCTCACCAATACACATGTAATTCACATTGTTTACATAACCATGGCATTCCGTATCCCGAACATGATTCATGCATCACGGATTCCTTAAACATGCATTTCTGAGCTGTGAACAAGCGCATGACAGATGTTTCAACCACCAAACAAGTTAGTTATGCACTTTGAAATAGTTCCTTGGACTTTGTTCCTTTTCCTATCACCAGTTTCAAGAATCACACTTTGATCCCAGAAAAACCCTCTTGGAGCGAATTCTACCCTAGAGATATGTAATTTGAATAGATCCCTTCAACATGATATTCCGTGTTCCGTACATGTTACATGCATGACAGTTTCGACAAACATGCATTCCTGAGTTGTGAGCATGTGGATTACTGATTTTTCATCCTCTATAAAAGGAATAATTTAATATAGACTCGTGTACACATTTTCACAAACTTTCCCTAACACAAGTTTGGAATTCTTGCTTTTTACACAGAAGAATACTTCTGGAGTGTATTCAACCTAATAGATATATAATTTACATGAATTCCATCAACATGGCATTCCGGGTTCCGTACATGATACATGCATGACGGATTCGAGAAACATGCGTTTCTGAGTTGTGAGCATGTGGATTAGTGAACTTTCATCCACCAAAGAAGGCATATATTACACTTTGAAATATTTTCTCTGACTTCATAAGTGTTTTGTATCACCAGGTTCTAAAATCAGACATTTGGCAGTAGAAAACACTCTTTGAGCGAATTCTCACCAATACACATGTAATTTACATTGTTTACATAACCATGGCATTCCGTATACCGAGCATGTTTCATGCATCACGGATTCCTCAAACATGCATTTCTGAGCTGTGAACATGTGCATGACAGATGTTTCAACCACCAAACAAGTTACTTATGCACTTTGAAATAGTTCCTTGGACTTCGTTGCTTCTCCTATCACCAGTTTCAAGAATCACACTTTGATCCCAGAAAAACCCTCTTGGAGCGAATTCTACCCTAGAGATATGTAATTTGAATAGATTCCTTCAACATGATATTCCGTGTTCCGTACATGTTACATGCATGACGGATTCGACAAACATGCATTCCTGAGTTGTGAGCATGTGGATAACTGATTTTTCATCCTCTATAAAAGGAATAATTTCATATAGACTCGTGTACACATTTTCACAAGCTTTCCCTAACTCAAGTTTCAAATTCGTTCATTTTTCACAGAAGAATACTTCTGGAGTGTATTCAACCTAATAGATATATAATTTACATGAATTCCATCAACATGGCATTCCGGGTTCCGTACATGATACATGCATGACGGATTCGAGAAACATGCGTTTCTGAGTTGTGAGCATGTGGATTAGTGAACTTTCATCCACCAAAGAAGGCATATATTACACTTTGAAATATTTTCTCTTACTTCATAAGTGTTTTGTATCACCAGGTTCTAAAATCGAACATTTGGCAGTAGAAAACCCTCTTTGAGCGAATTCTCACCAATACACATGTAATTTACATTGTTTACATAACCATGGCATTCCGTATTCCGAACATGATTCATGCATCACGAATTCCTCAAATTGCATTTCTAAGCTGTGAACATGCACATGACAGATGTTTCAACCACCAAACAAGTTACTTATGCACTTTGAAATAGTTCCTTGGACTTCGTTGCTTCTCCTATCACCAGTTTCAAGAATCACACTTTGATCCCAGAAAAATCCTCTTGGAGCGAATTCTACCCTAGTGATATGTAATTTGAATAGATTCCTTCAACATGATATTCCGTGTTCCGTACATGTTACATGCATGACGGATTCGACAAACATGCATTCCTGAGTTGTGAGCATGTGGATTACTGATTTTTCACCCTCTATAAAAGGAATAATTTCATATAGACTCGTGTACACATTTTCACAAGCTTTCCCTAACACAAGTTTGGAATTCGTTCATTTTTCACAGAAGATTTCTTCTGGAGTGTATTCAACCTAATAGATATATAATTTACATGAATTCCATCAACATGGCATTCCGGGTTCCGTACATGATACATGCATGACGGATTCGAGAAACATGCGTTTCTGAGTTGTGAGCATGTGGATTAGTGACCTTTCATCCACCAAAGAAGGCATATATTACACTTTGAAATATTTACTCTGACTTCATAAGTTTTTTGTATCACCAGGTTCTAAAATCGGACATTTGGCAGTAGAAAACACTCTTTGAGCGAATTCTCACCAATACACATGTAATTTACATTGTTTACATAACCATGGTATTCCGTATTCTGAACATGTTTCATGCATCACGGATTCCTCAAACATGCATTTCTGAGCTGTGAACATGCGCATGCCAGATGTTTCAACCACCAAACAAGATACATATGCCCTTTGAAATATTTCCTTGGACTTCGCTGCTTCTCTTATCACCAGTTTCAAGAATCACACTTTGATCCCAGAAAAACCCTCTTACAGTGAATTCTACCCTAGAGAATTGTAATTTGAATAAATTCCTTCAACATGATTTTACGTGTTCCGTACATGTTACATGCATGACGGATTCGAGAAACATGCATTCCTGAGTTGAGAGCATGTGGATTACTGATTTTTCATCCTCTATAAAAGGAATAATTTCATATAGACTCGTGTACACATTTTCACAAGCTTTCCCTAACACAAGTTTCGAATTCGTTCATTTTTCACAGAAGGATTCTTCTGGAGTGTATTCAAACTAATAGATATATAATTTACATGAATTCCATCAACATGGCATTCCGGGTTCCGTACATGATACATGCATGACGGATTCGAGAAACATGCGTTTCTGCGTTGTGAGCATGTGGATTAGTGAACTTTCATCCACCAAAGAAGGCATATATTACACTTTGAAATATTTACTCTGACTTCATAAGCTTTTTGTATCACCAGGTTCTAAAATCGGACATTTGGCAGTAGAAAACACTCTTTGAGCGAATTCTCACCAATACACATGTAATTTGCATTGTTTACATAACCATGGCATTCCGTATTCCGAACATGTTTCATGCATCACGGATTCCTCAAACATGCATTTCTGAGCTGTGAACATGCGCATGACAGATGTTTCAACCACCAAACAAGTTACTTATGCACTTTGAAATAGTTCCTTGGACTTCGTTGCTTCTCCTATCACCAGTTTCAAGAATCACACTTTGATCCCAGAAAAACCCTCTTGGAGCGAATTCTACCCTAGAGATATGTAATTTGAATAGATCCCTTCAACAAGATATTCCGTGTTCCGTACATGTTACATGCATGACGGATTCGACAAACATGCATTCCTGAGTTGTGAGCATGTGGATTACTGATTTTTCATCCTCTATAAAAGGAATAATTTCATATAGACTCGTGTAGACTTTTTCACAAGCTTTCCGTAACACAAGTTTCGAATTCGTTCATTTTTCACAGAAGAATTCTTCTGGAGTGTATTCAACCTAATAGATATATAATTTACATGAATTCCATCAACATGGCATTCTGGGCTCCGTACATGTTACATGCATGACGGATTCGACAAACATGCATTCCTGAGTTGTGAGCATGTGGATTAGTGAACTTTCATCCACCAAAGAAGGCATATATTACACTTTGAAATATTTTCTCTGACTTCAGAAGTTTTTTGTATCACCAGGTTCTAAAATCGGACATTTGGCAGTAGAAAACACTCTTTGAGCGAATTCTCACCAATACACATGTAATTTACATTGTTTACATAACCATGGCATTCCGTATTCCGAACATGTTTCATGCATCATGGATTCCTCAAACATGCATTTCTGAGCTGTGAACATGCCCATGACAGATGTTTCAAAAACCAAACAAGTTACTTATGCACTTTGAAATAGTTCCTTGGACTTCGTTGCTTCTCCTATCACCAGTTTCAAGAATCACACTTTGATCCCAGAAAAACCCTCTTGGAGCGAATTCTACCCTAGAGATATGTAATTTGAATAGATTCCTTCAACATGATATTCCGTGTTCCGTACATGTTACATGCATGACGGATTCGACAAACATGCATTCCTGAGTTGTGAGCATGTGGATTACTGATTTTTCATCCTCTATAAAAGGAATAATTTAATATAGACTCGTGTACACATTTTCACAAACTTTCCCTAACACAAGTTTGGAATTCTTGTTTTTACACAGAAGAATACTTCTGGAGTGTATTCAACTTAATAGATATATAATTTACATGAATTCCATCAACATGGCATTCCGGGTTTTGTACATAATACATGCATGACGGATTCGAGAAACATGCGTTTCTGAGTTGTGAGCATGTGGATTAGTGAACTTTCATCCACCAAAGAAGGCATATATTACACTTTGAAATATTTACTCTGACTTCATAAGTTTTTTGTATCACCAGGTTCTAAAATCGGACATTTGGCAGTAGAAAACACTCTTTGAGCGAATTCTCACCAATACACATGTAATTTACATTGTTTACATAACCATGGCATTCCGTATTCCGAACACGTTTCATGCATCACGGATTCCTCAAACATGCATTTCTGAGCTGTGAACATGCGCATGACAGATGTTTCAACCACCAAACAAGTTACTTATGCACTTTGAAATAGTGCCTTGGACTTCGTTGCTTCTCCTATCACCAGTTTCAAGAATCACACTTCGATCCCAGAAAAACCCTCTTGGAGCGAATTCTACCCTAGAGATATGTAATTTGAATAGATTCCTTCAACATGATATTCCGTGTTCCGTACATGTTACATGCATGACGGATTCGACAAACATGCATTCCTGAGTTGTGAGCATGTGGATTACTGATTTTTCATCCTCTATAAAAGGAATAATTTCATATAGACTCGTGTACACTTTTTCACAAGCTTTCCGTAACACAAGTTTCGAATTCGTTCATTTTTCACAGAAGAATTCTTCAGGAGTGTATTCAACCTAATAGATATATAATTTACATGAATTACATCAACATGGCATTCCGGGTTCCGTACATGATACATGCATGACGGATTCGAGAAACATGCGTTTCTGAGTTTTTAGCATGTGGATTAGTGAACTTTCATCCACCAAAGAAGGCATATATTACACTTTGAAATATTTACTCTGACTTCAGAAGTTTTTTGTATCACCAGGTTCTAAAATCGGACATTTGGCAGTAGAAAACACTCTTTGAGCGAATTCTCACCAATACACATGTAATTTACATTGTTTACATAACCATGGCATTCCGTATTCCGAACACGTTTCATGCATCACGGATTCCTCAAACATGCATTTCTGAGCTGTGAACATGCGCATGACAGATGTTTCAACCACCAAACAAGTTACTTATGCACTTTGAAATAGTTCCTTGGACTTCGTTGCTTCTCCTATCACCAGTTTCAAGAATCACACTTTGATCCCAGAAAAACCCTCTTGGAGCGAATTCTACCCTAGAGATATGTAATTTGAATAGATTCCTTCAACATGATATTCCGTGTTCCGTACATGTTACATGCATGACGGTTTCCACAAACATGCATTCCTGAGTTGTGAGCATGTGGATTACTGATTTTTCACCCTCTATAAAAGGAATAATTTCATATAGAGTCGTGTACACATTTTCACAAGCTTTCCCTAACACAAGTTTCGAATTCGTTCATTTTTCAAAGAAGAATACTTCTGGAGTGTATTCAACCTAATAGATATATAATTTACATGAATTCCATCAACATGGCATTCCGGGTTCCGTACATGATACATGCATGACGGATTCGAGAAACATGCGTTTCTGAGTTGTGAGCATGTGGATTAGTGAACTTTCATCCACCAAAGAAGGCATATATTACACTTTGAAATATTTTCTCTGACTTCATAAGTGTTTTGTATCACCAGGTTCTAAAATCGGACATTTGGCAGTAGAAAACACTCTTTGAGCGAATTCTCACCAATACACATGTAATTTACATTGTTTACATAACCATGGCATTCCGTATTCCGAACATGATTCATGCATCACGAATTCTTCATATTGCATTTCTAAGCTGTGAACATGCACATGACAGATGTTTCAACCACCAAATAAGTTACTTATGCACTTTGAAATAGTTCCTTGGACTTCGTTGCTTCTCCTATCACCAGTTTCAAGAATCACACTTTGATCCCAGAAAAACCCTCTTGGAGCGAATTCTACCCTAGAGATATGTAATTTGAATAGATTCCTTCAACATGATATTCCGTGTTCCGTACATGTTACATGCATGACGGATTCGACAAACATGCATTCCTGAGTTGTGAGCATGTGGATTACTGATTTTTCATCCTCTATAAAAGGAATAATTTCATATAGACTCGTGTAAATATTTTCACAAGCTTTCCCTAACACAAGTTTCGAATTCATTCATTTTTCACAGAAGAATACTTCTGGAGTGTATTCAACCTAATAGATATATAATTTACATGAATTCCATCAACATGGCATTCCGGGTTCCGTACATGATACATGCATGACGGATTCGAGAAACATGCGTTTCTGAGTTGTGAGCATGTGGATTAGTGAACTTTCATCCACCAAAGAAGGCATATATTACACTTTGAAATATTTACTCTGACTTCAGAAGTTTTTTGTATCACCAGGTTCTAAAATCGGACACTTGGCAGTAGAAAACACTCTTTGAGCGAATTCTCACCAATACACATGTAATTTACATTGTTTACATAACCATGGCATTCCGTATTCCGAACATGTTTCATGCATCACGGATTCCTCAAACATGCATTTCTGAGCTGTGAACATGCGCATGACAGATGTTTCAACCACCAAACAAGTTACTTATGCACTTTGAAATAGTTCCTTGGACTTCGTTGCTTCTCCTATCACCAGTTTCAAGAATCACACTTTGATCCCAGAAAAACCCTCTTGGAGCGAATTCTACCCTAGAGATATGTAATTTGAATAGATTCCTTCAACATGATATTCCGTGTTCCGTACATGTTACATGCATGACGGTTTCCACAAACATGCATTCCTGAGTTGTGAGCATGTGGATTACTGATTTTTCACCCTCTATAAAAGGAATAATTTCATATAGACTCGTGTACACATTTTCACAAGCTTTCCCTAACACAAGTTTCGAATTCGTTCATTTTTCAAAGAAGAATACTTCTGGAGTGTATTCAACCTAATAGATATATAATTTACATGAATTCCATCAACATGGCATTCCGGGTTCCGTACATGATACATGCATGACGAATTCGAGAAACATGCGTTTCTGAGTTGTGAGCATGTGGATTAGTGAACTTTCATCCACCAAAGAAGGCATATATTACACTTTGAAATATTTTCTCTGACTTCATAAGTGTTTTGTATCACCAGGTTCTAAAATCGGACATTTGGCAGTAGAAAACACTCTTTGAGCGAATTCTCACCAATACACATGTAATTTACATTGTTTACATAACCATGGCATTCCGTATTCCGAACATGATTCATGCATCACGAATTCTTCATATTGCATTTCTAAGCTGTGAACATGCACATGACAGATGTTTCAACCACCAAATAAGTTACTTATGCACTTTGAAATAGTTCCTTGGACTTCGTTGCTTCTCCTATCACCAGTTTCAAGAATCACACTTTGATCCCAGAAAAACCCTCTTGGAGCGAATTCTACCCTAGAGATATGTAATTTGAATAGATTCCTTCAACATGATATTCCGTGTTCCGTACATGTTACATGCATGACGGATTCGACAAACATGCATTCCTGAGTTGTGAGCATGTGGATTACTGATTTTTCATCCTCTATAAAAGGAATAATTTCATATAGACTCATGTAAATATTTTCACAAGCTTTCCCTAACACAAGTTTCGAATTCGTTCATTTTTCACAGAAGAATACTTCTGGAGTGTATTCAACCTAATAGATATTTAATTTACATGAATTCCATCAACATGGCATTCCGGGTTCCGTACATGATACATGCATGACGGATTCGAGAAACATGCGTTTCTGAGTTGTGAGCATGTGGATTAGTGAACTTTCATCCACCAAAGAAGGCATATAGTACACTTTGAAATATTTTCTCTGACTTCAGAAGTTTTTTGTATCACCAGGTTCTAAAATCGGACATTTGGCAGTAGAAAACACTCTTTGAGCGAATTCTCACCAATACACATGTAATTTACATTGTTTACATAACCATGGCATTCCGTATTCCGAACATGTTTCATGCATCACGGATTCCTCAAACATGCATTTCTGAGCTGTGAACATGCAAATGACAGATATTTCAACTACCAAACAAGCTACTTATGCACTTTGAAATAGTTCCTTGGACTTCGTTGCTTCTCCTATCACCAGTTTCAAGAATCACACTTTGATCCCAGAAAAACCCTCTTGGAGCGAATTCTACCCTAGAGATATGTAATTTGAATAGATTCCTTCAACATGATATTCCGTGTTCCGTACATGTTACATGCATGACGGATTCGACAAACATGCATTCCTGAGTTGTGAGCATGTGGATTACTGATTTTCATCCTCTATAAAAGGAATAATTTCATATAGACTCGTGTACACATTTTCACAAGCTTTCCCTAACACAAGTTTGGAATTCTTGTTTTTACACAGAAGAATACTTCTGGAGTGTATTCAACCTAATAGATATATAATTTACATGAATTCCATCAACATGGCATTCAGGGTTCTGTACATAATACATGCATGACGGATTCGAGAAACATGCATTTCTGAGTTGTGAGCATGTGGATTAGTGAACTTTCATCCACCAAAGAAGGCATATATTACACTTTGAAATATTTACTCTGACTTCATAAGTTTTTTGTATCACCAGGTTCTAAAATCGGACATTTGGCAGTAGAAAACACTCTTTGAGCGAATTCTCACCAATACACATGTAATTTACATTGTTTACATAACCATGGCATTCCGTATTCCGAACACGTTTCATGCATCACGGATTCCTCAAACATGCATTTCTGAGCTGTGAACATGCGCATGACAGATGTTTCAACCACCAAACAAGTTACTTATGCACTTTGAAATAGTGCCTTGGACTTCGTTGCTTCTCCTATCACCAGTTTCAAGAATCACACTTTGATCCCAGAAAAACCCTCTTGGAGCGAATTCTACCCTAGAGATATGTAATTTGAATAGATTCCTTCAACATGATATTCCGTGTTCCGTACATGTTACATGCATGACGGATTCGACAAACATGCATTCCTGAGTTGTGAGCATGTGGATTACTGATTTTTCATCCTCTATAAAAGGAATAATTTCATATAGACTCGTGTAAATATTTTCACAAGCTTTCCCTAACACAAGATTCGCATTCGTTCATTTTTCACAGAAGAATACTTCTGGAGTGTATTCAACCTAATAGATATATAATTTACATGAATTCCATCAACATGGCATTCCGGGTTCCGTACATGATACATGCATGACGGATTCGAGAAACATGCGTTTCTGAGTTGTGAGCATGTGGATTAGTGAACTTTCATCCACCAAAGAAGGCATATAGTACACTTTGAAATATTTACTCTGACTTCAGAAGTTTTTTGTATCACCAGGTTCTAAAATCGGACATTTGGCAGTAGAAAACACTCTTTGAGCGAATTCTCACCAATACACATGTAATTTACATTGTTTACATAACCATGGCATTCCGTATACCGAGCATGTTTCATGCATCACAGATTCCTCAAACATGCATTTCTGAGCTGTGAACATGCGCATGACAGATGTTTCAACCACCAAACAAGTTAGTTATGCACTTTGAAATAGTTCCTTGGACTTCGTTGCTTCTCCTATCACCAGTTTCAAGAATCACACTTTGATCCCAGAAAAACCCTCTTGGAGCGAATTCTACCCTAGAGATATGTAATTTGAATAGATTCCTTCAACATGATATTCCGTGTTCCGTACATGTTACATGCATGATGGATTCGACAAACATGCATTCCTGAGTTGTGAGCATGTGGATTACTGATTTTTCATCCTCTATAAAAGGAATAATTTCATATAGACTCGTGTACACATTTTCACAAGCTTTCCCTAACACAAGTTTCGAATTCGTTCATTTTTCACAGAAGAATACTTCTGGAGTGTATTCAACCTAATAGATATATAATTTACATGAATTCCATCAACATGGCATTCCGGGTTCCGTACATGATACATGCATGACGGATTCGAGAATCATGCGTTTCTGAGCTGTGAGCATGTGGATTATTGAACTTTCATCCACCAAAGAAGGCATATATTACACTTTGAAATATTTACTCTGACTTCATAAGTTTTTTGTATCACCAGGTTCTAAAATCGGACATTTCACAGTAGAAAACACTCTTTGAGCGAATTCTCACCAATACACATGTAATTTACATTGTTTACATAACCATGGCATTCCGTATACCGAGCATGTTTCATGCATCACAGATTCCTCAAACATGCATTTCTGAGCTGTGAACATGCGCATGACAGATGTTTCAACCACCAAACAAGTTACTTATGCACTTTGAAATAGTTCCTTGGACTTCGTTGCTTCTCCTATCACCAGTTTCAAGAATCACACTTTGATCCCAGAAAAACCCTCTTGGAGCGAATTCTACCCTAGAGATATGTAATTTGAATAGATTCCTTCAACATTATATTCCGTGTTCCGTACATGTTACATGCATGACGGATTCGACAAACATGCATTCCTGAGTTGTGAGCATGTGGATTACTGAGTTTTCATCCTCTATAAAAGGAATACTTTCATATAGACTCGTGTACACATTTTCACAAGCTTTCCCTAACACAAGTTTCGAATTCGTTCATTTTTCACAGAAGAATTCTTCTGGAGTGTATTCAACCTAATAGATATATAATTTACATGAATTCCATCAACATGGCATTCCGGGTTCCGTACATGATACATGCATGACGGATTCGAGAAACATTCGTTTCTGAGTTGTGAGCATGTGGATTAGTGAACTTTCATCCACCAAAGAAGGCATATATTACACTTTGAAATATTTACTCAGACTTCATAAGTTTTTTGTATCACCAGGTTCTAAAATCGGGCATTTGGCAGTAGAAAACACTCTTTGAGCGAATTCTCACCAATACACATGTAATTTACATTGTTTACATAACCATGGCATTCCGTATTCCGAACATGATTCATGCATCACGAATTCCTCAAATTGCATTTCTGAGCTGTGAACATGCAAATGACAGATATTTGAACTACCAAACAAGCTACTTATGCACTTTGAAATATTTCCTTGGACTTCGTTGCTTCTCCTATCACCAGTTTCAAGAATCACACTTTGATCCCAGAAAAACCCTCTTGGAGCGAATTCTACCGTAGAGATATGTAATTTGAATAGATTCCTTCAACATGATATTCCGTGTTCCGTACATGTTACATGCATGACGGATTCGACAAACATGCATTCCTGAGTTGTGAGCATGTGGATTACTGATTTTTCATCCTCTATAAAAGGAATAATTTCATATAGACTCATGTACACATTTTCACAAGCTTTCCCTAACACAAGTTTCGAATTCGTGCTTTTTTCACAGAAGAATACTTCTGGAGTGTATTCAACCTAATAGATATATAATTTACATGAATTCCATCAACATGGCATTCCGGGTTCCGTACATGATACATGCATGAAGGATTCGAGAAACATGCGTTTCTGAGTTGTGAGCATGTGGATTAGTGAACTTTCATCCACCAAAGAAGGCATATATTACACTTTGAAATATTTACTCTGACTTCATAAGTTTTTTGTATCACCAGGTTCTAAAATCGGACATTTGGCAGTAGAAAACACTCTTTGAGTGAATTCTCACCAATACACATGTAATTTACATTGTTTACATAACCATGGCAATCCGTATTCCGAACATGATTCATGCATCACGGATTCCTCAAACATGCATTTCTGAGCTGTGAACATGCGCATGACAGATATTTCAACCACCAAACAAGTTACTTATGCACTTTGAAATAGTTCCTTGGACTTCGTTGCTTCTCCTATCACCAGTTTCAAGAATCACACTTTGATCCCAGAAAAACCCTCTTGGAGCGAATTCTACCCAAGAGATATGTAATTTGAATAGATTCCTTCAACATGATATTCCGTGTTCCGTACATGTTACATGCATGACGGTTTCCACAAACATGCATTCCTGAGTTGTGAGCATGTGGATTACTGATTTTTCATCCTCTATAAAAGGAATAATTTAATATAGACTCGTGTACACATTTTCACAAACTTTCCCTAACACAAGTTTGGAATTCTTGCTTTTTACACAGAAGAATACTTCTGGAGTGTATTCAACCTAATAGATATATAATTTACATGAATTCCATCAACATGGCATTCCGGGTTCCGTACATGATACATGCATGACGGATTCGAGAAACATGCGTTTCTGAGCTGTGAACATGTGGATTAGTGAACTTTCATCCACCAAAGAAGGCATATATTACACTTTGAAATATTTACTCTGACTTCATAAGTTTTTTGTATCACCAGGTTCTAAAATCGGACATTTGACAGTAGAAAACACTCTTTCAGCGAATTCTCACCAATACACATGTAATTTACATTGTTTACATAACCATGGCATTCCGTATTCCGAACATGATTCATGCATCACGAATTCCTCAAATTGCATTTCTGAGCTGTGAACATGCAAATGACAGATATTTGAACTACCAAACAAGCTACTTATGCACTTTGAAATATTTCCTTGGACTTCGTTGCTTCTCCTATCACCAGTTTCAAGAATCACACTTTGATCCCAGAAAAACCCTCTTGGAGCGAATTCTACCGTAGAGATATGTAATTTGAATAGATTCCTTCAACATGATATTCCGTGTTCCGTACATGTTACATGCATGACGGATTCGACAAACATGCATTCCTGAGTTGTGAGCATGTGGATTACTGATTTTTCATCCTCTATAAAAGGAATAATTTCATATAGACTCATGTACACATTTTCACAAGCTTTCCCTAACACAAGTTTCGAATTCGTGCTTTTTTCACAGAAGAATACTTCTGGAGTGTATTCAACCTAATAGATATATAATTTACATGAATTCCATCAACATGGCATTCCGGGTTCCGTACATGATACATGCATGAAGGATTCGAGAAACATGCGTTTCTGAGTTGTGAGCATGTGGATTAGTGAACTTTCATCCACCAAAGAAGGCATATATTACACTTTGAAATATTTACTCTGACTTCAGAAGTTTTTTGTATCACCAGGTTCTAAAATCGGACATTTGGCAGTAGAAAACACTCTTTGAGTGAATTCTCACCAATACACATGTAATTTACATTGTTTACATAACCATGGCAATCCGTATTCCGAACATGATTCATGCATCACGGATTCCTCAAACATGCATTTCTGAGCTGTGAACATGCGCATGACAGATGTTTCAACCACCAAACAAGTTACTTATGCACTTTGAAATATTTCCTTGGACTTCGTTGATTCTCCTATCACCAGTTTCAAGAATCACACTTTGATCCCAGAAAAACCCTCTTGGAGCGAATTCTACCCTAGAGATATGTAATTTGAATAGATTCCTTGAACATGATATTCCGTGTTCCGTACATGTTACATGCATGACGGATTCGACAAACATGCATTCCTGAGTTGTGAGCATGTGGATTACTGATTTTTCATCCTCTATAAAAGGAATAATTTCATATAGACTCGTGTACACATTTTCACAATCTTTCCCTAACACAAGTTTCGAATTCGTTCATTTTTCACAGAAGAATACTTCTGGAGTGTATTCAACCTAATAGAAATATAATTTACATAAATTACATCAACATGGCATTCCGGGTTCCGTACATGATACATGCATGACGGATTCGAGAAACATGCGTTTCTGAGTTGTGAGCATGTGGATTAGTGAACTTTCATCCACCAAAGAAGGCATATATTACACTTTGAAATATTTACTCTGACTTCATAAGTTTTTTGTATCACCAGGTTCTAAAATCGGACATTTGGCAGTAGAAAACACTCTTTGAGTGAATTCTCACCAATACACAGGTAATTCACATTGTTTACATAACCATGGCATTCCGTATCCCGAACATGATTCATGCATCACGGATTCCTTAAACATGCATTTCTGAGCTGTGAACATGCGCATGACAGATGTTTCAACCACCAAACAAGTTAGTTATGCACTTTGAAATAGTTCCTTGGACTTCGTTGCTTCTCCTATCACCAGTTTCAAGAATCACACTTTGATCCCAGAAAAACCCTCTTGGAGCGAATTCTACCCTAGAGATATGTAATTTGAATAGATTCCTTCAACATGATATTCCGTGTTCCGTACATGTTACATGCATGACGGTTTCGACAAACATGCATTCCTGAGTTGTGAGCATGTGGATTACTGATTTTTCATCCTCTATAAAAGGAATAATTTAATATAGACTCGTGTACACATTTTCACAAACTTTCCCTAACACAAGTTTGGAATTCTTGCTTTTTACACAGAAGAATACTTCTGGAGTGTATTCAACCTAATAGATATATAATTTACATGAATTCCATCAACATGGCATTCCGGGTTCCGTACATGATACATGCATGACGGATTCGAGAAACATGCGTTTCTGAGCTGTGAGCATGTGGATTAGTGAACTTTCATCCACCAAAGAAGTCATATATTACACTTTGAAATATTTTCTCTGACTTCATAAGTGTTTTGTATCACCAGGTTCTAAAATCGGACATTTGGCAGTAGAAAACACTCTCTGAGCGAATCCTCACGAATACACATGTAATTTACATTGTTTACATAACCATGGCATTCCGTATTCCGAACATGATTCATGCATCATGAATTCCTCAAATTGCATTTCTAAGCTGTGAACATGCACATGACAGATGTTTCAACCACCAAACAAGTTAGTTATGCACTTTGAAATAGTTCCTTGGACTTCGTTGCTTCTCCTATCACCAGTTTCAAGAATCACACTTTGATCCCAGAAAAACCCTCTTGGAGCGAATTCTACCCTAGAGATATGTAATTTGAATAGATTCCTTCAACATGATATTCCGTGTTCCGTACATGTTACATGCATGATGGATTCGACAAACATGCATTCCTGAGTTGTGAGCATGTGGATTACTGATTTTTCATCCTCTATAAAAGGAATAATTTCATATAGACTCGTGTACACATTTTCACAAGCTTTCCCTAACACAAGTTTCGAATTCGTTCATTTTTCACAGAAGAATACTTCTGGAGTGTATTCAACCTAATAGATATATAATTTACATGAATTCCATCAACATGGCATTCCGGGTTCCGTACATGATACATGCATGACGGATTCGAGAATCATGCGTTTCTGAGCTGTGAGCATGTGGATTATTGAACTTTCATCCACCAAAGAAGGCATATATTACACTTTGAAATATTTACTCTGACTTCATAAGTTTTTTGTATCACCAGGTTCTAAAATCGGACATTTCACAGTAGAAAACACTCTTTGAGCGAATTCTCACCAATACACATGTAATTTACATTGTTTACATAACCATGGCATTCCGTATACCGAGCATGTTTCATGCATCACAGATTCCTCAAACATGCATTTCTGAGCTGTGAACATGCGCATGACAGATGTTTCAACCACCAAACAAGTTACTTATGCACTTTGAAATAGTTCCTTGGACTTCGTTGCTTCTCCTATCACCAGTTTCAAGAATCACACTTTGATCCCAGAAAAACCCTCTTGGAGCGAATTCTACCCTAGAGATATGTAATTTGAATAGATTCCTTCAACATTATATTCCGTGTTCCGTACATGTTACATGCATGACGGATTCGACAAACATGCATTCCTGAGTTGTGAGCATGTGGATTACTGAGTTTTCATCCTCTATAAAAGGAATACTTTCATATAGACTCGTGTACACATTTTCACAAGCTTTCCCTAACACAAGTTTCGAATTCGTTCATTTTTCACAGAAGAATTCTTCTGGAGTGTATTCAACCTAATAGATATATAATTTACATGAATTCCATCAACATGGCATTCCGGGTTCCGTACATGATACATGCATGACGGATTCGAGAAACATTCGTTTCTGAGTTGTGAGCATGTGGATTAGTGAACTTTCATCCACCAAAGAAGGCATATATTACACTTTGAAATATTTACTCAGACTTCATAAGTTTTTTGTATCACCAGGTTCTAAAATCGGGCATTTGGCAGTAGAAAACACTCTTTGAGCGAATTCTCACCAATACACATGTAATTTACATTGTTTACATAACCATGGCATTCCGTATTCCGAACATGATTCATGCATCACGAATTCCTCAAATTGCATTTCTGAGCTGTGAACATGCAAATGACAGATATTTGAACTACCAAACAAGCTACTTATGCACTTTGAAATATTTCCTTGGACTTCGTTGCTTCTCCTATCACCAGTTTCAAGAATCACACTTTGATCCCAGAAAAACCCTCTTGGAGCGAATTCTACCGTAGAGATATGTAATTTGAATAGATTCCTTCAACATGATATTCCGTGTTCCGTACATGTTACATGCATGACGGATTCGACAAACATGCATTCCTGAGTTGTGAGCATGTGGATTACTGATTTTTCATCCTCTATAAAAGGAATAATTTCATATAGACTCATGTACACATTTTCACAAGCTTTCCCTAACACAAGTTTCGAATTCGTGCTTTTTTCACAGAAGAATACTTCTGGAGTGTATTCAACCTAATAGATATATAATTTACATGAATTCCATCAACATGGCATTCCGGGTTCCGTACATGATACATGCATGAAGGATTCGAGAAACATGCGTTTCTGAGTTGTGAGCATGTGGATTAGTGAACTTTCATCCACCAAAGAAGGCATATATTACACTTTGAAATATTTACTCTGACTTCATAAGTTTTTTGTATCACCAGGTTCTAAAATCGGACATTTGGCAGTAGAAAACACTCTTTGAGTGAATTCTCACCAATACACATGTAATTTACATTGTTTACATAACCATGGCAATCCGTATTCCGAACATGATTCATGCATCACGGATTCCTCAAACATGCATTTCTGAGCTGTGAACATGCGCATGACAGATATTTCAACCACCAAACAAGTTACTTATGCACTTTGAAATAGTTCCTTGGACTTCGTTGCTTCTCCTATCACCAGTTTCAAGAATCACACTTTGATCCCAGAAAAACCCTCTTGGAGCGAATTCTACCCAAGAGATATGTAATTTGAATAGATTCCTTCAACATGATATTCCGTGTTCCGTACATGTTACATGCATGACGGTTTCCACAAACATGCATTCCTGAGTTGTGAGCATGTGGATTACTGATTTTTCATCCTCTATAAAAGGAATAATTTAATATAGACTCGTGTACACATTTTCACAAACTTTCCCTAACACAAGTTTGGAATTCTTGCTTTTTACACAGAAGAATACTTCTGGAGTGTATTCAACCTAATAGATATATAATTTACATGAATTCCATCAACATGGCATTCCGGGTTCCGTACATGATACATGCATGACGGATTCGAGAAACATGCGTTTCTGAGCTGTGAACATGTGGATTAGTGAACTTTCATCCACCAAAGAAGGCATATATTACACTTTGAAATATTTACTCTGACTTCATAAGTTTTTTGTATCACCAGGTTCTAAAATCGGACATTTGACAGTAGAAAACACTCTTTCAGCGAATTCTCACCAATACACATGTAATTTACATTGTTTACATAACCATGGCATTCCGTATTCCGAACATGATTCATGCATCACGAATTCCTCAAATTGCATTTCTGAGCTGTGAACATGCAAATGACAGATATTTGAACTACCAAACAAGCTACTTATGCACTTTGAAATATTTCCTTGGACTTCGTTGCTTCTCCTATCACCAGTTTCAAGAATCACACTTTGATCCCAGAAAAACCCTCTTGGAGCGAATTCTACCGTAGAGATATGTAATTTGAATAGATTCCTTCAACATGATATTCCGTGTTCCGTACATGTTACATGCATGACGGATTCGACAAACATGCATTCCTGAGTTGTGAGCATGTGGATTACTGATTTTTCATCCTCTATAAAAGGAATAATTTCATATAGACTCATGTACACATTTTCACAAGCTTTCCCTAACACAAGTTTCGAATTCGTGCTTTTTTCACAGAAGAATACTTCTGGAGTGTATTCAACCTAATAGATATATAATTTACATGAATTCCATCAACATGGCATTCCGGGTTCCGTACATGATACATGCATGAAGGATTCGAGAAACATGCGTTTCTGAGTTGTGAGCATGTGGATTAGTGAACTTTCATCCACCAAAGAAGGCATATATTACACTTTGAAATATTTACTCTGACTTCAGAAGTTTTTTGTATCACCAGGTTCTAAAATCGGACATTTGGCAGTAGAAAACACTCTTTGAGTGAATTCTCACCAATACACATGTAATTTACATTGTTTACATAACCATGGCAATCCGTATTCCGAACATGATTCATGCATCACGGATTCCTCAAACATGCATTTCTGAGCTGTGAACATGCGCATGACAGATGTTTCAACCACCAAACAAGTTACTTATGCACTTTGAAATATTTCCTTGGACTTCGTTGATTCTCCTATCACCAGTTTCAAGAATCACACTTTGATCCCAGAAAAACCCTCTTGGAGCGAATTCTACCCTAGAGATATGTAATTTGAATAGATTCCTTGAACATGATATTCCGTGTTCCGTACATGTTACATGCATGACGGATTCGACAAACATGCATTCCTGAGTTGTGAGCATGTGGATTACTGATTTTTCATCCTCTATAAAAGGAATAATTTCATATAGACTCGTGTACACATTTTCACAATCTTTCCCTAACACAAGTTTCGAATTCGTTCATTTTTCACAGAAGAATACTTCTGGAGTGTATTCAACCTAATAGAAATATAATTTACATAAATTACATCAACATGGCATTCCGGGTTCCGTACATGATACATGCATGACGGATTCGAGAAACATGCGTTTCTGAGTTGTGAGCATGTGGATTAGTGAACTTTCATCCACCAAAGAAGGCATATATTACACTTTGAAATATTTACTCTGACTTCATAAGTTTTTTGTATCACCAGGTTCTAAAATCGGACATTTGGCAGTAGAAAACACTCTTTGAGTGAATTCTCACCAATACACAGGTAATTCACATTGTTTACATAACCATGGCATTCCGTATCCCGAACATGATTCATGCATCACGGATTCCTTAAACATGCATTTCTGAGCTGTGAACATGCGCATGACAGATGTTTCAACCACCAAACAAGTTAGTTATGCACTTTGAAATAGTTCCTTGGACTTCGTTGCTTCTCCTATCACCAGTTTCAAGAATCACACTTTGATCCCAGAAAAACCCTCTTGGAGCGAATTCTACCCTAGAGATATGTAATTTGAATAGATTCCTTCAACATGATATTCCGTGTTCCGTACATGTTACATGCATGACGGTTTCGACAAACATGCATTCCTGAGTTGTGAGCATGTGGATTACTGATTTTTCATCCTCTATAAAAGGAATAATTTAATATAGACTCGTGTACACATTTTCACAAACTTTCCCTAACACAAGTTTGGAATTCTTGCTTTTTACACAGAAGAATACTTCTGGAGTGTATTCAACCTAATAGATATATAATTTACATGAATTCCATCAACATGGCATTCCGGGTTCCGTACATGATACATGCATGACGGATTCGAGAAACATGCGTTTCTGAGCTGTGAGCATGTGGATTAGTGAACTTTCATCCACCAAAGAAGTCATATATTACACTTTGAAATATTTTCTCTGACTTCATAAGTGTTTTGTATCACCAGGTTCTAAAATCGGACATTTGGCAGTAGAAAACACTCTCTGAGCGAATCCTCACGAATACACATGTAATTTACATTGTTTACATAACCATGGCATTCCGTATTCCGAACATGATTCATGCATCATGAATTCCTCAAATTGCATTTCTAAGCTGTGAACATGCACATGACAGATGTTTCAACCACCAAACAAGTTACTTATGCACTTTGAAATAGTTCCTTGGACTTCGTTGCTTCTCCTATCACCAGTTTCAAGAATCACACTTTGATCCCAGAAAAAACCTCTTGGAGCGAATTCTACCCTAGAGATATGTAATTTGAATAGATTCCTTCAACATGATATTCCGTGTTCCGTACATGTTACATGCATGACGGATTTGACAAACATGCATTCCTGAGTTGTGAGCATGTGGATTACTGATTTTTCATCCTCTATAAAAGGAATAATTTCATATAGACTCGTGTACACATTTTCACAAGCTTTCCCTAACACATGTTTCGAATTCGTTCATTTTTCACAGAAGAATTCTTCTGGAGTGTATTCAACCTAATAGATATATGATTTACATGAATTCTATCAACATGGCATTCCGGGTTCCGTACATGATACATGCATGACGGATTCGAGAAACATGCGTTTCTGAGTTGTGAGCATGTGGATTAGTGAACTTTCATCCACCAAAGAAGGCATATATTACACTTTGAAATATTTTCTATGACTTCATAAGTTTTTTGTATCACCAGGTTCTAAAATCGGACATTTGGCAGTAGAAAACACTCTTTGAGCGAATTCTCACCAATACACATGTAATTTACATTGTTTACATAACCATGGCATTCCGTATTCCGAACATGATTCATACATCACGAATTCCTCAAACATGCATTTCTGAGCTGTGAACATGCGCATGACAGATGTTTCAACCACCAAACAAGTTACTTATGCACTTTGAAATAGTTCCTTGGACTTCGTTGCTTCTCCTATCACCAGTTTCAAGAATCACACTTTGATCCCAGAAAAACCCTCTTGGAGCGAATTCTACCCTAGAGATATGTAATTTGAATAGATTCCTTCAACATGATATTCCGTGTTCCGTACATGTTACATGCATGACGGTTTCCACAAACAAGCATTCCTGAGTTGTGAGCATGTGGATTACTGATTTTTCATCCTCTATAAAAGGAATAATTTCATATAGACTCGTGTACACATTTTCACAAGCTTTCCCTAACACAAGTTTCGAATTCGTTCATTTTTCACAGAAGAATTCTTCTGGAGTGTATTCAACCTAATAGATATATAATTTACATGAATTCCATCAACATGGCATTCCGGGTTCCGTACATGATACATGCATGACGGATTCGAGAAACATGCGTTTCTGAGTTGTTAGCATGTGGATTAGTGAACTTTCATCCACCAAAGAAGGCATATATTACACTTTGAAATATGTTCTCTGACTTCATAAATTTTTTGTATCACCATTTTCTAAAATCGGACATTTGGCAGTAGAAAACACTCTTTGAGCGAATTCTCACCAATACACATGTAATTTACATTGTTTACATAACCATGGCATTCCGTATTCCGAACATGATTCATGCATCTCGAATTCCTCAAACATGCATTTCTGAGCTGTTAACATGCACATGACAGATATTTCAACCACCAAATAAGTTAGTTATGCACTTTGAAATATTTCCTTGGACTTCGTTGCTTCTCCTATCACCAGTTTCATGAATCACACTTTGATCCCAGAAAAACCCTCTTGGAGCGAATTCTACCCTAGAGATATGTAATTTGAATAGATTCCTTCAACATGATATTCCGTGTTCCGTACATGTTACATGCATGACGGTTTCCACAAACATGCATTCCTGAGTTGTGAGCATGTGGATTACTGATTTTTCACCCTCTATAAAAGGAATAATTTCATATAGACTCGTGTACACATTTTCACAAGCTTTCCCTAACACAAGTTTCGAATTCGTTCATTTTTCAAAGAAGAATACTTCTGGAGTGTATTCAACCTAATAGATATATAATTTACATGAATTCCATCAACATGGCATTCCGGGTTCCGTACATGATACATGCATGACGAATTCGAGAAACATGCGTTTCTGAGTTGTGAGCATGTGGATTAGTGAACTTTCATCCACCAAAGAAGGCATATATTACACTTTGAAATATTTTCTCTGACTTCATAAGTGTTTTGTATCACCAGGTTCTAAAATCGGACATTTGGCAGTAGAAAACACTCTTTGAGCGAATTCTCACCAATACACATGTAATTTACATTGTTTACATAACCATGGCATTCCGTATTCCGAACATGATTCATGCATCACGAATTCTTCATATTGCATTTCTAAGCTGTGAACATGCACATGACAGATGTTTCAACCACCAAATAAGTTACTTATGCACTTTGAAATAGTTCCTTGGACTTCGTTGCTTCTCCTATCACCAGTTTCAAGAATCACACTTTGATCCCAGAAAAACCCTCTTGGAGCGAATTCTACCCTAGAGATATGTAATTTGAATAGATTCCTTCAACATGATATTCCGTGTTCCGTACATGTTACATGCATGACGGATTCGACAAACATGCATTCCTGAGTTGTGAGCATGTGGATTACTGATTTTTCATCCTCTATAAAAGGAATAATTTCATATAGACTCATGTAAATATTTTCACAAGCTTTCCCTAACACAAGTTTCGAATTCGTTCATTTTTCACAGAAGAATACTTCTGGAGTGTATTCAACCTAATAGATATTTAATTTACATGAATTCCATCAACATGGCATTCCGGGTTCCGTACATGATACATGCATGACGGATTCGAGAAACATGCGTTTCTGAGTTGTGAGCATGTGGATTAGTGAACTTTCATCCACCAAAGAAGGCATATAGTACACTTTGAAATATTTACTCTGACTTCAGAAGTTTTTTGTATCACCAGGTTCTAAAATCGGACATTTGGCAGTAGAAAACACTCTTTGAGCGAATTCTCACCAATACACATGTAATTTACATTGTTTACATAACCATGGCATTCCGTATTCCGAACATGTTTCATGCATCACGGATTCCTCAAACATGCATTTCTGAGCTGTGAACATGCAAATGACAGATATTTCAACTACCAAACAAGCTACTTATGCACTTTGAAATAGTTCCTTGGACTTCGTTGCTTCTCCTATCACCAGTTTCAAGAATCACACTTTGATCCCAGAAAAACCCTCTTGGAGCGAATTCTACCCTAGAGATATGTAATTTGAATAGATTCCTTCAACATGATATTCCGTGTTCCGTACATGTTACATGCATGACGGATTCGACAAACATGCATTCCTGAGTTGTGAGCATGTGGATTACTGATTTTCATCCTCTATAAAAGGAATAATTTCATATAGACTCGTGTACACATTTTCACAAGCTTTCCCTAACACAAGTTTGGAATTCTTGTTTTTACACAGAAGAATACTTCTGGAGTGTATTCAACCTAATAGATATATAATTTACATGAATTCCATCAACATGGCATTCAGGGTTCTGTACATAATACATGCATGACGGATTCGAGAAACATGCATTTCTGAGTTGTGAGCATGTGGATTAGTGAACTTTCATCCACCAAAGAAGGCATATATTACACTTTGAAATATTTACTCTGACTTCATAAGTTTTTTGTATCACCAGGTTCTAAAATCGGACATTTGGCAGTAGAAAACACTCTTTGAGCGAATTCTCACCAATACACATGTAATTTACATTGTTTACATAACCATGGCATTCCGTATTCCGAACACGTTTCATGCATCACGGATTCCTCAAACATGCATTTCTGAGCTGTGAACATGCGCATGACAGATGTTTCAACCACCAAACAAGTTACTTATGCACTTTGAAATAGTGCCTTGGACTTCGTTGCTTCTCCTATCACCAGTTTCAAGAATCACACTTTGATCCCAGAAAAACCCTCTTGGAGCGAATTCTACCCTAGAGATATGTAATTTGAATAGATTCCTTCAACATGATATTCCGTGTTCCGTACATGTTACATGCATGACGGATTCGACAAACATGCATTCCTGAGTTGTGAGCATGTGGATTACTGATTTTTCATCCTCTATAAAAGGAATAATTTCATATAGACTCGTGTAAATATTTTCACAAGCTTTCCCTAACACAAGATTCGCATTCGTTCATTTTTCACAGAAGAATACTTCTGGAGTGTATTCAACCTAATAGATATATAATTTACATGAATTCCATCAACATGGCATTCCGGGTTCCGTACATGATACATGCATGACGGATTCGAGAAACATGCGTTTCTGAGTTGTGAGCATGTGGATTAGTGAACTTTCATCCACCAAAGAAGGCATATAGTACACTTTGAAATATTTACTCTGACTTCAGAAGTTTTTTGTATCACCAGGTTCTAAAATCGGACATTTGGCAGTAGAAAACACTCTTTGAGCGAATTCTCACCAATACACATGTAATTTACATTGTTTACATAACCATGGCATTCCGTATACCGAGCATGTTTCATGCATCACAGATTCCTCAAACATGCATTTCTGAGCTGTGAACATGCGCATGACAGATGTTTCAACCACCAAACAAGTTAGTTATGCACTTTGAAATAGTTCCTTGGACTTCGTTGCTTCTCCTATCACCAGTTTCAAGAATCACACTTTGATCCCAGAAAAACCCTCTTGGAGCGAATTCTACCCTAGAGATATGTAATTTGAATAGATTCCTTCAACATGATATTCCGTGTTCCGTACATGTTACATGCATGATGGATTCGACAAACATGCATTCCTGAGTTGTGAGCATGTGGATTACTGATTTTTCATCCTCTATAAAAGGAATAATTTCATATAGACTCGTGTACACATTTTCACAAGCTTTCCCTAACACAAGTTTCGAATTCGTTCATTTTTCACAGAAGAATACTTCTGGAGTGTATTCAACCTAATAGATATATAATTTACATGAATTCCATCAACATGGCATTCCGGGTTCCGTACATGATACATGCATGACGGATTCGAGAATCATGCGTTTCTGAGCTGTGAGCATGTGGATTATTGAACTTTCATCCACCAAAGAAGGCATATATTACACTTTGAAATATTTACTCTGACTTCATAAGTTTTTTGTATCACCAGGTTCTAAAATCGGACATTTCACAGTAGAAAACACTCTTTGAGCGAATTCTCACCAATACACATGTAATTTACATTGTTTACATAACCATGGCATTCCGTATACCGAGCATGTTTCATGCATCACAGATTCCTCAAACATGCATTTCTGAGCTGTGAACATGCGCATGACAGATGTTTCAACCACCAAACAAGTTACTTATGCACTTTGAAATAGTTCCTTGGACTTCGTTGCTTCTCCTATCACCAGTTTCAAGAATCACACTTTGATCCCAGAAAAACCCTCTTGGAGCGAATTCTACCCTAGAGATATGTAATTTGAATAGATTCCTTCAACATTATATTCCGTGTTCCGTACATGTTACATGCATGACGGATTCGACAAACATGCATTCCTGAGTTGTGAGCATGTGGATTACTGAGTTTTCATCCTCTATAAAAGGAATACTTTCATATAGACTCGTGTACACATTTTCACAAGCTTTCCCTAACACAAGTTTCGAATTCGTTCATTTTTCACAGAAGAATTCTTCTGGAGTGTATTCAACCTAATAGATATATAATTTACATGAATTCCATCAACATGGCATTCCGGGTTCCGTACATGATACATGCATGACGGATTCGAGAAACATTCGTTTCTGAGTTGTGAGCATGTGGATTAGTGAACTTTCATCCACCAAAGAAGGCATATATTACACTTTGAAATATTTACTCAGACTTCATAAGTTTTTTGTATCACCAGGTTCTAAAATCGGGCATTTGGCAGTAGAAAACACTCTTTGAGCGAATTCTCACCAATACACATGTAATTTACATTGTTTACATAACCATGGCATTCCGTATTCCGAACATGATTCATGCATCACGAATTCCTCAAATTGCATTTCTGAGCTGTGAACATGCAAATGACAGATATTTGAACTACCAAACAAGCTACTTATGCACTTTGAAATATTTCCTTGGACTTCGTTGCTTCTCCTATCACCAGTTTCAAGAATCACACTTTGATCCCAGAAAAACCCTCTTGGAGCGAATTCTACCGTAGAGATATGTAATTTGAATAGATTCCTTCAACATGATATTCCGTGTTCCGTACATGTTACATGCATGACGGATTCGACAAACATGCATTCCTGAGTTGTGAGCATGTGGATTACTGATTTTTCATCCTCTATAAAAGGAATAATTTCATATAGACTCATGTACACATTTTCACAAGCTTTCCCTAACACAAGTTTCGAATTCGTGCTTTTTTCACAGAAGAATACTTCTGGAGTGTATTCAACCTAATAGAAATATAATTTACATAAATTACATCAACATGGCATTCCGGGTTCCGTACATGATACATGCATGACGGATTCGAGAAACATGCGTTTCTGAGTTGTGAGCATGTGGATTAGTGAACTTTCATCCACCAAAGAAGGCATATATTACACTTTGAAATATTTACTCTGACTTCATAAGTTTTTTGTATCACCAGGTTCTAAAATCGGACATTTGGCAGTAGAAAACACTCTTTGAGTGAATTCTCACCAATACACAGGTAATTCACATTGTTTACATAACCATGGCATTCCGTATCCCGAACATGATTCATGCATCACGGATTCCTTAAACATGCATTTCTGAGCTGTGAACATGCGCATGACAGATGTTTCAACCACCAAACAAGTTAGTTATGCACTTTGAAATAGTTCCTTGGACTTCGTTGCTTCTCCTATCACCAGTTTCAAGAATCACACTTTGATCCCAGAAAAACCCTCTTGGAGCGAATTCTACCCTAGAGATATGTAATTTGAATAGATTCCTTCAACATGATATTCCGTGTTCCGTACATGTTACATGCATGACGGTTTTGACAAACATGCATTCCTGAGTTGTGAGCATGTGGATTACTGATTTTTCATCCTCTATAAAAGGAATAATTTAATATAGACTCGTGTACACATTTTCACAAACTTTCCCTAACACAAGTTTGGAATTCTTGCTTTTTACACAGAAGAATACTTCTGGAGTGTATTCAACCTAATAGATATATAATTTACATGAATTCCATCAACATGGCATTCCGGGTTCCGTACATGATACATGCATGACGGATTCGAGAAACATGCGTTTCTGAGCTGTGAGCATGTGGATTAGTGAACTTTCATCCACCAAAGAAGTCATATATTACACTTTGAAATATTTTCTCTGACTTCATAAGTGTTTTGTATCACCAGGTTCTAAAATCGGACATTTGGCAGTAGAAAACACTCTCTGAGCGAATCCTCACGAATACACATGTAATTTACATTGTTTACATAACCATGGCATTCCGTATTCCGAACATGATTCATGCATCATGAATTCCTCAAATTGCATTTCTAAGCTGTGAACATGCACATGACAGATGTTTCAACCACCAAACAAGTTACTTATGCACTTTGAAATAGTTCCTTGGACTTCGTTGCTTCTCCTATCACCAGTTTCAAGAATCACACTTTGATCCCAGAAAAAACCTCTTGGAGCGAATTCTACCCTAGAGATATGTAATTTGAATAGATTCCTTCAACATGATATTCCGTGTTCCGTACATGTTACATGCATGACGGATTTGACAAACATGCATTCCTGAGTTGTGAGCATGTGGATTACTGATTTTTCATCCTCTATAAAAGGAATAATTTCATATAGACTCGTGTACACATTTTCACAAGCTTTCCCTAACACATGTTTCGAATTCGTTCATTTTTCACAGAAGAATTCTTCTGGAGTGTATTCAACCTAATAGATATATGATTTACATGAATTCTATCAACATGGCATTCCGGGTTCCGTACATGATACATGCATGACGGATTCGAGAAACATGCGTTTCTGAGTTGTGAGCATGTGGATTAGTGAACTTTCATCCACCAAAGAAGGCATATATTACACTTTGAAATATTTTCTATGACTTCATAAGTTTTTTGTATCACCAGGTTCTAAAATCGGACATTTGGCAGTAGAAAACACTCTTTGAGCGAATTCTCACCAATACACATGTAATTTACATTGTTTACATAACCATGGCATTCCGTATTCCGAACATGATTCATACATCACGAATTCCTCAAACATGCATTTCTGAGCTGTGAACATGCGCATGACAGATGTTTCAACCACCAAACAAGTTACTTATGCACTTTGAAATAGTTCCTTGGACTTCGTTGCTTCTCCTATCACCAGTTTCAAGAATCACACTTTGATCCCAGAAAAACCCTCTTGGAGCGAATTCTACCCTAGAGATATGTAATTTGAATAGATTCCTTCAACATGATATTCCGTGTTCCGTACATGTTACATGCATGACGGTTTCCACAAACAAGCATTCCTGAGTTGTGAGCATGTGGATTACTGATTTTTCATCCTCTATAAAAGGAATAATTTCATATAGACTCGTGTACACATTTTCACAAGCTTTCCCTAACACAAGTTTCGAATTCGTTCATTTTTCACAGAAGAATTCTTCTGGAGTGTATTCAACCTAATAGATATATAATTTACATGAATTCCATCAACATGGCATTCCGGGTTCCGTACATGATACATGCATGACGGATTCGAGAAACATGCGTTTCTGAGTTGTTAGCATGTGGATTAGTGAACTTTCATCCACCAAAGAAGGCATATATTACACTTTGAAATATGTTCTCTGACTTCATAAGTTTTTTGTATCACCATTTTCTAAAATCGGACATTTGGCAGTAGAAAACACTCTTTGAGCGAATTCTCACCAATACACATGTAATTTACATTGTTTACATAACCATGGCATTCCGTATTCCGAACATGATTCATGCATCTCGAATTCCTCAAACATGCATTTCTGAGCTGTTAACATGCACATGACAGATATTTCAACCACCAAATAAGTTAGTTATGCACTTTGAAATATTTCCTTGGACTTCGTTGCTTCTCCTATCACCAGTTTCATGAATCACACTTTGATCCCAGAAAAACCCTCTTGGAGCGAATTCTACCCTAGAGATATGTAATTTGAATAGATTCCTTCAACATGATATTCCGTGTTCCATACATGTTACATGCATGACGGATTCGACAAACATGCATTCCTGAGTTGAGAGCATGTGGATTACTATTTTTTCATCCTCTATAAAAGGAATAATTTCATATAGACTCGTGTACACATTTTCACAAGCTTTCCCTAACACAAGTTTCGAATTCGTTCATTTTTCACAGTAGGATTCTTCTGGAGTGTATTCAAAATAATAGATATATAATTTACATGAATTCCATCAACATGGCATTCCGGGTTCCGTACATGATACATGCATGACGGATTCGAGAAACATGCGTTTCTGAGTTGTGAGCATGTGGATTAGTGAACTTTCATCCACCAAAGAAGGCATATATTACACTTTGAAATATTTACTCTGACTTCAGAAGTTTTTGTATCACCAGGTTCTAAAATCGGACATTTGGCAGTAGAAAACCCTCTTTGAGCGAATTCTCACCAATACACATGTAATTTACATTGTTTACATAACCATGGCCTTCCGTATTCCGAAGACGTTTCATGCATCACGGATTCCTCAAACATGCATTTCTGAGCTGTGAACATGCGCATGACAGATGTTTCAACCACCAAACAAGTTACTTATGCACTTTGAAATAGTTCCTTGGACTTCGTTGCTTCTCCTATCACCAGTTTCAAGAATCACACTTTGATCCCAGAAAAACCCTCTTGGAGCGAATTCTACCCTAGAGATATGTAATTTGAATAGATTCCTTCAACATGATATTCCGTGTTCCGTACATGTTACATGCATGACGGATTCGACAAACATGCATTCCTGAGTTGGGAGCATGTGGATTACTGATTTTTCATCCTCTATAAAAGGAATAATTTCATATAGACTCGTGTACACATTTTCACAAGCTTTCCCTAACACAAGTTTTGAATTCGTTCATTTATCACAGAAGAATTTTTCTGGAGTGTATTCAACCTAATAGATATATAATTTACATGAATTCCATCAACATGGCATTCCGGGTTCCGTACATGATACATGCATGACGGATTCGAGAAACATGCGTTTCTGAGTTGTGAGCATGTGGATTAGTGAACTTTCATCCACCAAAGAAGGCATATATTACACTTTGAAATATTTACTCTGACTTCATAAGTTTTTTGTATCACCAGGTTCTAAAATCGGACATTTGGCAGTAGAAAACACTCTTTGAGCGAATTCTCACCAATACACATGTAATTTACATTGTTTACATAACCATGGTATTCCGTATTCCGAACATGTTTCATGCATCACGGATTCCTCAAACATGCATTTCTGAGCTGTGAACATGCGCATGCCAGATGTTTCAACCACCAAACAGGTTACTTATGCACTTTGAAATATTTCCTTGGACTTCGCTGCTTCTCCTATCACCAGTTTCAAGAATCACACTTTGATCCCAGAAAAACCCTCTTAGAGTGAATTCTACCCTAGAGAATTGTAATTTGAATGAATTCCTTCAACATGATTTTCCGTGTTCCGTACATGTTACATGCATGACGGATTCGACAAACATGCATTCCTGAGTTGAGAGCATGTGGATTACTGATTTTTCATCCTCTATAAAAGGAATAATTTCATATAGACTCGTGTACACATTTTCACAAGCTTTCCCTAACACAAGTTTCGAATTCGTTCATTTTTCACAGAAGGATACTTCTGGAGTGTATACAACCTAATAGATATATAATTTACATGAATTCCATCAACATGGCATTCCGGGTTCCGTACATGATACATGCATGACGGATTCGAGATACATGCGTTTCTGAGTTGTGAGCATGTGGATTAGTGAACTTTCATCCACCAAAGAAGTCATATATTACACTTTGAAATATTTACTCTGACTTCATAAGTTTTTTGTATCACCAGGTTCTAAAATCGGACATTTGGCAGTAGAAAACACTCTTTGAGCGAATTCTCACCAATACACATGTAATTTACATTGTTTGCATAACCATGGCATTCCGTATTCCGAACACGTTTCATGCATCACGGATTCCTCAAACATGCATTTCTGAGCTGTGAACATGCGCATGACAGATGTTTCAACCACCAAACAAGTTACTTATGCACTTTGAAATAGTTCCTTGGACTTCGTTGCTTCTCCTATCACCAGTTTCAAGAATCACACTTTGATCCCAGAAAAACCCTCTTGGAGCGAATTCTACCCTAGAGATATGTAATTTGAATAGATTCCTTCAACATGATATTCCGTGTTCCGTACATGTTACATGCATGACGGATTCGACAAACATGCATTCCTGAGTTGGGAGCATGTGGATTACTGATTTTTCATCCTCTATAAAAGGAATAATTTCATATAGACTCGTGTACACATTTTCACAAGCTTTCCCTAACACAAGTTTTGAATTCGTTCATTTATCACAGAAGAATTTTTCTGGAGTGTATTCAACCTAATAGATATATAATTTACATGAATTCCATCAACATGGCATTCCGGGTTCCGTACATGATACATGCATGACGGATTCGAGAAACATGCGTTTCTGAGTTGTGAGCATGTGGATTAGTGAACTTTCATCCACCAAAGAAGGCATATATTACACTTTGAAATATTTACTCTGACTTCATAAGTTTTTTGTATCACCAGGTTCTAAAATCGGACATTTGGCAGTAGAAAACACTCTTTGAGCGAATTCTCACCAATACACATGTAATTTACATTGTTTACATAACCATGGCATTCCGTATTCCGAACATGTTTCATGCATCACGGATTCCTCAAACATGCATTTCTGAGCTGTGAACATGCGCATGCCAGATGTTTCAACCACCAAACAAGTTACTTATGCACTTTGAAATAGTTCCTTGGACTTCGTTGCATCTCCTATCACCAGTTTCAAGAATCACACTTTGATCACAGAAAAACCCTCTTGGAGTGATTTCTACCCTAGAGAATTGTAATTTGAATAAATTCCTTCAACATGATTTTCCGTGTTCCGTACATGTTACATGCATGACGGATTCGACAAACATGCATTCCTGAGTTGAGAGCATGTGGATTACTATTTTTTCATCCTCTATAAAAGGAATAATTTCATATAGACTCGTGTACACATTTTCACAAGCTTTCCCTAACACAAGTTTCGAATTCGTTCATTTTTCACAGAAGGATTCTTCTGGAGTGTATTCAACCTAATAGATATATAATTTACATGAATTCCATCAACATGGCATTCCGGGTTCCGTACATGATACATGCAAGACGGATTTGAGAAACATGCGTTTCTGAGTTGTGAGCATGTGGATTAGTGAACTTTCATCCACCAAAGAAGGCATATATTACACTTTGAAATATTTACTCTGACTTCAGAAGTTTTTTGTATCACCAGGTTCTAAAATCGGACATTTGGCAGTAGAAAACACTCTTTGAGCGAATTCTCACCAATACACATGTAATTTACATTGTTTACATAACCATGGCATTCCGTATTCCGAACACGTTTCATGCATCACGGATTCCTCAAACATGCATTTCTGAGCTGTGAACATGCGCATGACAGATGTTTCACCACCAAACAAGTTACTTATGCACTTTGAAATAGTTCCTTGGACTTCGTTGCTTCTCCTATCACCAGTTTCAAGAATCACACTTTGATCCCAGAAAAACCCTCTTGGAGCGAATTCTACCCTAGAGATATGTAATTTGAATAGATTCCTTCAACATGATATTCCGTGTTCCGTACATGTTACATGCATGACGGTTTCGACAAACATGCATTCCTGAGTTGTGAGCATGTGGATTACTGATTTTTCATCCTCTATAAAAGGAATAATTTCATATAGACTCGTGTACACATTTTCACAAGCTTTCCCTAACACAAGTTTCGAATTCGTTCATTTTTCACAAAAGAATTCTTCTGGAATGTATTCAACCTAATAGATATATAATTTACATGAATTCCACCAACATGGCATTCTGGGTTCCGTACATGATACATGCATGACGGATTCGAGAAACATGCGTTTCTGAGTTGTGAGCATGTGGATTAGTGAACTTTCATCCACCAAAGAAGGCACATATTACACTTTGAAATATTTACTCTGACTTCATAAGTTTTTTGTATCACCAGGTTCTAAAATCGGACATTTGGCAGAAGAAAACACTCTTTGAGCGAATTCTCACCAATACACATGTAATTTACATTGTTTACATAACCATGGCATTCCGTATTCCGAACATGTTTCATGCATCACGGATTCCTCAAACTTGCATTTCTGAGCTGTGAACATGCACATGACAGATGTTTCAACCACCAAACAATTTACTTTTGCACTTTGAAATAATTCCTTGGACTTCGTTGCTTCTCCTATCACCAGTGTCAAGAATCACACTTTGATCCCAGAAAAACCCTCTTGGAGCGAATTCTACCCTAGAGATATATAATTTGAATACATTCCTTCAACATGATATTCCGTGTTCCTTACATGTTTCATGCATGACGGTTTCCACAAACATGCATTCCTGAGTTGTGAGCATGTGGATTACTGATTTTTCACCCTCTATAAAAGGAATAATTTCATATAGACTCGTGTACACATTTTCACAAACTTTCCCTAACACAAGTTTCGAATTCGTTCATTTTTCACAGAAGAATACTTCTGGAGTGTATTCAACCTAATAGATATATAATTTACATGAATTCCATCAACATGGCATTCCGGGTTCTGTACATGATACATGCATGACGGATTCGAGAAACATGCGTTTCTGAGTTGTGAGCATGTGGATTAGTGAACTTTCATCCACCAAAGAAGGCATATATTACACTTTGAAATATTTACTCTGAGTTCAGAAGTTTTTTGTATCACCAGGTTCTAAAATCGGACATTTGGCAGTAGAAAACACTCTTTGAGCGAATTCTCACCAATACACATGTAATTTACATTGTTTACATAACCATGGCATTCCGTATTCCGAACACGTTTCATGCATCACGGATCCCTCAAACATGCATTTCTGAGCTGTGAACATGCGCATGACAGATGTTTCAACCACCAAACAAGTTACTTATGCACTTTGAAATAGTTCCTTGGACTTCGTAGTTTCTCCTATCACCAGTTTCAAGAATCACACTTTGATCCCAGAAAAACACTCTTGGAGCGAATTCAACCCTAGAGATATGTAATTTGAATAGATTCCTTCAACATGATATTCCGTGTTCCGTACATGTTACATGCATGACGGTTTCCACAAACATGCATTCCTGAGTTGTGAGCATGTGGATTACTGATTTTTCACCCTCTATAAAAGGAATAATTTCATATAGAGTCGTGTACACATTTTCACAAGCTTTCCCTAACACAAGTTTCGAATTCGTTCATTTTTCACAGAAGAATACTTCTGGAGAGTATTCAACCTAATAGATATATAATTTACATGAATTCCATGAACATGGCATTCCGGGTTCCGTACATGATACATGCATGACGGATTCGAGAAACATGCGTTTCTGAGTTGTGAGCATGTGGATTAGTGAACTTTCATCCACCAAAGAAGGCATATAGTACACTTTGAAATATTTACTCTGACTTCAGAAGTTTTTTGTTTCACCAGGTTCTAAAATCGGACATTTGGCAGTAGAAAACACTCTTTGAGCGAATTCTCACCAATACACATGTAATTTACATTGTTTACATAACCATGGCATTCCGTATTCCGAACACGTTTCATGCATCACGGATTCCTCAAACATGCATTTCTGAGCTGTGAACATGCGCATGACAGATGTTTCAACCACCAAACAAGTTACTTATGCACTTTGAAATAGTTCCTTGGACTTCGTTGCTTCTCCTATCACCAGTTTCAAGAATCACACTTTGATCCCAGAAAAACCCTCTTGGAGCGAATTCTACCCTAGAGATATGTAATTTGAATAGATTCCTTCAACATGATATTCCGTGTTCTGTACATGTTACATGCATGACGGATTCGACAAACATGCATTCCTGAGTTGTGAGCATGTGGATTACTGATTTTTCATCCTCTATAAAAGGAATAACTTCATATAGACTCGTGTACACTTTTTCACAAGCTTTCCGTAACACAAGTTTCTAATTCGTTCATTTTTCACAGAAGAATTCTTCTGGAGTGTATTCAACCTAATAGATACATAATTTACATGAATTCCATCAACATGGCATTCTGGGTTCCGTACATGATACATGCATGACGGATTCGAGAAACATGCGTTTCTGAGTTGTGAGCATGTGGATTAGTGAACTTTCATCCACCAAAGAAGGCATATATTACACTTTGAAATATTTACTCTGACTTCATAAGTTTTTTGTATCACCAGGTTCTAAAATCGGACATTTGGCAGTAGAAAACACTCTTTGAGCGAATTCTCACCAATACACATGTAATTTACATTGTTTACATAACCATGGCATTCCGTATTCCGAACACGTTTCATGCATCACGGATTCGTTAAACATGCAGATGTGAGCTGTGAACATGCGCATGACAGATGTTTCAACCACCAAACAAGTTACTTTTGCACTTTGAAATAGTTCCTTGGACTTCGTTGCTTCTCCTATCACCAGTTTCAAGAATCACACTTTGATCCCAGAAAAACCCTCTTGGAGCGAATTCTACCCTAGAGATATGTAATTTGAATAGATTCCTTCAACATGATATTCCGTGTTCCGTACATGTTACATGCATGACGGATTCGACAAACATGCATTCCTGAGTTGTGAGCATGTGGATTACTGATTTTTCACCCTCTATAAAAGGAATAATTTCATATAGACTCGTGTACACATTTTCACAAGCTTTCCCTAACACAAGTTTCGAATTCGTTCAATTTTCACAGAAGAATACTTCTGGAATGTATTCAACCTAATAGATATATAATTTACATGAATTCCATCAACATGGCATTCCGGGTTCCGTACATGATACATGCATGACGGATTCGAGAAACATGCGTTTCTGAGTTGTGAGCATGTGGATTAGTGAACTTTCATCCACCAAAGAAGGCATATAGTACACTTTGAAATATTTACTCTGACTTCATAGGTTTTTTGTATCACCAGGTTCTAAAATCGGACATTTGGCAGTAGAAAACACTCTTTGAGCGAATTCTCACCAATACACATGTAATTTACATTGTTTACATAACCATGGCATTCCGTATTCCGAACATGTTTCATGCATCACGGATTCCTCAAACATGCATTTCTGAGCTGTGAACATGCGCATGACAGATGTTTCAACCACCAAACAAGTTACTTATGCACTTTGAAATAGTTCCTTGGACTTCGTTGCTTCTCCTATCACCAGTTTCAAGAATCACACTTTGATCCCAGAAAAACCCTCTTGGAGCGAATTCTACCCTAGAGATATGTAATTTGAATAGATTCCTTCAACATGATATTCCGTGTTCCGTACATGTTACATGCATGACGGATTCGACAAACATGAATTCCTGAGTTGTGAGCATGTGGATTACTGATTTTTCATCCTCTATAAAAGGAATAATTTCATATAGACTCATGTACACATTTTCACAAACTTTCCCTAACACAAGTTTCGAATTCGTTCATTTTCCACAGAAGAATACTTCTGGAGTGTATTCAACCTAATAGATATATAATTTACATGAATTCCATCAACATGGCATTCCGTGTTCTGTACATGATACATGCATGACGGATTCGAGAAACATGCGTTTCTGAGTTGTGAGCATGTGGATTAGTGAACTTTCATCCACCAAAGAAGGCATATATTACACTTTGAAATATTTACTCTGACTTCATAAGTTTTTTGTATCACCAGGTTCTAAAATCGGACATTTGGCAGTAGAAAACACTCTTTGAGCGAATTCTCACCAATACACATATAATTTACATTGTTTACATAACCATGGCATTCCGCATTCCGAACACGTTTCATGCATCACGGATTCCTCAAACATGCATTTCTGAGCTGTGAACATGCGCATGACAGATGTTTCAACCACCAAACAAGTTACTTATGCACTTTGAAATAGTTCCTTGGACTTCGTTGCTTCTCCTATCACCAGTTTCAAGAATCACACTTTGATCCCAGAAAAACCCTCTTGGAGCGAATTCTACCCTAGAGAAGTGTAATTTGAATAGATTCCTTTAACATGATATTCCGTGTTCCGTACATGTTACATGCATGACGGATTCGACAAACATGCATTCCTGAGTTGTGAGCATATGGATTACTGATTTTTCACCCTCTATAAAAGGAATAATTTCATATAGACTCGTGTACACATTTTCACAAGCTTTCCCTAACACGTTTCGAATTCGTTCATTTTTCACAGAAGAATTCTTCTGGAGTGTATTCAACCTAATAGATATATAATTTACATGAATTCTATCAACATGGCATTCCGGGTTCCGTACATGATACATGCATGACGGATTCGAGAAACATGCGTTTCTGAGTTGTGATCATGTGGATTAGTGAACTTTCATCCACCAAAGAAGGCATATATTACACTTTGAAATATTTACTCTGACTTCATAAGTTTTTTGTATCACCAGGTTCTAAAATCGGACATTTGGCAGTAGAAAACACTCTTTGAGCGAATTCTCACCAATACACATGTAATTTACATTGTTTACATAACCATGGCATTCCGTATTCCGAACATGATTCATGCATCACGGATTCCTCAAACATGCATTTCTGAGCTGTGAACATGCGCATGACAGATGTTTCAACCACCAAACAAGTTACTTATGCACTTTGAATTAGTTCCTTGGACTTCGTTGCTTCTCCTATCACCAGTTTCAAGAATCACACTTTGATCCCAGAAAAACCCTCTTGGAGCGAATTCTACCCTAGAGATATGTAATTTGAATAGATTCCTTCAACATGATATTCCGTGTTCTGTACATGTTACATGCATGACGGTTTCCACAAACATGCATTCCTGAGTTGTGAGCATGTGGATTACTGATTTTTCACCCTCTATAAAAGGAATAATTTCATATAGACTCGTGTACACATTTTCACAAGCTTTCCCTAACACAAGTTTCGAATTCGTTCATTTTTCACAGAAGAATACTTCTGGAGTGTATTCAACCTAATAGATACATAATTAGCATGAATTCCATCAACATGGCATTCCGGGTTCTGTACATGATACATGCATGACGGATTCGAGAAACATGCATTTCTGAGTTGTGAGCATGTGGATTAGTGAACTTTCATCCTCTATAAAAGGAATAATTTCATATAGACTCGTGTACACTTTTTCACAAGCTTTCCGTAACACAAGTTTCGAATTCGTTCATTTTTCACAGAAGAATAATTCAGGAGTGTATTCAACCTAATAGATATATAATTTACATGAATTCCATCAACATGGCATTCCGGGTTCCGTACATGATACATGCATGACGGATTCGAGAAACATGCATTTCTGAGTTGTGAGCATGTGGATTAGTGAACTTTCATCCACCAAAGAAGGCATATATTACACTTTGAAATATTTACTCTGACTTCAGAAGTTTTTTGTATCACCAGGTTCTAAAATCGGACATTTGGCAGTAGAAAACACTCTTTGAGCGAATTCTCACCAATACACATGTAATTTACATTGTTTACATAACCATGGCATTCCGTATTCCGAACACGTTTCATGCATCACGGATTCCTCAAACATGCATTTCTGAGCTGTGAACATGCGCATGACAGATGTTTCAACCACCAAACAAGTTACTTATGCACTTTGGAATAGTTCCTTGGACTTCGTTGCTTCTCCTATCACCAGTTTCAAGAATCAAACTTTGATCCCAGAAAAACCCTCTTGGAGCGAATTCTACCCTAGAGATATGTAATAAGAATAGATTCCTTCAACATGATATTCCATGTTCCGTACATGTTACATGCATGACGGATTCGACAAACATGCATTCCTGAGTTGTGAGCATGTGGATTACTGATTTTTCATCCTCTATAAAAGGAATAATTTCATATAGACTCGTGTACACTTTTTCACAAACTTTCCGTAACACAAGTTTCGAATTCGTTCATTTTTCACAGAAGAATACTTCAGGAGTGTATTCAACCTAATAGATATATAATTTACATGAATTCCATCAACATGGCATTCCGGGTTCCGTACATGTTACATGCATGACGGATTCGAGAAACATGCGTTTCTGAGTTGTGAGCATGTGGATTAGTGAACTTTCATCCACAAAAGAAGGCATATATTACACTTTGAAATATTTACTCTGACTTCAGAAGTTTTTTGTATCACCAGGTTCTAAAATCGGACATTTGGCAGTAGAAAACACTCTTTGAGCGAATTCTCACCAATACACATGTAATTTACATTGTTTACATAACCATGGCATTCCGTATTCCGAACACGTTTCATGCATCACGGATTCCTCAAACATGCATTTCTGAGCTGTGAACATGCGCATGACAGTTGTTTCAACCACCAAACAAGTTACTTATGCACTTTGAAAGAGTTCCTTGGACTTCGTTGCTTCTCCTATCACCAGTTTCAAGAATCACACTTTGATCCCAGAAAAACCCACTTGGAGCGAATTCTACCCTAGGGATATGTAATTTGAATGGATTCCTTCAACATGATATTCCGTGTTCCATACATGTTACATGCATGACGGATTCGACAAACATGCATTCCTGAGTTGTGAGCATGTGGATTACTAATTTTTCACCCTCTATAAAAGGAATAATTTCATATAGACTCGTGTAAACATTTTCACAAGCTTTCCCTAACACAAGTTTCGAATTCGTTCATTTTTCACAGAAGAATTCTTCTGGAGTGTATTCAACCTAATAGATATATAATTTACATGAATTCCATCAACATGGCATTCCGGGTTCCGTACATGATACATGCATGACGGATTCGAGAAACATGCGTTTCTGAGTTGTGAGCATGTGGATTAGTGAACTTTCATCCACCAAAGAAGGCATATATTACACTTTGAAATATTTACTCTGACTTCATAAGTTTTTTGTATCACCAGGTTCTAAAATCGGTCATTTGGTAGTAGAAAACACTCTTTGAGTGAATTCTCACCAATACACATGTAATTTACATTGTTTACATAACCATGGCATTCCGTATTCCGAACATGATTCATGCATCACGGATTCCTCAAGCATGCATTTCTGAGCAGTGAACATGCGCATGACAGATGTTTCAACCACCAAACAAGTTACTTATGCACTTTGAAATAGTTCCTTGGACTTCGTTGCTTCTCCTATCACCAGTTTCAAGAATCACACTTTGATCCCAGAAAAACCCTCTTGGAGCGAAATCTACCCTAGAGATATGTAATTTGAATAGATTCCTTCAACATCATATTCCGTGTTCCGTACATTTTGCATGCATGACGGATTCGACAAACATGCATTCCTGAGTTGGGAGCATTTGGATTACTGATTTTTCATCCTCTATAAAAGGAATAATTTCATATAGACTCGTGTACACATTTTCACAAGCTTTCCCTAACACAAGTTTCAAATTCGTTCATTTTTCACAGAAGAATACTTCTGGAGTGTATTCAACCTAATAGATATTTAATTTACATGAATTCCATCAACATGGCATTCCGGGTTCCGTACATGATACATGCATGACGGATTCGAGAAACATGCGTTTCTGAGTTGTGAGCATGTGGATTAGTGAACTTTCATCCACCAAAGAAGGCATATATTACACTTTGAAATATTTTCTCTGACTTCATAAGTGTTTTGTATCACCAGGTTCTAAAATCGGACATTTGGCAGTAGAAAACACTCTTTGAGCGAATTCTCACCAATACACATGTAATTTACATTGTTTACATAACCATGGCATTCCGTATTCCGAACACGTTTCATGCATCACAGATTCCTCAAACATGCATTTCTGAGCTGTGAACATGCGCATGACAGATGTTTCAACCACCAAACAAGTTACTTATGCACTTTGGAATAGTTCCTTGGACTTCGTTGCTTCTCCTATCACCAGTTTCAAGAATCAAACTTTGATCCCAGAAAAACCCTCTTGGAGCGAATTCTACCCTAGAGATATGTAATTAGAATAGATTCCTTCAACATGATATTCCGTGTTCCGTACATGTTACATGCATGACGGATTCGACAAACATGCATTCCTGAGTTGTGAGCATGTGGATAACTGATTTTTCATCCTCTATAAAAGGAGTAATTTCATATAGACTCGTGTAAACATTTTCACAAGCTTTCCCTAACTCAAGTTTCGAATTCGTTCATTTTTCACAGAAGAATACTTCTGGAGTGTGTTCAACCTAATAGATATATAATTTACATGAATTCCATCAACATGGCATTCCGGGTTCCATTCATGATACATGCATGACGGATTCGAGAAACATGCGTTTCTGAGTTGTGAGCATGTGGATTAGTGAACTTTCATCCACCAAAGAAGGCATATATTACACTTTGAAATATTTACTCTGACTTCATAAGTTTTTTGTATCACCAGGTTCTAAAATCGGACATTTGGCAGTAGAAAACACTCTTTGAGCGAATTCTCACCAATACACATGTAATTTACATTGTTTACATAACCATGGCATTCCGTATTCCGAACATGTTCCATGCATCACGGATCCCTCAAACATGCATTTCTGAGCTGTGAACATGCGCATGACAGATGTTTCAACCGCCAAACTAGTTACTTATGCACTTTGAAATAGTTCCTTGGACTTCGTTGCTTCTCCTATCACCAGTTTCAAGAATCACACTTTGATCCCAGAAAAACCCTCTTGGAGCGAATTCTACCCTAGAGATATGTAATTTGAATAGATTCCTTCAACATGTATTCCGTGTTCCGTACATGTTACATGCATGACGGATTCGACAAACATGCATTCCTGAATTGTGAGCATGTGGATAACTGATTTTCCATCCTCTATAAAAGGAATAATTTTATATAGACTCCTGTACACATTTTCACAAGCTTTCCCTAACACAAGTTTCGAATTCGTTCATTTTTCACAGAAGAATTCTTCTGGAGTTTATTCAACCTAATAGATATATAATTTACATGAATTCCATCAACATGGCATTCCGGGTTCCATACATGATACATGCATGACGGATTCGAGAAACATGCATTCCTGAGTTGTGAGCATGTAGATTAGTGAACTTTCATCCACCAAAGAAGGCATATATTACACTTTGAAATATTTACTCTGACTTCATAATTTTTTTATATCACCAGGTTCTAAAATCGGACATTTGGCAGTAGAAAACACTCTTTGAGCGAATTCTCACCAATACACATGTAATTTACATTGTTTACATAACCATGGCATTCCGTATTCCGAACATGATTCATGCATCACGGATTCCTCAAATTGCATTTCTGAGCTGTGAACATGCACATGACAGATATTTCAACCACCAAACAAGTTACTTATGCACTTTGAAATATTTCCTTGGACTTCGTTGCTTCTCCTATCACCAGTTTCAAGAATCACACTTTGATCAAAGAAAAACCCTCTTGGAGCGAATTCTACCCTAGAGATATGTAATTTGAATAGATTCCTTCAACATGATATTCCGTGTTCCGTACATGTTACATGCATGACGGATTCGACAAACATGCATTCCTGAGTTGTGAGCATGTGGATAACTGATTTTTCATCCTCTATAAAAGGAATAATTTCATATAGACTCGTGTACACATTTTCACAAGCTTTCCCTAACACAAGTTTCGAATTCGTTCATTTTTCACAGAAGAATACTTCTGGAGTGTATTCAACCTAATAGATATATAATTTACATGAATTCCATCAACATGGCATTCCGGGTTCCATACATGATACATGCATGACGGATTAGAGAAACATGCGTTTCTGAGTTGTGAGCATGTGGATTAGTGAACTTTCATCCACCAAAGAAGGCATATAGTACACTTTGAAATATTTACTCTGACTTCATAAGTTTTTTGTATCACCAGGTTCTAAAATCGGACATTTGGCAGTAGAAAACACTCTTTGAGCGAATTCTCACCAATACACATGTAATTTACATTGTTTACATAACCATGGCATTCCGTATTCCGAACATGTTTCATGCATCACGGATTCCTCAAACATGCATTTCTGAGCTGTGAACATGCGCATGCCAGATGTTTCAACCACCAAACTAGTTACTTATGCACTTTGAAATAGTTCCTTGGACTTCGTTGCTTCTCCTATCACCAGTTTCAAGAATCACACTTTGATCCCAGAAAAACCCTCTTGGAGCGAATTCTACCCTAGAGATATGTAATTTGAATAGATTCCTTCAACATGATATTCCGTGTTCCGTACATGTTACATGCATGATGGATTCGACAAACATGCATTCCTGAGTTGTGAGCATGTGGATTACTGATTTTTCATCCTCTATAAAAGGAATAATTTCATATAGAATCGTGTACAGATTTTCACAAGCTTTCCCTAACACATGTTTCGAATTCGTTCATTTTTCACAGAAGAATCCTTCTGGAGTGTATTCAACCTAACAGATATATAATTTACATGAATTCCATCAGCATGGCATTCCGGGTTCCGTACATGATACATGCATGACGGATTCGAGAAACATGCGTTTCTGAGCTGTGAGCATGTGGATTAGTGAACTTTCATCCACCAAAGAAGGCATATATTACACTTTGAAATATTTACTTGACTTCATAAGTTTTTTGTATCACCAGGTTCTAAAATCGGACATTTGGCAGTAGAAAACACTCTTTGAGCGAATTCTCACCAATACACATGTAATTTACATTGTTTACATAACCATGGCATTCCGTACACCGAGCATGTTTCATGCATCACGGATTCCTCAAACATGCATTTCTGAGCTGTGAACATGCGCATGACAGATGTTTCAACCACCAAACAAGTTAGTTATGCACTTTGAAATAGTTCCTTGGACTTCGTTGCTTCTCCTATCACCAGTTTCAAGAATCACACTTTGATCCCAGAAAAACCCTCTTGGAGCGAATTCTACCCTAGAGATATGTAATTTGAATAGATTCCTTCAACATGATATTCCGTGTTCCGTACATGTTACATGCATGACGGTTTCGACAAACATGCATTCCTGAGTTGTGAGCATGTGGATTACTGATTTCTCATCCTCTATAAAAGGAATAATTTAATATAGACTCGTGTACACATTTTCACAAGCTTTCCCTAACACAAGTTTGGAATTCTTGCTTTTTACACAGAAGAATACTTCTGGAGTGTATTGAACCTAATAGATATATAATTTACATGAATTCCATCAACATGGCATTCCGGGTTCCGTACATGATACATGCATGACGGATTCGAGAAACATGCGTTTCTGAGTTGTGAGCATGTGGATTAGTGAACTTTCATCCACCAAAGAAGGCATATATTACACTTTGAAATATTTTCTCTGACTTCATAAGTGTTTTGTATCACCAGGTTCTAAAATCGGACATTTGGCAGTAGAAAACACTCTTTGAGCGAATTCTCACCAATACACATGTAATTTACATTGTTTTCATCACCATGGCATTCCGTATTCCGAACATGATTCATGCATCACGAATTCCTCAAATTGCATTTCTAAGTTGTGAACATGCACATGACAGATATTTCAACAACCAAACAAGTTACTTATGCACTTTGAAATAGTTCCTTGGACTTCGTTGCTTCTCCTATCACCAGTTTCAAGAATCACACTTTGATCCCAGAAAAACCCTCTTGGAGCGAATTCTACCCTAGAGATATGTAATTTGAATAGATTCCTTCAACATGATATTCCGTGTTCCGTACATGTTACATGCATGACGGATTCCACAAACATGCATTCCTGAGTTGTGAGCATGTGGATTACTGATTTTTCATCCTCTATAAAAGGAATAATTTCATATAGACTCGTGTACACATTTTCACAAGCTTTCCCTAACACATGTTTCGAATTCGTTCATTTTTCACAGAAGAATTCTTCTGGAGTGTATTCAACCTAATAGATATATAATTTACATGAATTCTATCAACATGGCATTCCGGGTTCCGTACATGATACATGCATGACGGATTCAAGAAACATGCGTTTCTGAGTTGTGAGCATGTGGATTAGTGAACTTTCATCCACCAAAGAAGGCATATATTACACTTTGAAATATTTACTCTGACTTCATAAGTTTTTTGTATCACCAGGTTCTAAAATCGGACATTTGGCAGTAGAAAACACTCTTTGAGTGAATTCTCACCAATACACAGGTAATTCACATTGTTTATATAACCATGGCATTCCGTATCCCGAACATGATTCATGCATCACGGATTCCTTAAATATGCATTTCTGAGCTGTGAACATGCGCATGACAGATGTTTCAACCACCAAACAAGTTAGTTATGCACTTTGAAATAGTTCCTTGGACTTCGTTGCTTCTCCTATCACCAGTTTCAAGAATCACACTTTGATCCCAGAAAAACCCTCTTGGAGCGAATTCTACCCTAGAGATATGTAATTTGAATAGATTCCTTCAACATGATATTCCGTGTTCCGTACATGTTACATGCATGACGGATTCGACAAACATGCATTCCTGAGTTGTGAGCATGTGGATTACTGATTTTTCATCCTCTATAAAAGGAATAATTTCATATAGACTTGTGTACACATTTTCACAAGCTTTACCTAACACAAGTTTCGAATTCGTTCATTTTTCACAGAAGAATACTTCTGGAGTGTATTCAACCTAATAGATATATAATTTACATGAATTCCATCAACATGGCATTCCGGGTTCCGTACATGATACATGCATGACGGATTCGAGAAACATGCGTTTCTGAGTTGTGAGCATGTGGATTAGTGAACTTTCATCCACCAAAGAAGGCATATATTACACTTTGAAATATTTACTTGACTTCATAAGTTTTTTGTATCACCAGGTTCTAAAATCGGACATTTGGCAGTAGAAAACACTCTTTGAGTGAATTCTCACCAATACACAGGTAATTCACATTGTTTACATAACCATGGCATTCCGTATCCCGAACATGATTCATGCATCACGGATTCCTTAAACATGCATTTCTGAGCTGTGAACATGCGCATGACAGATGTTTCAACCACCAAACAAGTTAGTTATGCACTTTGAAATAGTTCCTTGGACTTCGTTGCTTCTCCTATCACCAGTTTCAAGAATCACACTTTGATCCCAGAAAAACCCTCTTGGAGCGAATTCTACCCTAGAGATATGTAATTTGAATAGATTCCTTCAACATGATATTCCGTGTTCCGTACATGTTACATGCATGACGGATTCCACAAACATGCATTCCTGAGTTGTGAGCATGTGGATTACTGATTTTTCATCCTCTATAAAAGGAATAATTTCATATAGACTCGTGTACACATTTTCACAAGCTTTCCCTAACACATGTTTCGAATTCGTTCATTTTTCACAGAAGAATTCTTCTGGAGTCTATTCAACCTAATAGATATATAATTTACATGAATTCTATCAACATGGCATTCCGGGTTCCGTACATGATACATGCATGACGGATTCGAGAAACATGCGTTTCTGAGTTGTGATCATGTGGATTAGTGAACTTTCATCCACCAAAGAAGGCATATATTACACTTTGAAATATTTACTCTGACTTCATAAGTTTTTTGTATCACCAGGTTCTAAAATCGGACATTTGGCAGTAGAAAACACTCTTTGAGTGAATTCTCACCAATACACATGTAATTCACATTGTTTATATAACCATGGCATTCCGTATCCCGAACATGATTCATGCATCACGGATTCCTTAAACATGCATTTCTGAGCTGTGAACATGCGCATGACAGATGTTTCAACCACCAAACAAGTTACTTATGCACTTTGAAATAGTTCCTTGGACTTCGTTGCTTCTCCTATCACCAGTTTCAAGAATCACACTTTGATCCCAGAAAAACCCTCTTGGAGCGAATTCTACCCTAGAGATATGTAATTTGAATAGATTCCTTCAACATGATATTCCGTGTTCCGTACATGTTACATGCATGACGGATTCGACAAACATGCATTCCTGAGTTGTGAGCATGTGGATTACTGATTTTTCATCCTCTATAAAAGGAATAATTTCATATAGACTCGTGTACACATTTTCACAAGCTTTACCTAACACAAGTTTCGAATTCGTTCATTTTTCACAGAAGAATCCTTCTGGAGTGTATTCAACCTAATAGATATATAATTTACATGAATTCCATCAACATGGCATTCCGGGTTCCGTACATGATACATGCATGACGGATTCGAGAAACATGCGTTTCTGAGCTGTGAGCATGTGGATTAGTGAACTTTCATCCACCAAAGAAGGCATATATTACACTTTGAAATATTTACTCTGACTTCATAAGCTTTTTGTATCACCAGGTTCTAAAATCGGACATTTGGCAGTAGAAAACACTCTTTGAGCGAATTCTCACCAATACACATGTAATTTACATTGTTTACATAACCATGGCATTCCGTATACCGAGCATGTTTCATGCATTACGGATTCCTCAAACATGCATTTCTGAGCTGTGAACATGCGCATGACAGATGTTTCAACCACCAAACAAGTTACTTATGCACTTTGAAATAGTTCCTTGGACTTCGTTGCTTCTCCTATCACCAGTTTCAAGAATCACACTTTGATCCCAGAAAAACCCTCTTGGAGCGAATTCTACCCTAGAGATATGTAATTTGAATAGATTCCTTCAACATGATATTCCGTGTTCCGTACATGTTACATGCATGACGGATTCGACAAACATGCATTCCTGAGTTGTGAGCATGTGGATTACTGATTTTTCATCCTCTATAAAAGGAATAATTTCATATAGACTCGTGTACACATTTTCACAAGCTTTCCCTAACACAAGTTTCGAATTCGTGCTTTTTACACAGAAGAATACTTCTGAAGTTTATTCAACCTAATAGATATATAATTTACATGAATTCCATCAACATTGCATTCCGGGTTCCGTACATGATACATGCATGACGGATTCGAGAAACATGCGTTTCTGAGTTGTGAGCATGTGGATTAGTGAACTTTCATCCACCAAAGAAGGCATATATTACACTTTGAAATATTTACTTGACTTCATAAGTTTTTTGTATCACCAGGTTCTAAAATCGGACATTTGGCAGTAGAAAACACTCTTTGAGTGAATTCTCACCAATACACAGGTAATTCACATTGTTTACATAACCATGGCATTCCGTATCCCGAACATGATTCATGCATCACGGATTCCTTAAACATGCATTTCTGAGCTGTGAACATGCGCATGAGAGATGTTTCAACCACCAAACAAGTTAGTTATGCACTTTGAAATAGTTCCTTGGACTTCGTTGCTTCTCCTATCACCAGTTTCAAGAATCACACTTTGATCCCAGAAAAACCCTCTTGGAGCGAATTGTACCCTAGAGATATGTAATTTGAATAGATTCCTTCAACATGATATTCCGTGTTCCGTACATGTTACATGCATGACGGATTCGACAAACATGCATTCCTGAGTTGTGAGCATGTGGATTACTGATTTTTCATCCTCTATAAAAGGAATAATTTAATATAGACTCATGTACACATTTTCACAAACTTTCCCTAACACAAGTTTCGAATTCGTGCTTTTTACACAGAAGAATACTTCTGGAGTATATTCAACCTAATAGATATATAATTTACATGAATTCCTTCAACATGGCATTCCAGGTTCCGTACATGATACATGCATGACGGATTCGAGAAACATGCGTTTCTGAGTTGTGAGCATGTGGATTAGTGAACTTTCATCCACCAAAGAAGGCATATATTACACTTTGAAATATTTACTCTGACTTCATAAGTTTTTTGTATCACCAGGTTTTAAAATCGGACATTTGGCAGTAGAAAACACTCTTTGAGCGAATTCTCACCAATACACATGTAATTTACATTGTTTACATAACCATGGCATTCCGTATACCGAGCATGTTTCATGCATCACGGATTCCTCAAACATGCATTTCTGAGCTGTGAACATGCGCATGACAGATGTTTCAACCACCAAACAAGTTACTTATGCACTTTGAAATAGTTCCTTGGACTTCGTTGCTTCTCCTATCACCAGTTTCAAGAATCACACTTTGATCCCAGAAAAACCCTCTTGGAGCGAATTCTACCCTAGAGATATGTAATTTGAATACATTCCTTCAACATGATATTCCGTGTTCCGTACATGTTACATGCATGACGGATTCGACAAACATGCATTCCTGAGTTGTGAGCATGTGGATAACTGATTTTTGATCCTCTATAAAAAGAATAATTTCATATAGACTCGTGTACACATTTTCACAAGCTTTCCCTAACACAAGTTTCGAATTCGTTCATTTTTCACAGAAGAATACTTCTGGAGTGTATTCAACCTAATAGATATATAATTTACATGAATTCCATCAACATGGCATTCCGGGTTCCGTACATGATACATGCATGACGGATTCGAGAAACATGCGTTTCTGAGTTGTGAGCATGTGGATTAGTGAACTTTCATCCACCAAAGAAGGCATATATTACACTTTGAAATATTTACTCTGACTTCATAAGTTTTTTGTATCACCAGGTTCTAAAATCGGACATTTGGCAGTAGAAAACACTCTTTGAGCGAATTCTCACCAATACACATGTAATTTACATTGTTTACATAACCATGGCATTCCGTATACCGAGCATGTTTCATGCATCACGGATTCCTCAAACATGCATTTCTGAGCTGTGAACATGCGCATGACAGATGTTTCAACCACCAAACAAGTTACTTATGCACTTTGAAATAGTTCCTTGGACTTCGTTGCTTCTCCTATCACCAGTTTCAAGAATCACACTTTGATCCCAGAAAAACCCTCTTGGAGCGAATTCTACCCTAGAGATATGTAATTTGAATAGATTCCTTCAACATGATATTCCGTGTTCCGTACATGTTACATGCATGACGGATTCGACAAACATGCATTCCTGAGTTGTGAGCATGTGGATTACTGATTTTTCATCCTCTATAAAAGGAATAATTTCATATAGACTCGTGTACACATTTTCACAAGCTTTCCCTAACACAAGTTTCGAATTCGTGCTTTTTACACAGAAGAATACTTCTGGAGTGTATTCAACCTAATAGATATATAATTTACATGAATTCCATCAACATGGCATTCCGGGTTCCGTACATGATACATGCATGACGGATTCGAGAAACATGCGTTTCTGAGTTGTGAGCATGTGGATTAGTGAACTTTCATCCACCAAAGAAGGCATATATTACACTTTGAAATATTTACTTGACTTCATAAGTTTTTTGTATCACCAGGTTCTAAAATCGGACATTTGGCAGTAGAAAACACTCTTTGAGTGAATTCTCACCAATACACATGTAATTCACATTGTTTACATAACCATGGCATTCCGTATCCCGAACATGATTCATGCATCACGGATTCCTTAAACATGCATTTCTGAGCTGTGAACATGCGCATGACAGATGTTTCAACCACCAAACAAGTTAGTTATGCACTTTGAAATAGTTCCTTGGACTTCGTTGCTTCTCCTATCACCAGTTTCAAGAATCACACTTTGATCCCAGAAAAACCCTCTTGGAGCGAATTGTACCCTAGAGATATGTAATTTGAATAGATTCCTTCAACATGATATTCCGTGTTCCGTACATGTTACATGCATGACGGATTCGACAAACATGCATTCCTGAGTTGTGAGCATGTGGATTACTGATTTTTCATCCTCTATATAAGGAATAATTTAATATAGACTCGTGTACACATTTTCACAAACTTTCCCTTACACAAGTTTCGAATTCGTGCTTTTTACACAGAAGAATACTTCTGGAGTATATTCAACCTAATAGATATATAATTTACATGAATTCCATCAACATGGCATTCCGGGTTCTGTACATGATACATGCATGACGGATTCGAGAAACATGCGTTTCTGAGTTGTGAGCATGTGGATTAGTGAACTTTCATCCACCAAAGAAGGCATATATTACACTTTGAAATATTTACTTAACTTCATAAGTTTTTTGTATCACCAGGTTCTAAAATCGGACATTTGGCAGTAGAAAACACTCTTTGAATGAATTCTCACCAATACACATGTAATTCACATTGTTTACATAACCGTGGCATTCCGTATCCCGAACATGATTCATGCATCACGGATTCCTTAAACATGCATTTCTGAGCTGTGAACATGCGCATGACAGATGTTTCAACCACCAAACAAGTTAGTTATGCACTTTGAAATAGTTCCTTGGACTTCGTTGCTTCTCCTATCACCAGTTTCAAGAATCACACTTTGATCCCAGAAAAACCCTCTTGGAGCGAATTGTACCCTAGAGTTATGTAATTTGAATAGATTCCTTCAACATGATATTCCGTGTTCCGTACATGTTACATGCATGACGGTTTCGACAAACATGCATTCCTGAGTTGTGAGCATGTGGATTACTGATTTTTCATCCTCTATAAAAGGAATAATTTCATATAGACTCGTGTACACATTTTCACAAGCTTTCCCTAACACAAGTTTCGAATTCGTTCATTTTTCACAGAAGAATTCTTCTGGAGTGTATTCAACCTAATAGATATATAATTTACATGAATTCCATCAACATGGCATTCCGGGTTCCGTACATGATACATGCATGACGGATTCGAGAAACATGCGTTTCTGAGCTGTGAGCATGTGGATTAGTGAACTTTCATCCACCAAAGAAGGCATATATTACACTTTGAAATATTTACTCTGACTTCATAAGTTTTTTGTATCACCAGGTTCTAAAATCGGACATTTGGCAGTAGAAAACACTCTTTGAGCGAATTCTCACCAATACACATGTAATTTACATTGTTTACATAACCATGGCATTCCGTATACCGAGCATGTTTCATGCATCACGGATTCCTCAAACATGCATTTCTGAGCTGTGAACATGCGCAAGACAGATGCTTCAACCACCAAACAAGTTACTTATGCACTTTGAAATAGTTCCTTGGACTTCGTTGCTTCTCCTATCACCAGTTTCAAGAATCACACTTTGATCCCAGAAAAACCCTCTTGGAGCGAATTCTACCCTAGAGATATGTAATTTGAATAGATTCCTTCAACATGATATTCCGTGTTCCGTACATGTTACATGCATGACGGATTCGACAAACATGCATTCCTGAGTTGTGAGCATGTGGATTACTGATTTTTCATCCTCTATAAAAGAAATAATTTCATATAGACTCGTGTACACATTTTCACAAGCTTTCCCTAACACAAGTTTCGAATTCGTGCTTTTTACACAGAATAATACTTCTGGAGTGTATTCAACCTAATAGATATATAATTTACATGAATTCCATCAACATGGCATTCCGGGTTCCGTACATGATACATGCATGACAGATTCGAGAAACATGCGTTTCTGAGTTGTGAGCATGTGGATTAGTGAACTTTCATCCACCAAAGAAGGCATATATTACACTTTGAAATATTTACTTGACTTCATAAGTTTTTTGTATCACCAGGTTCTAAAATCGGACATTTGGCAGTAGAAAACACTCTTTGAGTGAATTCTCACCAATACACATGTAATTCACATTGTTTACATAACCATGACATTCCGTATCCCGAACATGATTCATGCATCACGGATTCCTTAAACATGCATTTCTGAGCTGTGAACATGCGCATGACAGATGTTTCAACCACCAAACAAGTTAGTTATGCACTTTGAAATAGTTCCTTGGACTTCGTTGCTTCTTCTATCACCAGTTTCAAGAATCACACTTTGATCCCAGAAAAACCCTCTTGGAGCGAATTCTACCCTAGAGATATGTAATTTGAATAGATTCCTTCAACATGATATTCCGTGTTCCGTACATGTTACATGCATGACGGATTCGACAAACATGCATTCCTGAGTTGTGAGCATGTGGATTACTGATTTTTCATCCTCTCTAAAAGGAATAATTTCATATAGACTCGTGTACACATTTTCACAAACTTTCCCTAACACAAGTAACGAATTCGTTCATTTTTCACAGAAGAATACTTCTGGAGTGTATTCATCCTAATAGATATATAATTTACATGAATTCCATCAACATGGCATTCCGGGTTCCGTACATGATACATGCATGACGGATTTGAGAAACATGCGTTTCTGAGTTGTGAGCATGTGGATTAGTGAACTTTCATCCACCAAAGAAGGCATATATTACACTTTGAAATATTTACTCTGACTTCATAAGTTTTTTGTATCACCAGGTTCTAAAATCGGACATTTGGCAGTAGAAAACACTCTTTGAGCGAATTCTCACCAATACACATGTAATATACATTGTTTACATATCCAAGGCATTCCGTATTCCGAACATGATTCATGCATCACGGATTCCTCAAACATGCATTTCTGAGCTGTGAACATGCGCATGACAGATGTTTCAACCACCAAACAAGTTACTTATGCACTTTGAAATATTTCCTTGGACTTCGTTGCTTCTCCTATCACCAGTTTCAAGAATCACACTTTGATCCCAGAAAAACCCTCTTGGAGCGAATTCTACCCTAGAGATATGCAATTTGAATAGATTCCTTCAACATGATATTCCGTGTTCCGTACATGTTACATGCATGACGGATTCGACAAACATGCATTCCTGAGTTGTGAGCATGTGGATTACTGATTTTTCATCCTCTATAAAAGGAATAATTTCATATAGACTCGTGTACACATTTTCACAAGCTTTCCCTAACACAAGTTTCGAATTCGATCATTTTTCACAGAAGAATCCTTCTGGAGTGTATTCAACCTAATAGATATATAATTTACATGAATTCAATCAACATGGCATCCCGGGTTCCGTACATGATACATGCATGACGGATTCGAGAAACATGCGTTTCTGAGCTGTGAGCATGTGGATTAGTGAACTTTCATCCACCAAAGAAGTCATATATTACACTTTGAAATATTTACTCTGACTTCATAAGTTTTTTGTATCACCAGGTTCTAAAATCGGACATTTGACAGTAGAAAACACTCTTTGAGCGAATCTCACCAATACACATGTAATTTACATTGTTTACATAACCATGGCATTCCGTATACCGAGCATGTTTCATGCATCACAGATTCCTCAAACATGCATTTCTGAGCTGTGAACATGCGCATGACAGATGTTTCAACCACCAAACAAGTTATTTATGCACTTTGAAATAGTTCCTTGGACTTCGTTGCTTCTCCTATCACCAGTTTCAAGAATCACACTTTGATCCCAGAAAAACCCTCTTGGAGCGAATTCTACCCTAGAGATATGTAATTTGAATAGATTCCTTCAACATGATATTCCGTGTTCCGTACATGTTACATGCATGACGGATTCGACAAACATGCATTCCTGAGTTGTGAGCATGTGGATTACTGATTTTTCATCCTCTATAAAAGGAATAATTTAATATAGACTCGTGTACACATTTTCACAAACTTTCCCTAACACATGTTTCGAATTCGTGCTTTTTACACAGAAGAATACTTCTGGAGTATATTCAACCTAATAGATATATAATTTACATGAATTCCATCAACATGGCATTCCGGGTTCCGTACATGATACATGCATGACGGATTCGAGAAACATGCGTTTCTGAGTTGTGAGCATGTGGATTAGTGAACTTTCATCCACCAAAGAAGGCATATATTACACTTTGAAATATTTACTTGAATTCATAAGTTTTTTGTATCACCAGGTTCTAAAATCGGACATTTGGCAGTAGAAAACACTCTTTGAGTGAAATCTCACCAATACACATGTAATTCACATTGTTTACATAACCATGGCATTCCGTATCCCGAACATGATTCATGCATCACGGATTCCTTAAACATGCATTTCTGAGCTGTGAACATGCGCATGACAGATGTTTCAACCACCAAACAAGTTAGTTATGCACTTTGAAATAGTTCCTTGGACTTCGTTGCTTCTCCTAACACCAGTTTCAAGAATCACACTTTGATCCCAGAAAAACCCTCTTGGAGCAAATTCTACCCTAGAGATATGTAATTTGAATAGATTCCTTCAACATGATATTCCGTGTTCCGTACATGTTACATGCATGACAGTTTCGACAAACATGCATTCCTGAGTTGTGAGCATGTGGATTACTGATTTTTCATCCTCTATAAAAGGAATAATTTAATATAGACTCGTGTACACATTTTCACAAACTTTCCCTAACACAAGTTTGGAATTCTTGCTTTTTACACAGAAGAATACTTCTGGAGTGTATTCAACCTAATAGATATATAATTTACATGAATTCCATCAACATGGCATTCCGGGTTCCGTACATGATACATGCATGACGGATTCGAGAAACATGCGTTTCTGAGTTGTGAGCATGTGGATTAGTGAACTTTCATCCACCAAAGAAGGCATATATTACACTTTGAAATATTTTCTCTGACTTCATAAGTGTTTTGTATCACCAGGTTCTAAAATCGGACATTTGGCAGTAGAAAACACTCTTTGAGCGAATTCTCACCAATACACATGTAATTTACATTGTTTACATAACCATGGCATTCCGTATACCGAGCATGATTCATGAATCACGGATTCCTCAAACATGCATTTCTGAGCTGTGAACATGCGCATGACAGATGTTTCAACCACCAAACAATTTACTTATGCACTTTGAAATAGTTCCTTGGACTTCGTTGCTTCTCCTATCACCAGTTTCAAGAATCACACTTTGATCCCAGAAAAACCCTCTTGGAGCGAATTCTACCCTAGAGATATGTAATTTGAATAGATTCCTTCAACATGATATTCCGTGTTCCGTACATGTTACATGCATGTCGGATTCGACAAACATGCATTCCTGAGTTGTGAGCATGTGGATTACTGATTTTTCATCCTCTATAAAAGGAATAATTTAATATAGACTCGTGTACACATTTTCACAAACTTTCCCTAACACAAGTTTCGAATTCGTGCTTTTTACACAGAAGAATACTTCTGGAGTATATTCAACCTAATAGATATATAATTTACATGAATTCCATCAACATGGCATTCCGGGTTCCGTACATGATACATGCATGACGGATTCGAGAAACATGTGTTTCTGAGTTGTGAGCATGTGGATTAGTGAACTTTCATCCACCAAAGAAGGCATATATTACACTTTGAAATATTTACTTGACTTCATAAGTTTTTTGTATCACCAGGTTCTAAAATCGGACATTTGGCAGTAGAAAACACTCTTTGAGTGAATTCTCACCAATACACATGTAATTCACATTGTTTACATAATCATGGCATTACGTATCCCGAACATGATTCATACATCACGGATTCCTTAAACATGCATTTCTGAGCTGTGAACATGCGCATGACAGATGTTTCAACCACCAAACAAGTTAGTTATGCACTTTGAAATAGTTCCTTGGGCTTCGTTGCTTCTCCTATCACCAGTTTCAAGAATCACACTTTGATCCCAGAAAAACCCTCTTGGAGCGAATTCTACCCTAGAGATATGTAATTTGAATAGATTCCTTCAACATGATATTCCGTGTTCCGTACATGTTACATGCATGACGGTTTCGACAAACATGCATTCCTGAGTTGTGAGCATGTGGATTACTGATTTTTCATCCTCTGTAAAAGGAATAATTTAATATAGACTCGTGTACAAATTTTCACAAACTTTCCCTAACACAAGTTTGGAATTCTTGCTTTTTACACAGAAGAATACTTCTGGAGTGTATTCAACCTAATAGATATACAATTTACATGAATTCCATCAACATGGCATTCCGGGTTCCGTACATGATACATGCATGACGGATTCGAGAAACATGCGTTTCTGAGTTGTGAGCATGTGGATTAGTGAACTTTCATCCACCAAAGAAGGCATATATTACACTTTGAAATATTTTCTCTGACTTCATAAGTGTTTTGTATCACCAGGTTCTAAAATCGGACATTTGGCAGTAGAAAACACTCTTTGAGCGAATTCTCACCAATACACATGTAATTTACATTGTTTACATAACCATGGCATTCCGTATTCCGAACATGATTCATGCATCACGAATTCTTCAAATTGCATTTCTAAGCTGTGAACATGCACATGACAGATGTTTCAACCACCAAACAAGTTACTTATGCACTTTGAAATATTTCCTTGGACTTCGTTGCTTCTCCTATCACCAGTTTCAAGAATCACTCTTTGATCCCAGAAAAACCCTCTTGGAGCGAATTCTACCCTAGAGATATGTAATTTGAAAAGATTCCTTCAACATGATATTCCGTGTTCCTTACATGTTACATGCATGACGGATTCGACAAACATGCATTCCTGAGTTGTGAGCATGTGGATTACTGATTTTTCATCCTCTATAAAAGGAATAATTTCATATAGACTCGTGTACACATTTTCACAAGCTTTCCCTAACACATGTTTCGAATTCGTTCATTTTTCACAGAAGAATTCTTCTGGAGTGTATTCAACCTAATAGATATATAATTTACATGAATTCTATCAACATGGCATTCCGGGTTCCGTACATGATACATGCATGACGGATTCGAGAAACATGCGTTTCTGAGTTGTGAGCATGTGGATTAGTGAACTTTCATCCACCAAAGAAGGCATATATTACACTTTATAATATTTACTCTGACTTCATAAGTTTTTTGTATCACCAGGTTCTAAAATCGGACATTTGGCAGTAGAAAACACTCTTTGAGCGAATTCTCACCAATACACATGTAATTTACATTGTTTTCATCACCATGGCATTCCGTATTCCGAACATGTTTCATGCATCACGGATTCCTCAAACATGCATTTCTGAGCTGTGAACATGCGCATGGCAGATGTTTCAACCACCAAACAAGATACTTATGCACTTTGAAATATTTCCTTGGACTTCGCTGCTTCTCCTATCACCAGTTTCAAGAATGACATTTTGATCCCAGAAAAACCCTCTTAGAGTGAATTCTACCCTAGAGAATTGTAATTTGAATAAATTCCTTCAACATGATTTTCCGTGTTCCGTACATGTTACATGCATGACGGATTCGACAAGCATGCATTCCTGAGTTGAGAGCATGTGGATTACTGTTTTTTCGTCCTCTATAAAAGGAATAATTTAATATAGACTCGTGTACACATTTTCACAAACTTTCCCTAACACAAGTTTGGAATTCTTGCTTTTTACACAGAAGAATACTTCTGGAGTGTATTCAACCTAATAGATATATAATTTACATGAATTCCATCAACATGGCATTCCGGGTTCCGTACATGATACATGCATGACGGATTCGAGAAACATGCGTTTCTGAGTTGTGAGCATGTGGATTAGTGAACTTTCATCCACCAAAGAAGGCATATATTACACTTTGAAATATTTACTTGACTTCATAAGTTTTTTGTATCACCAGGTTCTAAAATCGGACATTTGGCAGTAGAAAACACTCTTTGAGTGAATTCTCACCAATACACATGTAATTCACATTGTTTACATAATCATGGCATTACGTATCCCGAACATGATTCATACATCACGGATTCCTTAAACATGCATTTCTGAGCTGTGAACATGCGCATGACAGATGTTTCAACCACCAAACAAGTTAGTTATGCACTTTGAAATAGTTCCTTGGGCTTCGTTGCTTCTCCTATCACCAGTTTCAAGAATCACACTTTGATCCCAGAAAAACCCTCTTGGAGCGAATTCTACCCTAGAGATATGTAATTTGAATAGATTCCTTCAACATGATATTCCGTGTTCCGTACATGTTACATGCATGACGGTTTCGACAAACATGCATTCCTGAGTTGTGAGCATGTGGATTACTGATTTTTCATCCTCTGTAAAAGGAATAATTTAATATAGACTCGTGTACACATTTTCACAAACTTTCCCTAACACAAGTTTGGAATTCTTGCTTTTTACACAGAAGAATACTTCTGGAGTGTATTCAACCTAATAGATATACAATTTACATGAATTCCATCAACATGGCATTCCGGGTTCCGTACATGATACATGCATGACGGATTCGAGAAACATGCGTTTCTGAGTTGTGAGCATGTGGATTAGTGAACTTTCATCCACCAAAGAAGGCATATATTACACTTTGAAATATTTTCTCTGACTTCATAAGTGTTTTGTATCACCAGGTTTTAAAATCGGACATTTGGCAGTAGAAAACACTCTTTGAGCGAATTCTCACCAATACACATGTAATTTACATTGTTTACATAACCATGGCATTCCGTATTCCGAACATGATTCATGCATCACGAATTCTTCAAATTGCATTTCTAAGCTGTGAACATGCACATGACAGATGTTTCAACCACCAAACAAGTTACTTATGCACTTTGAAATAGTTCCTTGGACTTCGTTGCTTCTCCTATCACCAGTTTCAAGAATCACTCTTTGATCCCAGAAAAACCCTCTTGGAGCGAATTCTACCCTAGAGATATGTAATTTGAAAAGATTCCTTCAACATGATATTCCGTGTTCCTTACATGTTACATGCATGACGGATTCGACAAACATGCATTCCTGAGTTGTGAGCATGTGGATTACTGATTTTTCATCCTCTATAAAAGGAATAATTTCATATAGACTCGTGTACACATTTTCACAAGCTTTCCCTAACACATGTTTCGAATTCGTTCATTTTTCACAGAAGAATTCTTCTGGAGTGTATTCAACCTAATAGATATATAATTTACATGAATTCTATCAACATGGCATTCCGGGTTCCGTACATGATACATGCATGACGGATTCGAGAAACATGCGTTTCTGAGTTGTGAGCATGTGGATTAGTGAACTTTCATCCACCAAAGAAGGCATATATTACACTTTATAATATTTACTCTGACTTCATAAGTTTTTTGTATCACCAGGTTCTAAAATCGGACATTTGGCAGTAGAAAACACTCTTTGAGCGAATTCTCACCAATACACATGTAATTTACATTGTTTTCATCACCATGGCATTCCGTATTCCGAACATGTTTCATGCATCACGGATTCCTCAAACATGCATTTCTGAGCTGTGAACATGCGCATGGCAGATGTTTCAACCACCAAACAAGATACTTATGCACTTTGAAATATTTCCTTGGACTTCGCTGCTTCTCCTATCACCAGTTTCAAGAATCACATTTTGATCCCAGAAAAACCCTCTTAGAGTGAATTCTACCCTAGAGAATTGTAATTTGAATAAATTCCTTCAACATGATTTTCCGTGTTCCGTACATGTTACATGCATGACGGATTCGACAAGCATGCATTCCTGAGTTGAGAGCATGTGGATTACTGTTTTTTCGTTCTCTATAAAAGGAATAATTTAATATAGACTCGTGTACACATTTTCACAAACTTTCCCTAACACAAGTTTGGAATTCTTGCTTTTTACACAGAAGAATACTTCTGGAGTGTATTCAACCTAATAGATATATAATTTACATGAATTCCATCAACATGGCATTCCGGGTTCCGTACATGATACATGCATGACGGATTCGAGAAACATGCGTTTCTGAGTTGTGAGCATGTGGATTAGTGAACTTTCATCCACCAAAGAAGGCATATATTACACTTTGAAATATTTTCTCTGACTTCATAAGTGTTTTGTATCACCAGGTTCTAAAATCGGACATTTGGCAGTAGAAAACACTCTTTGAGCGAATTCTCACCAATACACATGTAATTTACATTGTTTACATAACCATGGCATTCCGTATTCCGAACATGATTCATGCATCACGAATTCCTCAAATTGCATTTCTAAGCTGTGAACATGCACATGACAGATGTTTCAACCACCAAACAAGTTACTTATGCACTTTGAAATATTTCCTTGGACTTCGTTGCTTCTCCTATCACCAGTTTCAAGAATCACACTTTGATCCCAGAAAAACCCTGTTGGAGCGAATTCTACCCTAGAGATATGTAATTTGAAAATATTCCTTCAACATGATATTCCGTGTTCCTTACATGTTACATGCATGACGGATTCGACAAACATGCATTCCTGAGTTGTGAGCATGTGGATTACTGATTTTTCATCCTCTATAAAAGGAATAATTTCATATAGACTCGTGTACACATTTTCACAAGCTTTCCCTAACACATGTTTCGAATTCGTTCATTTTTCACAGAAGAATTCTTCTGGAGTGTATTCAACCTAATAGATATATAATTTACATGAATTCCATCAACATGGCATTCCGGGTTCCTTACATGATACATGCATGACGGATTCGAGAAACATGCGTTTCTGAGTTGTGAGCATGTGGATTAGTGAACTTTCATCCACCAAAGAAGGCATATATTACACTTTGAAATATTTACTCTGACTTCATAAGTTTTTTGTATCACCAGGTTCTAAAATCGGACATTTGGCAGTAGAAAACACTCTTTGAGCGAATTCTCACCAATACACATGTAATTTACATTGTTTATATAACCATGGCATTCCGTATTCCGAACATGTTTCATGCATAACGGATTCCTCAAACATGCATTTCTGAGCTGTGAACATGCGCATGACAGATGTTTCAACCACCAAACAAGTTACTTATGCACTTTGAAATAGTTCCTTGGACTTCGTTGCTTCTCCTATCACCAGTTTCAAGAATCACACTTTGATCCAAGAAAAACCCTCTTGGAGCGAATTCTACCCTAGAGATATGAAATTTGAATAGATTCCTTCAACATGATATTCCGTGTTCCGTACATGTTACATGCATGACGGATTCGACAAACATGCATTCCTGAGTTGTGGGCATGTGGATTACTGATTTTTCACCCTCTATTAAAGGAATAATTTCATATAGACTCGTGTAAACATTTTCACAAGCTTTCCCTAACACAAGTTTGGAATTCGTTCATTTTTCACAGAAGAATTCTTCTGGAGTGTATTCAACCTAATAGATATATAATTTACATGAATTCCATCAACATGGCATTCCGGGTTCCGTACATGATACATGCATGACGGATTCGAGAAACATGCGTTTCTGAGTTGTGAGCATGTGGATTAGTGAACTTTCATCCACCAAAGAAGGCATATATTACACTTTGAAATATTTACTCTGACTTCATAAGTTTTTTGTATCACCAGGTTCTAAAATCGGACATTTGGCAGTAGAAAAGACTCTTTGAGCGAATTCTCACCAATACACATGTAATTTACATTGTTTTCATCACCATGGCATTCCGTATTCCGAACATGTTTCATGCATCACGGATTCCTCAAACATGCATTTCTGAGCTGTGAACATGCGCATGCCAGATGTTTCAACCACCAAACAAGTTACTTATGCACTTTGAAATATTTCCTTGGACTTCGCTGCTTCTCCTATCACCAGTTTCAAGAATCACACTTTGATCCAAGAAAAACCCTCTTGGAGCGAATTCTACCCTAGAGATATGAAATTTGAATAGATTCCTTCAACATGATATTCCGTGTTCCGTACATGTTACATGCATGACGGATTCGACAAACATGCATTCCTGAGTTGTGGGCATGTGGATTACTGATTTTTCACCCTCTATAAAAGGAATAATTTCATATAGACTCGTGTACACATTTTCACAAGCTTTCCCTAACACAAGTTTGGAATTCGTTCATTTTTCACAGAAGAATTCTTCTGGAGTGTATTCAACCTAATAGATATATAATTTACATGAATTCCATCAACATGGCATTCTGGGTTCCGTACATGATACATGCATGACGGATTCGAGAAACATGCGTTTCTGAGTTGTGAGCATGTGGATTAGTGAACTTTCATCCACCAAAGAAGGCATATATTACACTTTGAAATATTTACTCTGACTTCATAAGTTTTTTGTATCACCAGGTTCTAAAATCGGACATTTGGCAGTAGAAAACACTCTTTGAGCGAATTCTCACCAATACACATGTAATTTACATTGTTTACATAACCATGGCATTCCGTATTCCGAACATGTTTCATGCATCACGGATTCCTCAAACATGCATTTCTGAGCTGTGAACATGCGCATGACAGATGTTTCAACCACCAAACAAGTTACTTATGCACTTTGAAATAGTTCCTTGGACTTCGTTGCTTCTCCTATCACCAGTTTCAAGAATCACACTTTGATCCCAGAAAAACCCTCTTGGAGCGAATTCTACCCTAGAGATATGTAATTTGAATAGATTCCTTCAACATGATATTCCGTGTTCCGTACATGTTACATGCATGACGGTTTCCACAAACATGCATTCCTGAGTTGTGAGCATGTGGATTACTGATTTTTCATCCTCTATAAAAGGAATAATTTCATATAGACTCGTGTACAAATTTTCACAAGCTTTCCCTAACACAAGTTTCGAATTCGTTCATTTTTCACAGAAGAATTCTTCCGGAGTGTATTCAACCAAATAGATATATAATTTACATGAATTCCATCAACATGGCATTCCGGGTTCCGTACATGATACATGCATGACGGATTCGAGAAACATGCGTTTCTGAGTTGTGAGCATGTGGATTAGTGGACATTCATCCACCAAAGAAGGCATATATTACACTTTGAAATATTTACTTGACTTCATAAGTTTTTTGTATCACCAGGTTCTAAAATCGGACATTTGGCAGTAGAAAACACTCTTTGAGTGAATTCTCACCAATACACATGTAATTCACATTGTTTACATAACCATGGCATTCCGTATCCCGAACATGATTCATGCATCACGGATTCCTTAAACATGCATTTCTGAGCTGTGAACATCCGCATGACAGATGTTTCAACCACCAAACAAGTTACTTATGCACTTTGAAATAGTTCCTTGGACTTCGTTGCTTTCCTATCACCAGTTTCAAGAATCACACTTTGATCCCAGAAAAACCCTCTTGGAGCGAATTCTACCCTAGAGATATGTAATTTGAATAGATTCCTTCAACATGTATTCCGTGTTCCGTACATGTTACATGCATGACGGATTCGACAAACATGCATTCCTGAGTTGTGAGCATGTGGATAACTGATTTTCCATCCTCTATAAAAGGAATAATTTCATTTAGACTCCTGTACACATTTTCACAAGCTTTCCCTAACACAAGTTTCGAATTCGTTCATTTTTCACAGAAGAATTCTTCTGGAGTGTATTCAACCTAATAGATATATAATTTATATGAATTCCATCAACATGGCATTCCGGGTTCCGTACATGATACATGCATGACGGATTCGAGAAACATGCGTTTCTGAGTTGTGAGCATGTGGATTAGTGAACTTTCATCCACCAAAGAAGGCATATATTACACTTTGAAATATTTACTCTGACTTCATAAGTTTTTTGTATCACCAGGTTCTAAAATCGGACATTTGGCAGTAGAAAACACTCTTTGAGTGAATTCTCACCAATACACATGTAATTTACATTGTTTACATAACCATGGCATTCCGTATTCCGAACATGTTTCATGCATCACGGATTCCTCAAACATGCATTTCTGAGCTGTGAACATGCGCATGACAGATGTTTCAACCACCAAACTAGTTACTTATGCACTTTGAAATAGTTCCTTGGACTTCGTTGCTTCTCCTATCACCAGTTTCAAGAATCACACTTTGATCCCAGAAAAACCCTCTTGGAGTGAATTCTACCCTAGAGATATGTAATTTGAATAGATTCCTTCAACATGATATTCCGTGTTCCGTACATGTTACATGCATGACGGATTCGACAAACATGCATTCCTGAGTTGTGAGCATGTGGATTACTGATTTTTCATCCTCTATAAAAAGAATAATTTCATATAGACTCGTGTACACTTTTTCACAAGCTTTTCGTAACACAAGTTTCGAATTCGTTCATTTTTCACAGAAGAATACTTATGGAGTGTATTCAACCTAATAGATATATAATTTACATGAATTAGATCAACATGGCATTCCGGGTTCCGTACATGATACATGCATGACGGATTCGAGAAACATGCGTTTCTGAGTTGTGAGCATGTGGATTAGTGAACTTTCATCCATCAAAGAAGGCATATATTACACTTTGAAATATTTACTCTGACTTTATAAGTTTTTTGTATCACCAGGTTCTAAAATCGGACATTTGGCAGTAGAAAACACTCTTTGAGCGAATTCTCACCAATACACATGTAATTCACATTGTTTACATAACCATCGCATTCCGTATTCCGAACATGTTTCATGCATCACGGATTCCTCAAACATGCATTTCTGAGCTGTGAACATGCACATGACAGATGTTTCAACCACCAAACAAGTTACTTATGCACTTTGAAATAGTTCCATGGACTTCGTTGCTTCTCCTATCACCAGTTTCAAGAATCACACTTTGATCCCAGAAAAACCCTCTTGGAGCGAATTCTAACCGAGACATATGTAATTTGAATAGATTCCTTCAACATGATATTCCGTGTTCCGTACATGTTACATGCATGACGGTTTCGACAAACATGCATTCCTGTGTTGTGAGCATGTGGATTACTGATTTTTCATCCTCTATAAAAGGAATAATTTCATATAGACTCGTGTACACATTTTCACAAGCTTTCCCTAACACAAGTTTCGAATTCGTTCATTTTTCACTGAAGAATACTTCTGGAGTGTATTCAACCTAATAGATATATAATTTACATGAATTCGATCAACATGGCATTCTGGGTTCCGTACATTATACATGCATGACGGATTCGAGAAACATGCGTTTCTGAGTTGTGAGCATGTGGATTAGTGAACTTTCATCCACCAAAGAAGGCATATATTACACTTTGAAATATTTACTCTGACTTCATAAGTTTTTTGTATCACCAGGTTCTAAAATCGGACATTTGGCAGTAGAAAACACTCTTTGAGCGAATTCTCACCAATACACATGTAATTTACATTGTTTACATAACCATGGCATTCCGTATTCCGAACATGTTTCATGCATCACGGATTCCTCAAACATGCATTTCTGAGCTGTGAACATGCGCATGACAGATGTTTCAACCACCAAACAAGTTACTTATGCACTTTGAAATAGTTCCTTGGACTTCGTTGCTTCTCCTATCACCAGTTTCAAGAATCACACTTTGATCCCAGAAAAACCCTCTTGGAGCGAATTCTACCCTAGAGATATGTAATTTGAATAGATTCCTTCAACATGATATTCCGTGTTCCGTACATGTTACATGCATGACGGATTCGACAAACATGCATTCCTGAGTTGTGAGCATGTGGATAACTGATTTTTCATCCTCTATAAAAGGAATAATTTCATATAGACTCGTGTACACATTTTCACAAGCTTTCCCTAACTCAAGTTTCGAATTCGTTCATTTTTCACAGAAGAATACTTCTGGAGTGTATTCAACCTAATAGATATATAATTTACATGAATTCCATCAACATGGCATTCCGTGTTCCGTACATGTTACATGCATGACGGATTCGACAAACATGCTTTCCTGAGTTGTGAGCATGTGGATAACTGATTTTTCATCCTCTATAAAAGGAATAATTTCATATAGACTCGTGTACACATTTTCACAAGCTTTCCCTAACTCAAGTTTCGAATTCGTTCATTTTTCACAGAAGAATACTTCTGGAGTGTATTCAACCTAATAGATATATAATTTACATGAATTCCATCAACATGGCATTCCGGGTTCCGTACATGATACATGCATGACGGATTCGAGAAACATGCGTTTCTGAGTTGTGAGCATGTGGATTAGTGAACTTTCATCCACCAAAGAAGGCATATATTACACTTTGAAATATTTTCTCTGACTTCATAAGTTTTTTGTATCACCAGGTTCTAAAATCGGACATTTGGCAGTAGAAAACACTCTTTGAGCGAATTCTCACCAATACACATGTAATTTACATTGTTTATATAACCATGGCATTCCGTATTCCGAACATGTTTCATGCATCACGGATTCCTCAAACATGCATTTCTGAGCTGTGAACATGCGCATGACAGATGTTTCAACCACCAAACAAGTTACTTATGCACTTTGAAATAGTTCCTTGGACTTCGTTGCTTCTCCTATCACCAGTTTCAAGAATCACACTTTGATCCAAGAAAAACCCTCATGGAGCGAATTCTACCCTAGAGATATGAAATTTGAATAGATTCCTTCAACATGATATTCCGTGTTCCGTACATGTTACATGCATGACGGATTCGACAAACATGCATTCCTGAGTTGTGGGCATGTGGATTACTGATTTTTCACCCTCTATAAAAGGAATAATTTCATATAGACTCGTGTACACATTTTCACAAGCTTTCCCTAACACAAGTTTCGAATTCGTTCATTTTTCACAGAAGAATTCTTCTGGAGTGTATTCAACCTAATAGATATATAATTTACATGAATTCCATCAACATGGCATTCCGGGTTCCGTACATGATACATGCATGACGGATTCGAGAAACATGCGTTTCTGAGTTGTGAGCATGTGGATTAGTGGACATTCATCCACCAAAGAAGGCATATATTACACTTTGAAATATTTACTTGACTTCATAAGTTTTTTGTATCACCAGGTTCTAAAATCGGACATTTGGCAGTAGAAAACACTCTTTGAGTGAATTCTCACCAATACACATGTAATTCACATTGTTTACATAACCATGGCATTCCGTATCCCGAACATGATTCATGCATCACGGATTCCTTAAACATGCATTTCTGAGCTGTGAACATGCGCATGACAGATGTTTCAACCACCAAACAAGTTACTTATGCACTTTGAAATAGTTCCTTGGACTTCGTTGCTTCTCCTATCACCAGTTTCAAGAATCACACTTTGATCCCAGAAAAACCCTCTTGGAGCGAATTCTACCCTAGAGATATGTAATTTGAATAGATTCCTTCAACATGTATTCCGTGTTCCGTACATGTTACATGCATGACGGATTCGACAAACATGCATTCCTGAGTTGTGAGCATGTGGATAACTGATTTTCCATCCTCTATAAAAGGAATAAATTCATATAGACTCCTGTACACATTTTCACAAGCTTTCCCTAACACAAGTTTCGAATTCGTTCATTTTTCACAGAAGAATTCTTCTGGAGTGTATTCAACCTAATAGATATATAATTTATATGAATTCCATCAACATGGCATTCCGGGTTCCGTACATGATACATGCATGACGGATTCGAGAAACATGCGTTTCTGAGTTTTGAGCATGTGGATTAGTGAACTTTCATCCACCAAAGAAGGCATATATTACACTTTGAAATATTTACTCTGACTTCATAAGTTTTTTGTATCACCAGGTTCTAAAATCGGACATTTGGCAGTAGAAAACACTCTTTGAGCGAATTCTCACCAATACACATGTAATTTACATTGTTTACATAACCATGGCATTCCGTATTCCGAACATGTTTCATGCATCACGGATTCCTCAAACATGCATTTCTGAGCTGTGAACATGCGCATGACAGATGTTTCAACCACCAAACTAGTTACTTATGCACTTTGAAATAGTTCCTTGGACTTCGTTGCTTCTCCTATCACCAGTTTCAAGAATCACACTTTGATCCCAGAAAAACCCTCTTGGAGCGAATTCTACCCTAGAGATATGTAATTTGAATAGATTCCTTCAACATGATATTCCGTGTTCCGTACATGTTACATGCATGACGGATTCGACAAACATGCATTCCTGAGTTGTGAGCATGTGGATTACTGATTTTTCATCCTCTATAAAAAGAATAATTTCATATAGACACGTGTACACTTTTTCACAAGCTTTCCGTAACACAAGTTTCGAATTCGTTCATTTTTCATAGAAGAATACTTCTGGAGTGTATTCAACCTAATAGATATATAATTTACATGAATTAGATCAACATGGCATTCCGGGTTCCGTACATGATACATGCATGTCGGATTCGAGAAACATGCGTTTCTGAGTTGTGAGCATGTGGATTAGTGAACTTTCATCCATCAAAGAAGGCATATATTACACTTTGAAATATTTACTCTGACTTTATAAGTTTTTTGTATCACCAGGTTCTAAAATCGGACATTTGGCAGTAGAAAACACTCTTTGAGCGAATTCTCACCAATACACTTGTAATTCATATTGTTTACATAACCATGGCATTCCGTATTCCGAACATGTTTCATGCATCACGGATTCCTCAAACATGCATTTCTGAGCTGTGAACATGCACATGACAGATGTTTCAACCACCAAACAAGTTACTTATGCACTTTGAAATAGTTCCATGGACTTCGTTGCTTCTCCTATCACCAGTTTCAAGAATCACACTTTGATCCCAGAAAAACCCTCTTGGAGCGAATTCTACCCTAGAGATATGTAATTTGAATAGATTCCTTCAACATGATATTCCGTGTTCCGTACATATTACATGCATGACGGTTTCCACAAACATGCATTCCTGAGTTGTGAGCATGTGGATTACTGATTTTTCACCCTCTATAAAAGGTATAATTTCATATAGACTCGTGTACACATTTTCACAAGCTTTCCCTAACACAAGTTTCGAATTCGTTCATTTTTCACAGAAGAATACTTCTGGAGTGTATTCATCCTAATAGATATATAATTTACATGAATTCCATCAACATGGCATTCCGGGTTCCGTACATGATACATGCATGACGGATTCGAGAAACATGCGTTTCTGAGTTGTGAGCATGTGGATTAGTGAACTTTCATCCACCAAAGAAGGCATATATTACACTTTGAAATATTTACTCTGACTTCATAAGTTTTTTGTATCAACTGGTTCTAAAATCGGACATTTGGCAGTAGAAAACACTCTTTGAGCGAATTCTCACCAATACACATGTAATTTACATTGTTTACATAACCATGGCATTCCGTATTCCGAACATGATTCATGCATCACGGATTCCTCAAACATGCATTTCTGAGCTGTGAACATGCGCATGACAGATGTTTCAACCACCAAACAAGTTACTTATGCACTTTGAAATAGTTCCTTGGACTTCGTTGCTTCTCCTATCACCAGTTTCAAGAATCACACTTAGATCCCAGAAAAACCCTCTTGGAGCGAATTCTACCCTAGAGATATGTAATTTGAATAGATTCCTTCAACATGATATTCCGTGTTCCGTACATGTTACATGCATGACAGATTCGACAAACATGCATTCCTGAGTTGTGAGCATGTGGATAACTGATTTTTCATCCTCTATAAAAGGAATAATTTCATATAGACTCGTGTAAACATTTTCACAAGCTTTCCCTAACTCAAGTTTCGAATTCGTTCATTTTTCACAGAAGAATACTTCTGGAGTGTATTCAACCTAATAGATATTTAATTTACATGAATTCCATCAACATGGCATTCCGGGTTCCGTACATGATACATGCATGACGGATTCGAGAAACATGCGTTTCTGAGTTGTGAGCATGTGGATTAGTGAACTTTCATCCACCAAAGAAGGCATATATTACACTTTGAAATATTTACTCTGACTTCAGAAGTTTTTTGTATCACCAGGTTCTAAAATCGGACATTTGGCAGTAGAAAACACTCTTTGAGCGAATTCTCACCAATACACATGTAATTTACATTGTTTACATAACCATGGCATTCCGTATTCCGAACATGATTCATGCATCACTAATTCCTCAAATTGCATTTCTGAGCTGTGAACATGCACATGACAGATATTTCAACCACCAAACAAGTTACTTATGCACTTTGAAATAGTCCCTTGGACTTCGTTGCTTCTCCTATCACCAGTTTCAAGAATCACACTTTGATCCCAGAAAAACCCTCTTGGAGCGAATCCAACACTAGAGATATGTAATTTGAATAGATTCCTTCAACATGATATTCCGTGTTCCGTACATGTTACATGCATGACGGATTCGACAAACATGCATTCCTGAGTTCTGAGCATGTGCATAACTGATTTTTCATCCTCTATAAAAGGAATAATTTCATATAGACTCGTGTACACATTTTCACAAGCTTTCCCTAACTCAAGTTTCGAATTCATTCATTTTTCACAGAAGAATACTTCTGGAGTGTATTCAACCTAATAGATATATAATTTACATGAATTCCATCAACATGGCATTCCGGGTTCCGTACATGATACATGCATGACGGATTCGAGAAACATGCGTTTCTGAGTTGTGAGCATGTGGATTAGTGAACTTTCATCCACCAAAGAAGGCATATATTACACTTTGAAATATTTACTCTGACTTCATAAGTTTTTTGTATCACCAGGTTCTAAAATCGGACATTTGGCAGTAGAAAACACTCTTTGAGCGAATTCTCACCAATACACATGTAATTTACATTGTTTACATAACCATGGCATTCCGTATTCCGAACATGATTCATGCATCACTAATTCCTCAAATTGCATTTCTGAGCTGTGAACATGCACATGACAGATATTTCAACCACCAAACAAGTCACTTATGCACTTTGAAATATTTCCTTGGACTTCGTTGCTTCTCCTATCACCAGTTTCAAGAATCACACTTTGATCCCAGAAAAACCCTCTTGGAGCGAATTCTACCCTAGAGATATGTAATTTGAATAGATTCCTTCAACATGATATTCCGTGTTCCGTACATGTTACATGCATGACGGATTCGACAAACATGCATTCCTGAGTTCTGAGCATGTGGATAACTGATTTTTCATCCTCTATAAAAGGAATAATTTCATATAGACTCATATACACATTTTCACAAGCTTTCCCTAACTCAAGTTTCGAATTCATTCATTTTTCACAGAAGAATACTTCTGGAGTGTATTCAACCTAATAGATATATAATTTACATGAATTCCATCAACATGGCATTCCGGGTTCCGTACATGATACATGCATGACGGATTCGAGAAACATGCGTTTCTGAGTTGTGAGCATGTGGATTAGTGAACTTTCATCCACCAAAGAAGGCATATATTACACTTTGAAATATTTACTCTGACTTCATAAGTTTTTTGTATCACCAGGTTCTAAAATCGGACATTTGGCAGTAGAAAACACTCTTTGAGCGAATTCTCACCAATACACATGTAATTTACATTGTTTAAATAACCATGGCATTCCGTATTCCGAACATGTTTCATGCATCACGGATTCCTCAAACATGCATTTCTGAGCTGTGAACATGCGCATGACAGATGTTTCAACCACCAAACAAGTTACTTATGCACTTTGAAATAGTTCCTTGGACTTCGTTGCTTCTCCTATCACCAGTTTCAAGAATCACACTTTGATCCCAGAAAAACCCTCTTGGAGCGAATTCTACCCTAGAGATATGTAATTTGAATAGATTCCTTCAACATGATATTCCGTGTTCCGTACATGTTACATGCATGACGGATTCGACAAACATGCATTCCTGAGTTGTGAGCATGTGGATAACTGATTTTTCATCCTCTATAAAAGGAATAATTTCATATAGACTCGTGTACACATTTTCACAAGCTTTCCCTAACTCAAGTTTCGAATTCGTTCATTTTTCACAGAAGAATACTTCTGGAGTGTATTCAACCTAATAGATATATAATTTACATGAATTCCATCAACATGGCATTCCGGGTTCCATTCATGATACATGCATGACGGATTCGAGAAACATGCATTTCTGAGTTGTGAGCATGTGGATTAGTGAACTTTCATCCACCAAAGAAGGCATATATTACACTTTGAAATATTTACTCTGACTTCAGAAGTTTTTTGTATCACCAGGTTCTAAAATCGGACATTTGGCAGTAGAAAACACTCTTTGAGCGAATTCTCACCAATACACATATAATTTACATTGTTTACATAACCATGGCATTCCGTATTCCGAACATGTTTCATGCATCACGGATTCCTCAAACATACATTTCTGAGCTGTGAACATGCGCATGACAGATGTTTCAACCACCAAACAAGTTACTTATGCACTTTGAAATAGTTCCTTGGACTTCGTTGCTTCTCCTATCACCAGTTTCAAGAATCACACTTTGATCCCAGAAAAACCCTCTTGGAGCGAATTCTACCCTAGAGATATGTAAATTGAATAGATTCCTTCAACATGATATTCCTTGTTCCTTACATGATACATGCATGACGGATTCGAGAAACATGCGTTTCTGAGTTGTGAGCATGTGGATTAGTGAAATTTCATCCACCAAAGAAGGCATATATTACACTTTGAAATATTTACTCTGACTTCATAAGTTTTTTGTATCACCAGGTTCTAAAATCGGACATTTGGCAGTAGAAAACACTCTTTGAGCGAATTCTCACCAATACACATGTAATTTACATTGTTTACTTAACCATGGCATTCCGTATTCCGAACATGATTCATGCATCACTGATTCCTCAAATTGCATTTCTGAGCTGTGAACATGCACATGACAGATATTTCAACCACCAAACAAGTTACTTATGCACTTTGAAATATTTCCTTGGACTTCGTTGCTTCTCCTATCACCAGTTTCAAGAATCACACTTTGATCCCAGAAAAACCCTCTTGGAGCGAATTCTACCCTAGAGATATGTAATTTGAATAGATTCCTTCAACATGATATTCCGTGTTCCGTACATGTTACATGCATGACGGATTCGACAAACATGCATTCCTGAGTTGTGAGCATGTGGATAACTGATTTTTCATCCTCTATAAAAGGAATAATTTCATATAGACTCGTGTACACATTTTCACAAGCTTTCCCTAACTCAAGTTTCGAATTCATTCATTTTTCACAGAAGAATACTTCTGGAGTGTATTCAACCTAATAGATATATAATTTACATGAATTCCATCAACATGGCATTCCGGGTTCCATTCATGATACATGCATGACGGATTCGAGAAACATGCGTTTCTGAGTTGTGAGCATGTGGATTAGTGAACTTTCATCCACCAAAGAAGGCATATATTACACTTTGAAATATTTACTCTGACTTCATAAGTTTTTTGTATCACCAGGTTCTAAAATCGGACACTTGGCAGTAGAAAACACTCTTTGAGCGAATTATCACCAATACACATGTAATTTACATTGTTTACATAACCATGGCATTCCGTATTCCGAACATGATTCATGCATCACTAATTCCTCAAATTGCATTTCTGAGCTGTGAACATGCACATGACAGATATTTCAACCACCAAACACGTCACTTATGCACTTTGAAATATTTCCTTGGACTTCGTTGCTTCTCCTATCACCAGTTTCAAGAATCACACTTTGATCCCAGAAAAACCCTCTTGGAGCGAATTCTACCCTAGAGATATGTAATTTGAATAGATTCTTTCAACATGATATTCCGTGTTCTGTACATGTTACATGCATGACGGATTCGACAAACATGCATTCCTGAGTTCTGAGCATGTGGATAACTGATTTTTCATCCTCTATAAAAGGAATACTTTAATATAGACTCGTGTACACATTTTCACAAGCTTTCCCTAACTCAAGTTTCGAATTCATTCATTTTTCACAGAAGAATACTTCTGGAGTGTATTCAACCTAATAGATATATAATTTACATGAATTCCATCAAGATGGCATTCCGGGTTCCGTACATGATACATGCATGACGGATTCGAGAAACATGCGTTTCTGAGTTGTGAGCATGTGGATTAGTGAACTTTCATCCACCAAAGAAGGCATATATTACACTTTGAAATATTTACTCTGACTTCATAAGTTTTTTGTATCACCAGGTTGTAAAATCGGACATTTGGCAGTAGAAAACACTCTTTGAGCGAATTCTCACCAATACACATGTAATTTACATTGTTTAAATAACCATGGCATTCCGTATTCCGAACATGTTTCATGCATCACGGATTCCTCAAACATGCATTTCTGAGCTGTGAACATGCGCATGACAGATGTTTCAACCACCAAACAAGTTACTTATGCACTTTGAAATAGTTCCTTGGACTTCGTTGCTTCTCCTATCACCAGTTTCAAGAATCACACTTTGATCCCAGAAAAACCCTCTTGGAGCGAATTCTACCCTAGAGATATGTAATTTGAATAGATTCCTTCAACATGATATTCCGTGTTCCGTACATGTTACATGCATGACGGATTCGACAAACATGCATTCCTGAGTTGTGAGCATGTGGATAACTGATTTTTCATCCTCTATAAAAGGAATAATTTCATATAGACTCGTGTACACATTTTCACAAGCTTTCCCTAACTCAAGTTTCGAATTCGTTCATTTTTCACAGAAGAATACTTCTGGAGTGTATTCAACCTAATAGATATATAATTTACATGAATTCCATCAACATGGCATTCCGGGTTCCATTCATGATACATGCATGACGGATTAGAGAAACATGCGTTTCTGAGTTGTGAGCATGTGGATTAGTGAACTTTCATCCACCAAAGAAGGCATATATTACACTTTGAAATATTTACTCTGACTTCAGAAGTTTTTTGTATCACCAGGTTCTAAAATCGGACATTTGGCAGTAGAAAACACTCTTTGAGCGAATTCTCACCAATACACATGTAATTTACATTGTTTACATAACCATGGCATTCCGTATTCCGAACATGTTTCATGCATCACGGATTCCTCAAACATGCATTTCTGAGCTGTGAACATGCGCATGACAGATGTTTCAACCACCAAACAAGTTACTTATGCACTTTGAAATAGTTCCTTGGACTTCGTTGCTTCTCCTATCACCAGTTTCAAGAATCACACTTTGATCCCAGAAAAACACTCTTGGAGCGAATTCTACCCTAGAGATATGTAAATTGAATAGATTCCTTCAACATGATATTCCTTGTTCCTTACATGATACATGCATGACGGATTCGAGAAACATGCGTTTCTGAGTTGTGAGCATGTGGATTAGTGAACTTTCATCCACCAAAGAAGGCATATATTACACTTTGAAATATTTACTCTGACTTCATAAGTGTTTTGTATCACCAGGTTCTAAAATCGGACATTTGGCAGTAGAAAACACTCTTTGAGCGAATTCTCACCAATACACATGTAATTTACATTGTTTACATAACCATGGCATTCCGTATTCCGAACATGTTTCATGCATCACGGATTCCTCAAACATGCATTTCTGAGCTGTGAACATGCGCATGACAGATGTTTCAACCACCAAACTAGTTACTTATGCACTTTGAAATAGTTCCGTGGACTTCGTTGCTTCTCCTATCACCAGTTTCAAGAATCACACTTTGATCCCAGAAAAACCCTCTTGGAGCGAATTCTACCCTAGAGATATGTAATTTGAATAGATTCCTTCAACATGACATTCCGTGTTCCGTACTTGTTAGATGCATGACGGATTCGACAAACATGCATTCCTGAGTTGTGAGCATGTGGATTACTGATTTTTCATCCTCTATAAAAGGAATAATTTCATATAGACTCGTGTACACATTTTCACAAGCTTTCCCTAACTCAAGTTTCGAATTCGTTCATTTTTCACAGAAGAATACTTCTGGAGTGTATTCAACCTAATAGATATTTAATTTACATGAATTCCATCAACATGGCATTCTGGGTTCCGTACATGATACATGCATGACGGATTCGAGAAACATGCGTTTCTGAGTTGTGAGCATGTGGATTAGTGAACTTTCATCCACCAAAGAAGGCATATATTACACTTTGAAATATTTACTCTGACTTCATAAGTTTTTTGTATCACCAGGTTCTAAAATCGGACATTTGGCAGTAGAAAACACTCTTTGAGCGAATTCTCACCAATACACATGTAATTTACATTGTTTACATAACCATGGCATTCCGTATTCCGAACATGTTTCATGCATCACGGATTCCTCAAACATGCATTTCTGAGCTGTGAACATGCGCATGACAGATGTTTCAACCACCAAACTAGTTACTTATGCACTTTGAAATAGTTCCTTGGACTTCGTTGCTTCTCCTATCACCAGTTTCAAGAATCACACTTTGATCCCAGAAAAACCCTCTTGGAGCGAATTCTACCCTAGAGATATGTAATTTGAATAGATTCCTTCAACATGTATTCCGTGTTCCGTACATGTTACATGCATGACGGATTCGACAACATGCATTCCTGAGTTGTGAGCATGTGGATAACTGATTTTCCATCCTCTATAAAAGGAATAATTTCATATAGACTCCTGTACACATTTTCACAAGCTTTCCCTAACACAAGTTTCGAATTCGTTCATTTTTCACAGAAGAATTCTTCTGGAGTGTATTCAACCTAATAGATATATAATTTACATGAATTCCATCAACATGGCATTCCGGGTTCCGTACATGATACATGCATGACGGATTCGAGAAACATGCGTTTCTGAGTTGTGAGCATGTGGATTAGTGAACTTTCATCCACCAAAGAAGGCATATATTACACTTTGAAATATTTACTCTGACTTCATAAGTTTTTTGTATCACCAGGTTCTAAAATCGGACATTTGGCAGTAGAAAACACTCTTTGAGCGAATTCTCACCAATACACATATAATTTACATTGTTTACATAACCATTGCATTCTGCATTCCGAACATGTTTCATGCATCACGGATTCCTCAAACATGCATTTCTGAGCTGTGAACATGCGCATGACAGATGTTTCAACCACCAAACAAGTTATTAATGCACTTTGAAATATTTCCTTGGACTTCGTTGCTTCTCCTATCACCAGTTTCAAGAATAACAATTTGATCCCAGAAAAACCCTCTTGGAGCGAATTCTACCCTAGAGATATGTAATTTGAATAGATTCCTTCAACATGACATTCCGTGTTCCGTACTTGTTAGATGCATGACGGATTCGACAAACATGCATTCCTGAGTTGTGAGCATGTGGATTACTGATTTTTCATCCTCTATAAAAGGAATAATTTCATATAGACTCGTGTACACATTTTCACAAGCTTTCCCTAACACAAGTTTCGAATTCATTCATTTTTCACAGAAGAATACTTCTGGAGTGTATTCAACCTAATAGAAATTTAATTTACATGAATTCCATCAACATGGCATTCTGGGTTCCGTACATGATACATGCATGACGGATTCGAGAAACATGCGTTTCTGAGTTGTGAGCATGTGGATTAGTGAACTTTCATCCACCAAAGAAGGCATATATTACACTTTGAAATATTTACTCTGACTTCATAAGTTTTTTGTATCACCAGGTTCTAAAATCGGACATTTGGCAGTAGAAAACACTCTTTGAGCGAATTATCACCAATACACATGTAATTTACATTGTTTACATAACCATGGCATTCCGTATTCCGAACATGTTTCATGCATCACGGATTCCTCAAACATTCATTTCTGAGCTGTGAACATGCGCATGACAGAAGTTTCAACCACCAAACAAGTTACTTATGCACTTTGAAATAGTTCCTTGGACTTCGTTGCTTCTCCTATCACCAGCTTCAAGAATCACTCTTTGATCACAGAAAAAACCTCTTGGAGCGAATTCTACCCTAGAGATATGTAATTTGAATAGATTCCTTCAACATGATATTCCGTGTTCCGTACATGATACATGCATGATGGATTCGAGAATCATGCGTTTCTGAGTTGTGAGCATGTGGATTAGTGAACTTTCATCCACCAGAGAAGGCATATATTATACTTTGAAATATTTACTCTGACTTCATAAGTTTTTTGTATCACCAGGTTCTAAAATCGGACATTTGGCAGTAGAAAACACTCTTTGAGCGAATTCTCACCAATACACATGTAATTTACATTGTTTACATAACCATGGCATTCCGTATTCCGAACATGATTCATGCATCACGGATTCCTCAAATTGCATTTCTGAGCTGTGAACATGCACATGACAGATATTTCAACCACCAAACAAGTTACTTATGCACTTTGAAATAGTTCCTTGGACTTCGTTGCTTCTCCTATCACCAGTTTCAAGAATCACACTTTGATCCCAGAAAAACCCTCTTGGAGCGAATTCTACCCTACAGATATGTAATTTGAATAGATTCCTTCAACATGATATTCCGTGTTCCGTACATGTTACATGCATGACGGATTCGACAAACATGCATTCCTGAGTTGTGAGCATGTGGATAACTGATTTTTCATCCTCTATAAAAGGAATAATTTCATATAGACTCGTGTACACATTTTCACAAGCTTTCCCTAACTCAAGTTTCGAATTCGTTCATTTTTCACAGAAGAATACTTCTGGAGTGTATTCAACCTAATAGATATATAATTTACATGAATTCCATCAACATGGCATTCCGGGTTCCATACATGATACATGCATGACGGATTAGAGAAATATGCGTTTCTGAGTTGTGAGCATGTGGATTAGTGAACTTTCATCCACCAAAGAAGGCATATATTACACTTTGAAATATTTACTCTGACTTCATAAGTTTTTTGTATCACCAGGTTCTAAAATCGGACATTTGGCAGTAGAAAACACTCTTTGAGCGAATTCTCACCAATACACATGTAATTTACATTGTTTACATAACCATGGCATTCCGTATTCCGAACATGTTTCATGCATCACGGATTCCTCAAACATGCATTTCTGAGCTGTGAACATGCGCATGACAGATGTTTCAACCACCAAACTAGTTACTTATGCACTTTGAAATAGTTCCTTGGACTTCGTTGCTTCTCCTATCACCAGTTTCAAGAATCACACTTTGATCCCAGAAAAACCCTCTTGGAGCGAATTCTACCCTAGAGATATGTAATTTGAATAGATTCCTTCAACATGATATTCCGTGTTCCGTACATGTTACATGCATGATGGATTCGACAAACATGCATTCCTGAGTTGTGAGCATGTGGATTACTGATTTTTCATCCTCTATAAAAGGAATAATTTCATATAGACTCGTGTACAGATTTTCACAAGCTTTCCCTAACACAAGTTTCGAATTCGTGCTTTTTACACAGAAGAATACTTCTGGAGTGTATTCAACCTAATAGATATATAATTTACATGAATTCCATCAACATGGCATTCCGGGTTCCGTACATGATACATGCATGACGGATTCGAGAAACATGCGTTTCTGAGTTGTGAGCATGTGGATTAGTGAACTTTCATCCACCAAAGAGGCATATATTACACTTTGAAATATTTACTCTGACTTCATAAGTTTTTTGTATCACCAGGTTCTAAAATCGGACATTTGGCAGTAGAAAACACTCTTTGAGTGAATTCTCACCAATACAAATGTAATTCACATTGTTTACATAACCATGGCATTCCGTATCCCGAACATGATTCATGCATCACGGATTCCTCAAACATGCACTTCTGAGCTGTGAACATGCGCATGACAGATGTTTCAACCACCAAACAAGTTAGTTATGCACTTTGAAATAGTTCCGTGGACTTCGTTGCTTCTCCTATCACCAGTTTCAAGAATCACACTTTGATCCCAGAAAAACCCTCTTGGAGCGAATTCTACCCTAGAGATATGTAATTTGAATAGATTCCTTCAACATGACATTCCGTGTTCCGTACTTGTTAGATGCATGACGGATTCGACAAACATGCATTCCTGAGTTGTGAGCATGTGGATTACTGATTTTTCATCCTCTATAAAAGGAATAATTTCATATAGACTCGTGTACACATTTTCACAAGCTTTCCCTAACACAAGTTTCGAATTCGTTCATTTTTCACAGAAGAATACTTCTGGAGTGTATTCAACCTAATAGATATTTAATTTACATGAATTCCATCAACATGGCATTCTGGGTTCCGTACATGATACATGCATGACGGATTCGAGAAACATGCGTTTCTGAGTTGTGAGCATGTGGATTAGTGAACTTTCATCCACCAAAGAAGGCATATATTACACTTTGAAATATTTACTCTGACTTCATAAGTTTTTTGTATCACCAGGTTCTAAAATCGGACATTTGGCAGTAGAAAACACTCTTTGAGCGAATTCTCACCAATACACATGTAATTTACATTGTTTACATAACCATGGCATTCCGTATTCCGAACATGTTTCATGCATCACGGATTCCTCAAACATGCACTTCTGAGCTGTGAACATGCGCATGACAGATGTTTCAACCACCAAACAAGTTAGTTATGCACTTTGAAATAGTTCCGTGGACTTCGTTGCTTCTCCTATCACCAGTTTCAAGAATCACACTTTGATCCCAGAAAAACCCTCTTGGAGCGAATTCTACCCTAGAGATATGTAATTTGAATAGATTCCTTCAACATGATATTCCGTGTTCCGTACATGTTACATGCATGATGGATTCGACAAACATGCATTCCTGAGTTGTGAGCATGTGGATTACTGATTTTTCATCCTCTATAAAAGGAATAATTTCATATAGACTCGTGTACAGATTTTCACAAGCTTTCCCTAACACAAGTTTCGAATTCGTGCTTTTTACACAGAAGAATACTTCTGGAGTGTATTCAACCTAATAGATATATAATTTACATGAATTCCATCAACATGGCATTCCGGGTTCCGTACATGATACATGCATGACGGATTAGAGAAACATGCGTTTCTGAGTTGTGAGCATGTGGATTAGTGAACTTTCATCCACCAAAGGAGGCATATATTACACTTTGAAATATTTACTCTGACTTCATAAGTTTTTTGTATCACCAGGTTCTAAAATCGGACATTTGGCAGTAGAAAACACTCTTTGAGTGAATTCTCACCAATACACATGTAATTCACATTGTTTACATAACCATGGCATTCCGTATCCCGAACATGATTCATGCATCACGGATTCCTCAAACATGCACTTCTGAGCTGTGAACATGCGCATGACAGATGTTTCAACCACCAAACAAGTTAGTTATGCACTTTGAAATAGTTCCGTGGACTTCGTTGCTTCTCCTATCACCAGTTTCAAGAATCACACTTTGATCCCAGAAAAACCCTCTTGGAGCGAATTCTACCCTAGAGATATGTAATTTGAATAGATTCCTTCAACATGACATTCCGTGTTCCGTACTTGTTAGATGCATGACGGATTCGACAAACATGCATTCCTGAGTTGTGAGCATGTGGATTACTGATTTTTCATCCTCTATAAAAGGAATAATTTCATATAGACTCGTGTACACATTTTCACAAGCTTTCCCTAACACAAGTTTCGAATTCGTTCATTTTTCACAGAAGAATACTTCTGGAGTGTATTCAACCTAATAGATATTTAATTTACATGAATTCCATCAACATGGCATTCTGGGTTCCGTACATGATACATGCATGACGGATTCGAGAAACATGCGTTTCTGAGTTGTGAGCATGTGGATTAGTGAACTTTCATCCACCAAAGAAGGCATATATTACACTTTGAAATATTTACTCTGACTTCATAAGTTTTTTGTATCACCAGGTTCTAAAATCGGACATTTGGCAGTAGAAAACACTCTTTGAGCGAATTCTCACCAATACACATGTAATTTACATTGTTTACATAACCATGGCATTCCGTATTCCGAACATGTTTCATGCATCACGGATTCCTCAAACATGCATTTCTGAGCTGTGAACATGCGCATGACAGATGTTTCAACCACCAAACTAGTTACTTATGCACTTTGAAATAGTTCCTTGGACTTCGTTGCTTCTCCTATCACCAGTTTCAAGAATCACACTTTGATCCCAGAAAAACCCTCTTGGAGCGAATTCTACCCTAGAGATATGTAATTTGAATAGATTCCTTCAACATGTATTCCGTGTTCCGTACATGTTACATGCATGACGGATTCGACAAACATGCATTCCTGAGTTGTGAGCATGTGGATAACTGATTTTCCATCCTCTATAAAAGGAATAATTTCATATAGACTCCTGTACACATTTTCACAAGCTTTCCCTAACACAAGATTCGAATTCGTTCATTTTTCACAGAAGAATTCTTCTGGAGTGTATTCAACCTAATAGATATATAATTAACATGAATTCCATCAACATGGCATTCCGGGTTCCGTACATGATACATGCATGACGGATTCGAGAAACATGCGTTTCTGAGTTGTGAGCATGTGGATTAGTGAACTTTCATCCACCAAAGAAGGCATATATTACACTTTGAAATATTTACTCTGACTTCATAAGTTTTTTGTATCACCAGGTTCTAAAATCGGACATTTGGCAGTAGAAAACACTCTTTGAGCGAATTCTCACCAATACACATATAATTTACATTGTTTACATAACCATGGCATTCTGCATTCTGAACATGTTTCATGCATCACGGATTCCTCAAACATGCATTTCTGAGCTGTGAACATGCGCATGACAGATGTTTCAACCACCAAACAAGTTATTAATGCACTTTGAAATAGTTCCTTGGACTTCGTTGCTTCTCCTATCACCAGTTTCAAGAATAACAATTTGATCCCAGAAAAACCCTCTTGGAGCGAATTCTACCCTAGAGATATGTAATTTGAATAGATTCCTTCAACATGACATTCCGTGTTCCGTACTTGTTAGATGCATGACGGATTCGACAAACATGCATTCCTGAGTTGTGAGCATGTGGATTACTGATTTTTCATCCTCTATAAAAGGAATAATTTCATATAGATTCGTGTACACATTTTCACAAGCTTTCCCTAACACAAGTTTCGAATTCATTCATTTTTCACAGAAGAATACTTCTGGAGTGTATTCAACCTAATAGAAATTTAATTTACATGAATTCCATCAACATGGCATTCTGGGTTCCGTACATGATACATGCATGACGGATTCGAGAAACATGCGTTTCTGAGTTGTGAGCATGTGGATTAGTGAACTTTCATCCACCAAAGAAGGCATATATTACACTTTGAAATATTTACTCTGACTTCATAATTTTTTGTATCACCAGGTTCTAAAATCGGACATTTGGCAGTAGAAAACACTCTTTGAGCGAATTATCACCAATACACATGTAATTTACATTGTTTACATAACCATGGCATTCCGTATTCCGAACATGTTTCATGCATCACGGATTCCTCAAACATTCATTTCTGAGCTGTGAACATGCGCATGACAGAAGTTTCAACCACCAAACAAGTTACTTATGCACTTTGAAATAGTTCCTTGGACTTCGTTGCTTCTCCTATCACCAGCTTCAAGAATCACTCTTTGATCACAGAAAAAACCTCTTGGAGCGAATTCTACCCTAGAGATATGTAATTTGAATAGATTCCTTCAACATGATATTCCGTGTTCCGTACATGTTACATGCATGACGGTTTCGACAAACATGCATTCCTGAGTTGTGAGCATGTGGATTACTGATTTTTCATCCTCTATAAAAGGAATAATTTCATATAGACTCGTGTACACATTTTCACAAGCTTTCCCTAACTCAAGTTTCGAATTCGTTCATTTTTCACAGAAGAATACTTCTGGAGTGTATTCAACCTAATAGATATAAAATTTACATGAATTCCATCAACATGGCATTCCGGGTTCCATTCATGATACATGCATGACGGATTCGAGAAACATGCGTTTCTGAGTTGTGAGCATGTGGATTAGTGAACTTTCATCCACCAAAGAAGGCATATATAACACTTTGAAATATTTACTCTGACTTCATAAGTTTTTTGTATCACCAGGTTCTAAAATCGGACATTTGGCAGTAGAAAACACTCTTTGAGCGAATTCTCACCAATACACATGTAATTTACATTGTTTACATAACCATGGCATTCCGTATTCCGAACATGTTTCATGCATCACGGATTCCTCAAACATGCATTTCTGAGCTGTGAACATGCGCATGACAGATGTTTCAACCACCAAACTAGTTACTTATGCACTTTGAAATAGTTCCTTGGACTTCGTTGCTTCTCCTATCACCAGTTTCAAGAATCACACTTTGATCCCAGAAAAACCCTCTTGGAGCGAATTCTACCCTAGAGATATGTAATTTGAATAGATTCCTTCAACATGTATTCCGTGTTCCGTACATGTTACATGCATGACGGATTCGACAAACATGCATTCCTGAGTTGTGAGCATGTGGATAACTGATTTTCCATCCTCTATAAAAGGAATAATTTTATATAGACTCCTGTACACATTTTCACAAGCTTTCCCTAACACAAGTTTCGAATTCGTTCATTTTTCACAGAAGAATACTTCTGGAGTGTATTCAACCTAATAGATATTTAATTTACATGAATTCCATCAACATGGCATTCTGGGTTCCGTACATGATACATGCATGACGGATTCGAGAAACATGCGTTTCTGAGTTGTGAGCATGTGGATTAGTGAACTTTCATCCACCAAAGAAGGCATATATTACACTTTGAAATATTTACTCTGACTTCATAAGTTTTTTGTATCACCAGTTTCTAAAATCGGACATTTGGCAGTAGAAAACACTCTTTGAGCGAATTCTCACCAATACACATGTAATTTACATTGTTTACATAACCATGGCATTCCGTATTCCGAACATGTTTCATGCATCACGGATTCCTCAAGCATTCATTTCTGAGCTGTGAACATGCGCATGACAGATGTTTCAACCACCAAACAAGTTACTTATGCACTTTGAAATAGTTCCTTGGACTTCGTTGCTTCTCCTATCACCAGTTTCAAGAATCACACTTTGATCACAGAAAAAAACTCTTGGAGCGAATTCTACCCTAGAGATATGTAATTTGAATAGATTCCTTCAACATGATATTCCGTGTTCCGTACATGATACATGCATGATGGATTCGAGAATCATGCGTTTCTGAGTTGTGAGCATGTGGATTAGTGAACTTTCATCCACCAAAGAAGGCATATATTATACTTTGAAATATTTACTCTGACTTCATAAGTTTTTTGTATCACCAGGTTCTAAAATCGGACATTTGGCAGTAGAAAACACTCTTTGAGCGAATTCTCACCAATACACATGTAATTTACATTGTTTACATAACCATGGCATTCCGTATTCCGAACATGATTCATGCATCACGGATTCCTCAAATTGCATTTCTGAGCTGTGAACATGCGCATGACAGATATTTCAACCACCAAACAATTACTTATGCACTTTTAAATATTTCCTTGGACTTCGTTGCTTCTCCTATCACCAGTTTCAAGAATCACACTTTGATCCCAGAAAAACCCTCTTGGAGCGAATTCTACCCTAGAGATATGTAATTTGAATAGATTCCTTCAACATGATATTCCGTGTTCCGTACATGTTACATGCATGACGGATTCGACAAACATGCATTCCTGAGTTGTGAGCATGTGGATAACTGATTTTTCATCCTCTATAAAAGGAATAATTTCATATAGACTCGTGTACACATTTTCACAAGCTTTCCCTAACACAAGTTTCGAATTCGTTCATTTTTCACAGAAGAATCCTTCTGGAGTGTATTCAACCTAATAGATATATAATTTACATGAATTCCATCAACATGGCATTCCGGGTTCCGTACATGATACATGCATGACGGATTCGAGAAACATGCGTTTCTGAGCTGTGAGCATGTGGATTAGTGAACTTTCATCCACCAAAGAAGGCATATGTAACACTTTGAAATATTTACTCTGACTTCATAAGTTTTTTGTATCACCAGGTTCTAAAATCGGACATTTGGCAGTAGAAAACACTCTTTGAGCGAATTCTCACCAATACACATGTAATTTACATTGTTTACATAACCATGGCATTCCGTATTCCGAACATGTTTCATGCATCACGGATTCCTCAAGCATTCATTTCTGAGCTGTGAACATGCGCATGACAGATGTTTCAACCACCAAACAAGTTACTTATGCACTTTGAAATAGTTCCTTGGACTTCGTTGCTTCTCCTATCACCAGTTTCAAGAATCACACTTTGATCCCAGAAAAACCCTCTTGGAGCGAATTCTACCCTAGAGATATGTAATTTGAATAGATTCCTTCAACATGATATTCCGTGTTCCGTACATGTTACATGCATGACGGATTCGACAAACATGCATTCCTGAGTTGAGAGCATGTGGATTACTGATTTTTCATCCTCTATAAAAGGAATAATTTCATATAGACTCGTGTACACATTTTCACAAGCTTTCCCTAACACATGTTTCGAATTCGTTCATTTTTCACAGAAGAATTCTTCTGGAGTGTATTCAACCTAATAGATATATAATTTACATGAATTCTATCAACATGGCATTCCGGGTTCCGTACATGATACATGCATGACGGATTCGAGAAACATGCGTTTCTGAGTTGTGAGCATGTGGATTAGTGAACTTTCATCCACCAAAGAAGGCATATATTACACTTTGAAATATTTACTCTGACTTCATAAGTTTTTTGTATCACCAGGTTCTAAAATCGGACATTTCACAGTAGAAAACACTCTTTGAGCGAATTCTCACCAATACACATGTAATTTACATTGTTTACATAACCATGGCATTCCGTATACCGAGCATGTTTCATGCATCACAGATTCCTCAAACATGCATTTCTGAGCTGTGAACATGCGCATGACAGATGTTTCAACCACCAAACAAGTTACTTATGCACTTTGAAATAGTTCCTTGGACTTCGTTGCTTCTCCTATCACCAGTTTCAAGAATCACACTTTGACCCCAGAAAAACCCTCTTGGAGCGAATTCTACCCTAGAGATATGTAATTTGAATAGATTCCTTCAACATGATATTCCGTGTTCCGTACATGTTACATGCATGACGGTTTCGACAAACATGCATTCCTGAGTTGTGAGCATGTGGATTACTGATTTTTCATCCTCTATAAAAGAAATAATTTCATATAGACTCGTGTACACATTTTCACAAGCTTTCCCTAACACAAGTTTCGAATTCGTGCTTTTTACACAGAAGAATACTTCTGGAGTGTATTCAACCTAATAGATATATAATTTACATGAATTCCATCAACATGGCATTCCGGGTTCCGTATATGATACATGCATGACGGATTCGAGAAACATGCGTTTCTGAGTTGTGAGCATGTGGATTAGTGAACTTTCATCCACCAAAGAAGGCATATATTACACTTTGAAATATTTACTTGACTTCATAAGTTTTTTGTATCACCAGGTTCTAAAATCGGACATTTGGCAGTAGAAAACACTCTTTGAGTGAATTCTCACCAATACACATGTAATTCACATTGTTTACATAACCATGACATTCCGTATCCCGAACATGATTCATGCATCACGGATTCCTTAAACATGCATTTCTGAGCTGTGAACATGCGCATGACAGATGTTTCAACCACCAAACAAGTTAGTTATGCACTTTGAAAGAGTTCCTTGGACTTCGTTGCTTCTCCTATCACCAGTTTCAAGAATCACACTTTGATCCCAGAAAAACCCTCTTGGAGCGAATTCTACCCTAGAGATATGTAATTTGAATAGATTCCTTCAACATGATATTCCGTGTTCCGTACATGTTACATGCATGACGGTTTCGACAAACATGCATTCCTGAGTTGTGAGCATGTGGATTACTGATTTTTCATCCTCAATAAAAGGAATAATTTCATATAGACTCGTGTACACATTTTCACAAACTTTCCCTAACACAAGTTTGGAATTCTTGCTTTTTACACAGAAGAATACTTCTGGAGTTTATTCAACCTAATAGATATATAATTTACATGAATTCCATCAAGATGGCATTCCGGGTTCCGTACATGATACATGCATGACGGATTCGAGAAACATGCGTTTCTGAGTTGTGAGCATGTGGATTAGTGAACTTTCATTCACCAAAGAAGGCATATATTACACTTTGAAATATTTTCTCTGACTTCATAAGTGTTTTGTATCACCAGGTTCTAAAATCGGACATTTGGCAGTAGAAAACACTCTTTGAGCGAATTCTCACCAATACACATGTAATTTACATTGTTTACATAACCATGGCATTCCGTATTCCGAACATGATTCATGCATCACGAATTCCTCAAATTGCATTTCTAAGCTGTGAACATGCACATGACAGATGTTTCAACCACCAAACAAGTTACTTATGCACTTTGAAATAGTTCCTTGGACTTCGTTGCTTCTCCTATCACCAGTTTCAAGAATCACACTTTGATCCCAGGAAAACCCTCTTGGAGCGAATTCTACCCTAGAGATATGTAATTTGAATAGATTCCTTCAACATGATATTCCGTGTTCCGTACATGTTACATGCATGACGGATTCGACAAACATGCATTCCTGAGTTGTGCGCATGTGGATTACTGATTTTTCATCCTCTATAAAAGGAATAATTTCATATAGACTCGTGTACACATTTTCACAAGCTTTCCCTAACACAAGTTTCGAATTCGTTCATTTTTCACCGAAGAATCCTTCTGGAGTGTATTCAACCTAATAGATATATAATTTACATGAATTCCATCAACATGGCATTCCGGGTTCCGAACATGATACATGCATGACGGATTCGAGAAACATGCGTTTCTGAGCTGTGAGCATGTGGATTAGTGAACTTTCATCCACCAAAGAAGGCATATATTACACTTTGAAATATTTACTCTGACTTCATAAGTTTTTTGTATCACCAGGTTCTAAAATCGGACATTTGGCAGTAGAAAACACTCTTTGAGCGAATTCTCACCAATACACATGTAATTTACATTGTTTACATAACCATGGCATTCCGTATTCCGAACATGTTTCATGCATCACAGATTCCTCAAACATGCATTTCTGAGCTGTGAACATGCGCATGACAGATGTTTCAACCACCAAACAAGTTACTTATGCACTTTGAAATAGTTCCTTGGACTTCGTTGCTTCTCCTATCACCAGTTTCAAGAATCACACTTTGATCCCAGAAAAACCCTCTTGGAGCGAATTCTACCCTAGAGATATGTAATTTGAATAGATTCCTTCAACATGATATTCCGTGTTCCGTACATGTTACATGCATGACGGTTTCGACAAACATGCATTCCTGAGTTGTGAGCATGTGGATTACTGATTTTTCATCCTCTATAAAAGGAATAATTTCATATAGACTCGTGTACACATTTTCACAAGCTTTCCCTAACACAAGTTTCGAATTCGTTCATTTTTCACAGAAGAATCCTTCTGGAGTGTATTCAACCTAATAGATATATAATTTACATGAATTCCATCAACATGGCATTCCGGGTTCCGTACATGATACATGCATGACGGATTCCAGAAACATGCGTTTCTGAGCTGTGAGCATGTGGATTAGTGAACTTTCATCCACCAAAGAAGGCATATATTACACTTTAAAATATTTACTCTGAGTTCAGAAGTTTTTTGTATCACCAGGTTCTAAAATCAGACATTTGGCAGTAGAAAACACTCTTTGAGCGAATTCTCACCAATACACATGTAATTTACATTGTTTACATAACCATGGCATTCCGTATACCGAGCATGTTTCATGCATCACGGATTCCTCAAACATGCATTTCTGAGCTGTGAACATGCGCATGACAGATGTTTCAACCACCAAACAAGTTACTTATGCACTTTGAAATAGTTCCTTGGACTTCGTTGCTTCTCCTATCACCAGTTTCAAGAATCACACTTTGATCCCAGAAAAACCCTCTTGGAGCGAATTCTACCCTAGAGATATGTAATTTGAATAGATTCCTTCAACATGATATTCCGTGTTCCGTACATGTTACATGCATGACGGATTCGACAAACATGCATTCCTGAGTTGTGAGCATGTGGATTACTGATTTTTCATCCTCTATAAAAGGAATAATTTCATATAGACTCGTGTACACATTTTCACAAGCTTTCCCTAACAGTAGTTTCGAATTCGTGCTTTTTACACAGAAGAATACTTCTGGAGTGTATTCAACCTAATAGATATATAATTTACATGAATTCCATCAACATGGCATTCCGGGTTCCGTACATGATACATGCATGACGGATTCGAGAAACATGCGTTTCTGAGTTGTGAGCATGTGGATTAGTGAACTTTCATCCACCAAAGAAGGCATATATTACACTTTGAAATATTTACTTGACTTCATAAGTTTTTTGTATCACCAGGTTCTAAAATCGGACATTTGGCAGTAGAAAACACTCTTTGAGTGAATTCTCACCAATACACATGTAATTCACATTGTTTACATAACCATGGCATTCCGTATCCCGAACATGATTCATGCATCACGGATTCCTTAAACATGCATTTCTGAGCTGTGAACATGCGCATGACAGATGTTTCAACCACCAAACAAGTTACTTATGCACTTTGAAATAGTTCCTTGGACTTCGTTGCTTCTCCTATCACCAGTTTCAAGAATCACACTTTGATCCCAGAAAAACCCTCTTGGAGCGAATTCTACCCTAGAGATATGTAATTTGAATAGATTCCTTCAACATGATATTCCGTGTTCCGTACATGTTACATGCATGACGGATTCGACAAACATGCATTCCTGAGTTGTGAGCATGTGGATTACTGATTTTTCATCCTCTTTAAAAGGAATAATTTAATATAGACTCGTGTACACATTTTCACAAACTTTCCCTAACACAAGTTTCGAATTCGTGCTTTTTACACAGAAGAATACTTCTGGAGTATATTCAACCTAATAGATATATAATTTACATGAATTCCATCAACATGGCATTCCGGGTTCCGTACATGATACATGCATGACGGATTCGAGAAACATGCGTTTCTGAGTTGTGAGCATGTGGATTAGTGAACTTTCATCCACCAAAGAAGGCATATATTACACTTTGAAATATTTACTTGACTTCATAAGTTTTTTGTATCACCAGGTTCTAAAATCGGACATTTGGCAGTAGAAAACACTCTTTGAGTGAATTCTCACCAATACACATGTAATTCACATTGTTTACATAACCGTGGCATTCCGTATCCCGAACATGATTCATGCATCACGGATTCCTTAAACATGCATTTCTGAGCTGTGAACATGCGCATGACAGATGTTTCAACCACCAAACAAGTTAGTTATGCACTTTGAAATAGTTCCTTGGACTTCGTTGCTTCTCCTATCACCAGTTTCAAGAATCACACTTTGATCCCAGAAAAACCCTCTTGGAGCGAATTCTACCCTAGAGATATGTAATTTGAATACATTCCTTCAACATGATATTCCGTGTTCCGTACATGTTACATGCATGACGGTTTCGACAAACATGCATTCCTGAGTTGTGAGCATGTGGATTACTGATTTTTCATCCTCTATAAAAGGAATAATTTCATATAGACTCGTGTACACATTTTCACAAGCTTTCCCTAACACAAGTTTCGAATTCGTTCATTTTTCACAGAAGAATCCTTCTGGAGTGTATTCAACCTAATAGATATATAATTTACATGAATTCCATCAACATGGCATTCCGGGTTCCGTACATGATACATGCATGACGGATTCGAGAAACATGCGTTTCTGAGCTGTGAGCATGTGGATTAGTGAACTTTCATCCACCAAAGAAGGCATATATTACACTTTGAAATATTTACTCTGACTTCATAAGTTTTTTGTATCACCAGGTTCTAAAATCGGACATTTGACAGTAGAAAATACTCTTTGAGCGAATTCTCACCAATACACATGTAATTTACATTGTTTACATAACCATGGCATTCCGTATACCGAGCATGTTTCATGCATCACAGATTCCTCAAACATGCATATCTGAGCTGTGAACATGCGCATGACAGATGTTTCAACCACCAAACAAGTTACTTATGCACTTTGAAATAGTTCCTTGGACTTCGTTGCTTCTCCTATCACCAGTTTCAAGAATCACACTTTGATCCCAGAAAAACCCTCTTGGAGCGAATTCTACCCTAGAGATATGTAATTTGAATAGATTCCTTCAACATGATATTCCGTGTTCCGTACATGTTACATGCATGACAGTTTCGACAAACATGCATTCCTGAGTTGTGAGCATGTGGATTACTGATTTTTCATCCTCTATAAAAGGAATAATTTAATATAGACTCGTGTACACATTTTCACAAACTTTCCCTAACACAAGTTTGGAATTCTTGCTTTTTACACAGAAGAATACTTCTGGAGTGTATTCAACCTAATAGATATATAATTTACATGAATTCCATCAACATGGCATTCCGGGTTCCGTACATGATACATGCATGACGGATTCGAGAAACATGCGTTTCTGAGTTGTGAGCATGTGGATTAGTGAACTTTCATCCACCAAAGAAGGCATATATTACACTTTGAAATATTTTCTCTGACTTCATAAGTGTTTTGTATCACCAGGTTCTAAAATCGGACATTTGGCAGTAGAAAACACTCTTTGAGCGAATTCTCACCAATACACATGTAATTTACATTGTTTACATAACCATGGCATTCCGTATACCGAGCATGTTTCATGCATCACGGATTCCTCAAACATGCATTTCTGAGCTGTGAACATGCGCATGACAGATGTTTCAACCACCAAACAAGTTACTTATGCACTTTGAAATATTTCCTTGGACTTCGTTTCTTCTCCTATCACCAGTTTCAAGAATCACACTTTGATCCCAGAAAAACCCTCTTGGAGCGAATTCTACCCTAGAGATATGTAATTTGAATAGATTCCTTCAACATGATATTCCGTGTTCCGTACATGTTACATGCATGACGGATTAGACAAACATGCATTCCTGAGTTGTGAGCATGTGGATAACTGATTTTTCATCCTCTATAAAAGGAATAATTTCATATAGACTCGTGTACACATTTTCACAAGCTTTCCCTAACTCAAATTTCGAATTCGTTCATTTTTCACAGAAGAATACTTCTGGAGTGTATTCAACCTAATAGATATATAATTTACATGAATTCCATCAACATGGCATTCCGGGTTCCATACATGATACATGCATGACGGATTAGAGAAACATGCGTTTCTGAGTTGTGAGCATGTGGATTAGTGAACTTTCATCCACCAAAGAAGGCATATATTACACTTTGAAATATTTACTCTGACTTCAGAAATTTTTTGTATCACCAGGTTCTAAAATCGGACATTTGGCAGTAGACAACACTCTTTGAGCGAATTCTCACCAATACACATGTAATTTACATTGTTTACATAACCATGGCATTCCGTATTCCGAACATGTTTCATGCATCACGGATTCCTCAAACATGCATTTCTGAGCTGTGAACATGCGCATGACAGATGTTTCAACCACCAAACAAGTTACTTATGCACTTTGAAATAGTTCCTTGGACTTCGTTGCTTCTCCTATCACCAGTTTCAAGAATCACACTTTGATCCAAGAAAAACCCTCTTGGAGCGAATTCTACCCTAGAGATATGTAATTTGAATACATTCCTTCAACATGATATTCCGTGTTCCGTACATGTTACATGCATGACGGTTTCGACAAACATGCATTCCTGAGTTGTGAGCATGTGGATTACTGATTTTTCATCCTCTATAAAAGGAATAATTTCATATAGACTCGTGTACACATTTTCACAAGCTTTCCCTAACACAAGTTTCGAATTCGTTCATTTTTCACAGAAGAATCCTTCTGGAGTGTATTCAACCTAATAGATATATAATTTACATGAATTCCATCAACATGGCATTCCGGGTTCCGTACATGATACATGCATGACGGATTCGAGAAACATGCGTTTCTGAGCTGTGAGCATGTGGATTAGTGAACTTTCATCCACCAAAGAAGGCATATATTACACTTTGAAATATTTACTCTGACTTCATAAGTTTTTTGTATCACCAGGTTCTAAAATCGGACATTTGACAGTAGAAAATACTCTTTGAGCGAATTCTCACCAATACACATGTAATTTACATTGTTTACATAACCGTGGCATTCCGTATACCGAGCATGTTTCATGCATCACAGATTCCTCAAACATGCATATCTGAGCTGTGAACATGCGCATGACAGATGTTTCAACCACCAAACAAGTTACTTATGCACTTTGAAATAGTTCCTTGGACTTCGTTGCTTCTCCTATCACCAGTTTCAAGAATCACACTTTGATCCCAGAAAAACCCTCTTGGAGCGAATTCTACCCTAGAGATATGTAATTTGAATAGATTCCTTCAACATGATATTCCGTGTTCCGTACATGTTACATGCATGACAGTTTCGACAAACATGCATTCCTGAGTTGTGAGCATGTGGATTACTGATTTTTCATCCTCTATAAAAGGAATAATTTAATATAGACTCGTGTACACATTTTCACAAGCTTTCCCTAACACAAGTTTGGAATTCTTGCTTTTTACACAGAAGAATACTTCTGGAGTGTATTCAACCTAATAGATATATAATTTACATGAATTCCATCAACATGGCATTCCGGGTTCCGTACATGATACATGCATGACGGATTCGAGAAACATGCGTTTCTGAGTTGTGAGCATGTGGATTAGTGAACTTTCATCCACCAAAGAAGGCATATATTACACTTTGAAATATTTTCTCTGACTTCATAAGTGTTTTGTATCACCAGGTTCTAAAATCGGACATTTGGCAGTAGAAAACACTCTTTGAGCGAATTCTCACCAATACACATGTAATTTACATTGTTTACATAACCATGGCATTCCGTATACTGAGCATGTTTCATGCATCACGGATTCCTCAAACATGCATTTCTGAGCTGTGAACATGCGCATGACAGATGTTTCAACCACCAAACAAGTTACTTATGCACTTTGAAATATTTCCTTGGACTTCGTTTCTTCTCCTATCACCAGTTTCAAGAATCACACTTTGATCCCAGAAAAACCCTCTTGGAGCGAATTCTACCCTAGAGATATGTAATTTGAATAGATTCCTTCAACATGATATTCCGTGTTCCGTACATGTTACATGCATGACGGATTAGACAAACATGCATTCCTGAGTTGTGAGCATGTGGATAACTGATTTTTCATCCTCTATAAAAGGAATAATTTCATATAGACTCGTGTACACATTTTCACAAGCTTTCCCTAACTCAAATTTCGAATTCGTTCATTTTTCACAGAAGAATACTTCTGGAGTGTATTCAACCTAATAGATATATAATTTACATGAATTCCATCAACATGGCATTCCGGGTTCCATACATGATACATGCATGACGGATTAGAGAAACATGCGTTTCTGAGTTGTGAGCATGTGGATTAGTGAACTTTCATCCACCAAAGAAGGCATATATTACACTTTGAAATATTTACTCTGACTTCAGAAATTTTTTGTATCACCAGGTTCTAAAATCGGACATTTGGCAGTAGACAACACTCTTTGAGCGAATTCTCACCAATACACATGTAATTTACATTGTTTACATAACCATGGCATTCCGTATTCCGAACATGTTTCATGCATCACGGATTCCTCAAACATGCATTTCTGAGCTGTGAACATGCGCATGACAGATGTTTCAACCACCAAACAAGTTACTTATGCACTTTGAAATAGTTCCTTGGACTTCGTTGCTTCTCCTATCACCAGTTTCAAGAATCACACTTTGATCCAAGAAAAACCCTCTTGGAGCGAATTCTACCCTAGAGATATGTAATTTGAATACATTCCTTCAACATGATATTCCGTGTTCCGTACATGTTACATGCATGACGGATACGACAAACATGCATTCCTGAGTTGTGAGCATGTGGATTACTGATTTTTCACCCTCTATAAAAGGAATAATTTCATATAGACTCGTGTACACATTTTCACAAGCTTTGCCTAACACAAGTTTGGAATTCGTTCATTTTTCACAGAAGAATTCTTCTGGAGTGTATTCAACCTAATAGATATATAATTTACATGAATTCCATCAACATGGCATTCCGGGTTCCGTACATGATACATGCATGACGGATTCGAGAAACATGCGTTTCTGAGTTGTGAGCATGTGGATTAGTGAACTTTCATCCACCAAAGAAGGCATATATTACACTTTGAAATATTTACTCTGACTTCATAAGTTTTTTGTATCACCAGGTTCTAAAATCGGACATTTGGCAGTAGAAAACACTCTTTGAGCGAATTCTCACCAATACACATGTAATTTACATTGTTTACATAACCATGGCATTCCGTATTCCGAACATGATTCATGCATCACGAATTCCTCAAACATGCATTTCTGAGCTGTGAACATGCACATGACAGATATTTCAACCACCAAATAAGTTACTTATGCACTTTGAAATATTTCCTTGGACTTCGTTGCTTCTCCTATCACCAGTTTCATGAATCACACTTTGATCACAGGAAAACCCTCTTGGAGCGAATTCTACCCTAGAGATATGTAATTTGAATAGATTCCTTCAACATGATATTCCGTGTTCCGTACATGTTACATGCATGACGGATTCGACAAACATGCATTCCTGAGTTGTGAGCATGTGGATTACTGATTTTTCACCCTCTATAAAAGGAATAATTTCATATAGACTCGTGTACACATTTTCACAAGCTTTCCCTAACACAAGTTTCGAATTCGTTCATTTTTCACAGAAGATTTCTTCTGGAGTGTATTCAACCTAATAGATATATAATTTACATGAATTCCATCAACATGGCATTCCGGGTTCCGTACATGATACATGCATGACGGATTCGAGAAACATGCGTTTCTGAGTTGTGAGCATGTGGATTAGTGACCTTTCATCCACCAAAGAAGGCATATATTACACTTTGAAATATTTACTCTGACTTCATAAGTTTTTTGTATCACCAGGTTCTAAAATCGGACATTTGGCAGTAGAAAACACTCTTTGAGCGAATTCTCACCAATACACATGTAATTTACATTGTTTACATAACCATGGTATTCCGTATTCCGAACATGTTTCATGCATCACGGATTCCTCAAACATACATTTCTGAGCTGTGAACATGCGCATGCCAGATGTTTCAACCACCAAACAAGATACATATGCACTTTGAAATATTTCCTTGGACTTCGCTGCTTCTCTTATCACCAGTTTCAAGAATCACACTTTGATCCCAGAAAAACCCTCTTAGAGTGAATTCTACCCTATAGAATTGTAATTTGAATAAATTCCTTCAACATGATTTTCCGTGTTCCGTACATGTTACATGCATGACGGATTCGACAAACATGCATTCCTGAGTTGAGAGCATGTGGATTACTGATTTTTCATCCTCTATAAAAGGAATAATTTCATATAGACTCGTGTACACATTTTCACAAGCTTTCCCTAACACAAGTTTCGAATTCGTTCATTTTTCACAGAAGGATTCTTCTGGAGTGTATTCAAACTAATATATATATAATTTACATGAATTCCATCAACATGGCATTCCGGGTTCCGTACATGATACATGCATGACGGATTCGAGAAACATGCGTTTCTGAGTTGTGAGCATGTCGATTAGTGAACTTTCATCCACCAAAGAAGGCATATATTACACTTTGAAATATTTACTCTGACTTCATAAGCTTTTTGTATCACCAGGTTCTAAAATCGGACATTTGGCAGTAGAAAACACTCTTTGAGCGAATTCTCACCAATACACATGTAATTTACATTGTTTACATAACCATGGCATTCCGTATTCCGAACACGTTTCATGCATCACGGATTCCTCAAACATGCATTTCTGAGCTGTGAACATGCGCATGACAGATGTTTCAACCACCAAACAAGTTACTTATGCACTTTGAAATAGTTCCTTGGACTTCGTTGCTTCTCCTATCACCAGTTTCAAGAATCACACTTTGATCCCAGAAAAACCCTCTTGGAGTGAATTCTACCCTAGAGATATGTAATTTGAATAGATTCCTTCAACATGATATTCCGTGTTCCGTACATGTTACATGCATGACGGATTCGACAAACATGCATTCCTGAGTTGTGAGCATGTGGATTACTGATTTTTCATCCTCTATAAAAGGAATAATTTCATATAGACTCGTGTACACTTTTTCACAAGCTTTCCGTAACACAAGTTACGAATTCGTTCATTTTTCACAGAAGAATACTTCTGGAGTGTATTCAACCTAATAGATATATAATTTACATGAATTCCATCAACATGGCATTCTGGGTTCCGTACATGATACATGCATGACGGATTCGAGAAACATGCGTTTCTGAGTTGTGAGCATGTGGATTAGTGAACTTTCATCCACGAAAGAAGGCATATATTACACTTTGAAATATTTACTCTGACTTCATAAGTTTTTTGTATCACCAGGTTCTAAAATCGGACATTTGACAGTAGAAAACACTCTTTGAGCGAATTCTCACCAATACACATGTAATTTACATTGTTTACATAACCATGGCATTCCGTATTCCGAACATGTTTCATGCATCACGGATTCCTCAAACATGCATTTCTGAGCTGTGAACATGCGCATGACAGATGTTTCAACCACCAAACTAGTTACTTATGCACTTTGAAATAGTTCCTTGGACTTCGTTGCTTCTCCTATCACCAGTTTCAAGAATCACACTTTGATCCCAGAAAAACCCTCTTGGAGCGAATTCTACCCTAGAGATATGTAATTTGAATAGATCCCTTCAACAAGATATTCCATGTTCCGTACATGTTACATGCATGACGGATTCGACAAACATGCATTCCTGAGTTGTGAGCATGTGGATTACTGATTTTTCATCCTCTATAAAAGGAATAATTTCATATAGACTCGTGTACACATTTTCACAAACTTTCCCTAACACAAGTTTCGAATTCGTTCATTTTTCACAGAAGAATACTTCTGGAGTGTATTCAACCTAATAGATATATAATTTACATGAATTCCATCAACATGGCATTCCGGGTTCTGTACATGATACATGCATGACGGATTCGAGAAACATGCGTTTCTGAGTTGTGAGCATGTGGATTAGTGAACTTTCATCCACCAAAGAAGGCATATAATACACTTTGAAATATTTACTCTGACTTCATAAGTTTTTTGTATCACCAGGTTCTAAAATCGGACATTTGGCAGTAGAAAACACTCTTTGAGCGAATTCTCACCAATACACATGTAATTTACATTGTTTACATAACCATGGCATTCCGTATTCCGAACATGTTTCATGCATCACGGATTCCTCAAACATGCATTTCTGAGCTGTGAACATGCCCATGACAGATGTTTCTACCACCAAACAAGTTACTTATGCACTTTGAAAGAGTTCCTTGGACTTCGTTGCTTCTCCTATCACCAGTTTCAAGAATCACACTTTGATCCCAGAAAAACCCTCTTGGAGCGAATTCTACCCTAGAGATATGTAATTTGAATAGATTCCTTCAACATGATATTCCGTGTTCCGTACATGTTACATGCATGACGGATTCGACAAACATGCATTCCTGAGTTGTGAGCATGTGGATTACTGATTTTTCATCCTGTATAAAAGGAATAATTTAATATAGACTCGTGTACAAATTTTCACAAACTTTCCCTAACACAAGTTTGGAATTCTTGTTTTTACACAGAAGAATACTTCTGGAGTGTATTCAACCTAATAGATATATAATTTACATGAATTCCATCAACATGGCATTCCGGGTTCTGTACATAATACATGCATGACGGATTCGAGAAACATGCGTTTCTGAGTTGTGAGCATGTTGATTAGTGAACTTTCATCCACCAAAGAAGGCATATATTACACTTTGAAATATTTACTCTGACTTCATAAGTTTTTTGTATCACCAGGTTCTAAAATCGGACATTTGGCAGTAGAAAACACTCTTTGAGCGAATTCTCACCAATACACATGTAATTTACATTGTTTACATAACCATGGCATTCCGTATTCCGAACACGTTTCATGCATCACGGATTCCTCAAACATGCATTTCTGAGCTGTGAACATGCGCATGACAGATGTTTCAACCACCAAACAAGTTACTTATGCACTTTGAAATAGTGCCTTGGACTTCGTTGCTTCTCCTATCACCAGTTTCAAGAATCACACTTCGATCCCAGAAAAACCCTCTTGGAGCGAATTCTACCCTAGTGATATGTAATTTGAATTGATTCCTTCAACATGATATTCCGTGTTCCGTACATGTTACATGCATGACGGATTCGACAAACATGCATTCCTGAGTTGTGAGCATGTGGATTACTGATTTTTCATCCTCTATAAAAGGAATAATTTCATATAGACTCGTGTACACATTTTCACAAGCTTTCCGTAACACAAGTTTCGAATTCGTTCATTTTTCACAGAAGAATTCTTCAGGAGTGTATTCAACCTAATAGATATATAATTTACATGAATTCCATCAACATGGCATTCCGGGTTCCGTACATGATACATGCATGACGGATTCGAGAAACATGCGTTTCTGAGTTGTGAGCATGTAGATTAGTGAACTTTCATCCACCAAAGAAGGCATATATTACACTTTGAAATATTTACTCTGACTTCAGAAGTTTTTTGTATCACCAGGTTCTAAAATCGGACATTTGGCAGTAGAAAACACTCTTTGAGCGAATTCTCACCAATACACATGTAATTTACATTGTTTACATAACCATGGCATTCCGTATTCCGAACATGTTTCATGCATCACGGATTCCTCAAACATGCATTTCTGAGCTGTGAACATGCGCATGACAGATGTTTCAACCACCAAACAAGTTACTTATGCACTTTGAAATAGTTCCTTGGACTTCGTTGCTTCTCCTATCACCAGTTTCAAGAATCACACTTTGATCCCAGAAAAACCCTCTTGGAGCGAATTCTACCCTAGAGATATGTAATTTGAATAGATTCCTTCAACATGATATTCCGTGTTCCGTACATGTTACATGCATGACGGTTTCCACAAACATGCATTCCTGAGTTGTGAGCATGTGGATTACTGATTTTTCACCCTCTATAAAAGGAATAATTTCATATAGACTCGTGTACACATTTTCACAAGCTTTCCCTAACACAAGTTTCGAATTCGTTCATTTTTCAAAGAAGAATACTTCTGGAGTGTATTCAACCTAATAGATATATAATTTACATGAATTCCATCAACATGGCATTCCGGGTTCCGTACATGATACATGCATGACGGATTCGAGAAACATGCGTTTCTGAGTTGTGAGCATGTGGATTAGTGAACTTTCATCCACCAAAGAAGGCATATATTACACTTTGAAATATTTTCTCTGACTTCATAAGTGTTTTGTATCACCAGGTTCTAAAATCGGACATTTGGCAGTACAAAACACTCTTTGAGCGAATTCTCACCAATACACATGTAATTTACATTGTTTACATAACCATGGCATTCCGTATTCCGAACATGATTCATGCATCACGAATTCTTCATATTGCATTTCTAAGCTGTGAACATGCACATGACAGATGTTTCAACCACCAAATAAGTTACTTATGCACTTTGAAATAGTTCCTTGGACTTCGTTGCTTCTCCTATCACCAGTTTCAAGAATCACACTTTGATCCCAGAAAAACCCTCTTGGAGCGAATTCTACCCTAGAGATATGTAATTTGAATAGATTCCTTCAACATGATATTCCGTGTTCCGTACATGTTACATGCATGACGGATTCGACAAACATGCATTCCTGAGTTGTGAGCATGTGGATTACTGATTTTTCATCCTCTATAAAAGGAATAATTTCATATAGACTCGTGTAAATATTTTCACAAGCTTTCCCTAACACAAGTTTCGAATTCGTTCATTTTTCACAGAAGAATACTTCTGGAGTGTATTCAACCTAATAGATATATAATTTACATGAATTCCATCAACATGGCATTCCGGGTTCCGTACATGATACATGCATGACGGATTCGAGAAACATGCGTTTCTGAGTTGTGAGCATGTGGATTAGTGAACTTTCATCCACCAAAGAAGGCATATAGTACACTTTGAAATATTTACTCTGACTTCAGAAGTTTTTTGTATCACCAGGTTCTAAAATCGGACATTTGGCAGTAGAAAACACTCTTTGAGCGAATTCTCACCAATACATATGTAATTTACATTGTTTACATAACCATGGCATTCCGTATTCCGAACACGTTTCATGCATCACGGATTCCTCAAACATGCATTTCTGAGCTGTGAACATGCGCATGACAGATGTTTCAACCACCAAACAAGTTACTTATGCACTTTGAAATAGTGCCTTGGACTTCGTTGCTTCTCCTATCACCAGTTTCAAGAATCACACTTTGATCCCAGAAAAACCCTCTTGGAGCGAATTCTACCCTAGAGATATGTAATTTGAATAGATTCCTTCAAAATGATATTCCGTGTTCCGTACATGTTACATGCATGACGGATTCGACAAACATGCATTCCTGTGTTGTGAGCATGTGGATTACTGATTTTTCATCCTCTATAAAAGGAATAATTTCATATAGACTCGTGTACACTTTTTCACAAGCTTTCCGTAACATAAGTTTCGAATTCGTTCATTTTTCACAGAAGAATACTTCAGGAGTGTATTCAACCTAATAGATATATAATTTACATGAATTACATCAACATGGCATTCCGGGTTCCGTACATGATACATGCATGACGGATTCGAGAAACATGCGTTTCTGAGTTGTTAGCATGTGGATTAGTGAACTTTCATCCACCAAAGAAGGCATATATTACACTTTGAAATATTTACTCTGACTTCAGAAGTTTTTTGTATCACCAGGTTCTAAAATCGGACATTTGGCAGTAGAAAACACTCTTTGAGCGAATTCTCACCAATACACATGTAATTTACATTGTTTACATAACCATGGCATTCCGTATTCCGAACATGTTTCATGCATCACGGATTCCTCAAACATGCATTTCTGAGCTGTGAACATGCGCATGACAGATGTTTCAACCACCAAACAAGTTACTTATGCACTTTGAAATAGTTCCTTGGACTTCGTTGCTTCTCCTATCACCAGTTTCAAGAATCACACTTTGATCCCAGAAAAACCCTCTTGGAGCGAATTCTACCCTAGAGATATGTAATTTGAATAGATTCCTTCAACATGATATTCCGTGTTCCGTACATGTTACATGCATGACGGTTTCCACAAACATGCATTCCTGAGTTGTGAGCATGTGGATTACTGATTTTTCACCCTCTATAAAAGGAATAATTTCATATAGACTCGTGTACACATTTTCACAAGCTTTCCCTAACACAAGTTTCGAATTCGTTCATTTTTCACAGAAGAATACTTCTGGAGTGTATTCAACCTAATAGATATATAATTTACATGAATTCCATCAACATGGCATTCCGGGTTCCGTACATGATACATGCATGACGGATTCGAGAAACATGCGTTTCTGAGTTGTGAGCATGTGGATTAGTGAACTTTCATCCACCAAAGAAGGCATATATTACACTTTGAAATATTTACTCTGACTTCATAAGTTTTTTGTATCACCAGGTTCTAAAATCGGACATTTGGCAGTAGAAAACACTCTTTGAGCGAATTCTCACCAATACACATGTAATTTACATTGTTTACATAACCATGGCATTCCGTATTCCGAACATGTTTCATGCATCACGGATTCCTGAAACATGCATTTCTGAGCAGTGAACATGCGCATGACAGATGTTTCAACCACCAAACAAGTTACTTTTGCACTTTGAAATAGTTCCTTGGACTTCGTTGCTTCTCCTATCACCAGTTTCAAGAATCACACTTTGATCCCAGAAAAACCCTCTTGGAGCGAATTCTACCCTAGAGATATGTAATTTGAATACATTCCTTCAACATGATATTCCGTGTTCCGTACATGTTACATGCATGACGGATTCGACAAACATGCATTCCTGAGTTGTGAGCATGTGGATTACTGATTTTTCACCCTCTATAAAATGAATAATTTCATATAGATTCGTGTACACATTTTCACAAGCTTTCCCTAACACAAGTTTCGAATTCGTTCATTTTTCACAGAAGAATACTTCAGGAGTGTATTCAACCTAATAGATATATAATTTACATGAATTCCATCAACATGGCATTCCGGGTTCCGTACATGATACATGCATGACGGATTCGAGAAACATGCGTTTCTGAGTTGTGAGCATGTGGATTAGTGAACTTTCATCCACCAAAGAAGGCATATAGTACACTTTGAAATATTTACTCTGACTTCATAAGTTTTTTGTATCACCAGGTTCTAAAATCGGACACTTGGCAGTATAAAACACTCTTTGAGCGAATTCTCACCTTTACACATGTAATTTACATTGTTTACATAACCATGGCATTCCATATTCCGAACATGTTTCATGCATCACGGATTCCTCAAACATGCATTTCTGAGCTGTGAACATGCGCATGACAGATGTTTCTACCACCAAACAAGTTACTTATGCACTTTGAAATAGTTCCTTGGACTTCGTTGCTTCTCCTATCACCAGTTTCAAGAATCACACTTTGATCCCAGAAAAACCCTCTTGGAGCGAATTCTACCCTAGAGATATGTAATTTGAATAGATTCCTTCAACATGATATTCCGTGTTCGGTACATGTTACATGCATGACGGATTCGACAAACATGAATTCCTGAGTTGTGAGCATGTGGATTACTGATTTTTCATCCTCTATAAAAGGAATAATTTCATATAGACTCGTGTACACATTTTCACAAACTTTCCCTAACACAAGTTTCGAATTCGTTCATTTTTCACAGAAGAATACTTCTGGAGTGTATTCAACCTAATAGATATATAATTTACATGAATTCCTTCAACATGGCATTCCGGGTTCTGTACATGATACATGCATGACGGATTCGAGAAACATGCGTTTCTGAGTTGTGAGCATGTGGATTAGTGAACTTTCATCCACCAAAGAAGGCATATAATACACTTTGAAATATTTACTCTGACTTCATAAGTTTTTTGTATCACCAGGTTCTAAAATCGGACATTTGGCAGTAGAAAACACTCTTTGAGCGAATTCTCACCAATACACATGTAATTTACATTGTTTACATAACCATGGCATTCCGTATTCCGAACACGTTTCATGCATCACGGATTCCTCAAACATGCATTTCTGAGCTGTGAACATGCGCATGACAGATGTTTCAACCACCAAACAAGTTACTTATGCACTTTGAAATAGTGCCTTGGACTTCGTTGCTTCTCCTATCACCAGTTTCAAGAATCACACTTCGATCCCAGAAAAACCCTCTTGGAGCGAATTCTACCCTAGAGATATGTAATTTGAATAGATTCCTTCAACATGATATTCCGTGTTCCGTACATGTTACATGCATGACGGATTCGACAAACATGCATTCCTGAGTTGTGAGCATGTGGATTACTGATTTTTCATCCTCTATAAAAGGAATAATTTCATATAGACTCGTGTACACTTTTTCACAAGCTTTCCGTAACACAAGTTTCGAATTCGTTCATTTTTCACAGAAGAATTCTTCAGGAGTGTATTCAACCTAATAGATATATAATTTACATGAATTCCATCAACATGGCATTCCGGGTTCCGTACATGATACATGCATGACGGATTCGAGAAACATGCGTTTCTGAGTTGTGAGCATGTGGATTAGTGAACTTTCATCCACCAAAGAAGGCATATATTACACTTTGAAATATTTACTCTGACTTCAGAAGTTTTTTGTATCACCAGGTTCTAAAATCGGACATTTGGCAGTAGAAAACACTCTTTGAGCGAATTCTCACCAATACACATGTAATTTACATTGTTTACATAACCATGGCATTCCGTATTCCGAACACGTTTCATGCATCACGGATTCCTCAAACATGCATTTCTGAGCTGTGAACATGCGCATGACAGATGTTTCAACCACCAAACAAGTTACTTATGCACTTTGAAATAGTTCCTTGGACTTCGTTGCTTCTCCTATCACCAGTTTCAAGAATCACACTTCGATCCCAGAAAAACCCTCTTGGAGCGAATTCTACCCTAGAGATATGTAATTTGAATAGATTCCTTCAACATGATATTCCGTGTTCCGTACATGTTACATGCATGACGGTTTCCACAAACATGCATTCCTGAGTTGTGAGCATGTGGATTACTGATTTTTCACCCTCTATAAAAGGAATAATTTCATATAGACTCGTGTACACATTTTCACAAGCTTTCCCTAACACAAGTTTCGAATTCGTTCATTTTTCAAAGAAGAATACTTCTGGAGTGTATTCAACCTAATAGATATATAATTTACATGAATTCCATCAACATGGCATTCCGGGTTCCGTACATGATACATGCATGACGGATTCGAGAAACATGCGTTTCTGAGTTGTGAGCATGTGGATTAGTGAACTTTCATCCACCAAAGAAGGCATATATTACACTTTGAAATATTTTCTCTGACTTCATAAGTGTTTTGTATCACCAGGTTCTAAAATCGGACATTTGGCAGTAGAAAACACTCTTTGAGCGAATTCTCACCAATACACATGTAATTTACATTGTTTACATAAACATGGCATTCCGTATTCCGAACATGATTCATGCATCACGAATTCTTCATATTGCATTTCTAAGCTGTGAACATGCACATGACAGATGTTTCAACCACCAAATAAGTTACTTATGCACTTTGAAATAGTTCCTTGGACTTCGTTGCTTCTCCTATCACCAGTTTCAAGAATCACACTTTGATCCCAGAAAAACCCTCTTTGAGCGAATTCTACCCTAGAGATATGTAATTTGAATAGATTCCTTCAACATGATATTCCGTGTTCCGTACATGTTACATGCATGACGGATTCGACAAACATGCATTCCTGAGTTGTGAGCATGTGGATTACTGATTTTTCATCCTCTATAAAAGGAATAATTTCATATAGACACGTGTAAATATTTTCACAAGCTTTCCCTAACACAAGTTTCGAATTCGTTCATTTTTCACAGAAGAATACTTCTGGAGTGTATTCAACCTAATAGATATATAATTTACATGAATTCCATCAACATGGCATTCCGGGTTCCGTACATGATACATGCATGACGGATTCGAGAAACATGCGTTTCTGAGCTGTGAGCATGTGGATTAGTGAACTTTCATCCACCAAAGAAGGCATATAGTACACTTTGAAATATTTACTCTGACTTCAGAAGTTTTTTGTATCACCAGGTTCTAAAATCGGACATTTGGCAGTAGAAAACACTCTTTGAGCGAATTCTCACCAATACATATGTAATTTACATTGTTTACATAACCATGGCATTCCGTATTCCGAACACGTTTCATGCATCACGGATTCCTCAAACATGCATTTCTGAGCTGTGAACATGCGCATGACAGATGTTTCAACCACCAAACAAGTTACTTATGCACTTTGAAATAGTGCCTTGGACTTCGTTGCTTCTCCTATCACCAGTTTCAAGAATCACACTTCGATCCCAGAAAAACCCTCTTGGAGCGAATTCTACCCTAGAGATATGTAATTTGAATAGATTCCTTCAACATTATATTCCGTGTTCCGTACATGTTACATGCATGACAGATTCGACAAACATGCATTCCTGAGTTGTGAGCATGTGGATTACTGATTTTTCATCCTCTATAAAAGGAATACTTTCATATAGACTCGTGTACACATTTTCACAAGCTTTCCCTAACACAAGTTTCGAATTCGTTCATTTTTCACAGAAGAATTCTTCTGGAGTGTATTCAACCTAATAGATATATAATTTACATGAATTCCATCAACATGGCATTCCGGGTTCCGTACATGATACATGCATGAAGGATTCGAGAAACATGCGTTTCTGAGTTGTGAGCATGTGGATTAGTGAACTTTCATCCACCAAAGAAGGCATATATTACACTTTGAAATATTTACTCTGACTTCATAAGTTTTTTGTATCACCAGGTTCTAAAATCGGACATTTGGCAGTAGAAAACACTCTTTGAGTGAATTCTCACCAATACACATGTAATTTACATTGTTTACATAACCATGGCAATCCGTATTCCGAACATGATTCATGCATCACGGATTCCTCAAACATGCATTTCTCAGCTGTGAACATGCGCATGACAGATGTTTCAACCACCAAACAAGTTACTTATGCACTTTGAAATAGTTCCTTGGACTTCGTTGCTTCTCCTATCACCAGTTTCAAGAATCACACTTTGATCCCAGAAAAACCCTCTTGGAGCGAATTCTACCCTAGAGATATGTAATTTGAATAGATTCCTTCAACATGTATTCCGTGTTCCGTACATGTTACATGCATGACGGATTCGACAAACATGCATTCCTGAGTTGTGAGCATGTGGATAACTGATTTTCCATCCTCTATAAAAGGAATAAATTCATATAGACTCCTGTACACATTTTCACAAGCTTTCCCTAACACAAGTTTCGAATTCGTTCATTTTTCACAGAAGAATTCTTCTGGAGTGTATTCAACCTAATAGATATATAATTTATATGAATTCCATCAACATGGCATTCCGGGTTCCGTACATGATACATGCATGACGGATTCGAGAAACATGCGTTTCTGAGTTTTGAGCATGTGGATTAGTGAACTTTCATCCACCAAAGAAGGCATATATTACACTTTGAAATATTTACTCTGACTTCATAAGTTTTTTGTATCACCAGGTTCTAAAATCGGACATTTGGCAGTAGAAAACACTCTTTGAGCGAATTCTCACCAATACACATGTAATTTACATTGTTTACATAACCATGGCATTCCGTATTCCGAACATGTTTCATGCATCACGGATTCCTCAAACATGCATTTCTGAGCTGTGAACATGCGCATGACAGATGTTTCAACCACCAAACAAGTTACTTATGCACTTTGAAATAGTTCCTTGGACTTCGTTGCTTCTCCTATCACCAGTTTCAAGAATCACACTTTGATCCCAGAAAAACCCTCTTGGAGCGAATTCTACCCTAGAGATATGTAATTTGAATAGATTCCTTCAACATGATATTCCGTGTTCCGTACATGTTACATGCATGACGGTTTCCACAAACATGCATTCCTGAGTTGTGAGCATGTGGATTACTGATTTTTCACCCTCTATAAAAGGAATAATTTCATATAGACTCGTGTACACATTTTCACAAGCTTTCCCTAACACAAGTTTCGAATTCGTTCATTTTTCACAGAAGAATACTTCTGGAGTGTATTCAACCTAATAGATATATAATTTACATGAATTCCATCAACATGGCATTCCGGGTTCCGTACATGATACATGCATGACGGATTCGAGAAACATGCGTTTCTGAGTTGTGAGCATGTGGATTAGTGAACTTTCATCCACCAAAGAAGGCATATATTACACTTTGAAATATTTTCTCTGACTTCATAAGTGTTTTGTATCACCAGGTTCTAAAATCGGACATTTGGCAGTAGAAAACACTCTTTGAGCGAATTCTCACCAATACACATGTAATTTACATTGTTTACATAACCATGGCATTCCGTATTCCGAACATAATTCATGCATCACGAATTCTTCATATTGCATTTCTAAGCTGTGAAGATGCACATGACAGATGTTTCAACCACCAAATAAGTTACTTATGCACTTTGAAATAGTTCCTTGGACTTCGTTGCTTCTCCTATCACCAGTTTCAAGAATCACACTTTGATCCCAGAAAAACCCTCTTGGAGCGAATTCTACCCTAGAGATATGTAATTTGAATAGATTCCTTCAACATGATATTCCGTGTTCCGTACATGTTACATGCATGACGGATTTGACAAACATGCATTCCTGAGTTGTGAGCATGTGGATTACTGATTTTTCATCCTCTATAAAAGGAATAATTTAATATAGACTCGTGTACACATTTTCACAAACTTTCCCTAACACAAGTTTGGAATTCTTGTTTTTACACAGAAGAATACTTCTGGAGTGTATTCAACCTAATAGATATATAATTTACATGAATTCCATCAACATGGCATTCCGGGTTCTGTACATAATACATGCATGACGGATTCGAGAAACATGCGTTTCTGAGTTGTGAGCATGTTGATTAGTGAACTTTCATCCACCAAAGAAGGCATATATTACACTTTGAAATATTTACTCTGACTTCATAAGTTTTTTGTATCACCAGGTTCTAAAATCGGACATTTGGCAGTAGAAAACACTCTTTGAGCGAATTCTCACCAATACACATGTAATTTACATTGTTTACATAACCATGGCATTCCGTATTCCGAACACGTTTCATGCATCACGGATTCCTCAAACATGCATTTCTGAGCTGTGAACATGCGCATGACAGATGTTTCAACCACCAAACAAGTTACTTATGCACTTTGAAATAGTGTCTTGGACTTCGTTGCTTCTCCTATCACCAGTTTCAAGAATCACACTTCGATCCCAGAAAAACCCTCTTGGAGCGAATTCTACCCTAGAGATATGTAATTTGAATAGATTCCTTCAACATGATATTCCGTGTTCCGTACATGTTACATGCATGACGGATTCGACAAACATGCATTCCTGAGTTGTGAGCATGTGGATTACTGATTTTTCATCCTCTATAAAAGGAAAAATTTCATATAGACTCGTGTACACTTTTTCACAAGCTTTCCGTAACACAAGTTTCGAATTCGTTCATTTTTCACAGAAGAATTCTTCAGGAGTGTATTCAACCTAATAGATATATAATTTACATGAATTCCATCAACATGGCATTCCGGGTTCCGTACATGATACATGCATGACGGATTCGAGAAACATGCGTTTCTGAGTTGTGAGCATGTGGATTAGTGAACTTTCATCCACCAAAGAAGGCATATATTACACTTTGAAATATTTACTCTGACTTCAGAAGTTTTTTGTATCACCAGGTTCTAAAATCGGACACTTGGCAGTAGAAAACACTCTTTGAGTGAATTCTCACCAATACACATGTAATTTACATTGTTTACATAACCATGGCATTCCGTATTCGGAACATGTTTCATGCATCACGGATTCCTCAAACATGCATTTCTGAGCTGTGAACATGCGCATGACAGATGTTTCAACCACCAAACAAGTTACTTATGCACTTTGAAATAGTTCCTTGGACTTCGTTGCTTCTCCTATCACCAGTTTCAAGAATCACACTTTGATCCCAGAAAAACCCTCTTGGAGCGAATTCTACCCTAGAGATATGTAATTTGAATAGATTCCTTCAACATGATATTCCGTGTTCCGTACATGTTACATGCATGACGGTTTCCACAAACATGCATTCCTGAGTTGTGAGCATGTGGATTACTGATTTTTCACCCTCTATAAAAGGAATAATTTCATATAGACTCGTGTACACATTTTCACAAGCTTTCCCTAACACAAGTTTCGAATTCGTTCATTTTTCACAGAAGAATACTTCTGGAGTGTATTCAACCTAATAGATATATAATTTACATGAATTCCATCAACATGGCATTCCGGGTTCCGTACATGATACATGCATGACGGATTCGAGAAACATGCGTTTCTGAGTTGTGAGCATGTGGATTAGTGAACTTTCATCCACCAAAGAAGGCATATATTACACTTTGAAATATTTTCTCTGACTTCATAAGTGTTTTGTATCACCAGGTTCTAAAATCGGACATTTGGCAGTAGAAAACACTCTTTGAGCGAATTCTCACCAATACACATGTAATTTACATTGTTTACATAACCATGGTATTCCGTATTCCGAACATGATTCATGCATCACGAATTCTTCATATTGCATTTCTAAGCTGTGAACATGCACATGACAGATGTTTCAACCACCAAATAAGTTACTTATGCACTTTGAAATAGTTCCTTGGACTTCGTTGCTTCTCCTATCACCAGTTTCAAGAATCACACTTTGATCCCAGAAAAACCCTCTTGGAGCGAATTCTACCCTAGAGATATGTAATTTGAATAGATTCCTTCAACATGATATTCCGTGTTCCGTACATGTTACATGCATGACGGATTCGACAAACATGCATTCCTGAGTTGTGAGCATGTGGATTACTGATTTTTCATCCTCTATAAAAGGAATAATTTCATATAGACTCGTGTAAATATTTTCACAAGCTTTCCCTAACACAAGTTTCGAATTCGTTCATTTTTCACAGAAGAATACTTCTGGAGTGTATTCAACCTAATAGATATATAATTTACATGAATTCCATCAACATGGCATTCCGGGTTCCGTACATGATACATGCATGACGGATTCGAGAAACATGCGTTTCTGAGTTGTGAGCATGTGGATTAGTGAACTTTCATCCACCAAAGAAGGCGTATAGTACACTTTGAAATATTTACTCTGACTTCAGAAGTTTTTTGTATCACCAGGTTCTAAAATCGGACATTTGGCAGTAGAAAACACTCTTTGAGCGAATTCTCACCAATACACATGTAATTTACATTGTTTACATAACCATGGCATTCCGTATTCCGAACATGTTTCATGCATCACGGATTCCTCAAACATGCATTTCTGAGCTGTGAACATGCAAATGAAAGATATTTCAACTACCAAACAAGCTACTTATGCACTTTGAAATAGTTCCTTGGACTTCGTTGCTTCTCCTATCACCAGTTTCAAGAATCACACTTTGATCCCAGAAAAACCCTCTTGGAGCGAATTCTACCCTAGAGATATGTAATTTGAATACATTCCTTCAACATGATATTCCGTGTTCCGTACATGTTACATGCATGACGGATTCGACAAACATGCATTCCTGAGTTGTGAGCATGTGGATTACTGATTTTTCATCCTCTATGAAAGGAATAATTTCATATAGACTCGTGTACACATTTTCACAAACTTTCCCTAACACAAGTTTGGAATTCTAGTTTTTACACAGAAGAATACTTCTGGAGTGTATTCAACCTAATAGATATATAATTTACATGAATTCCATCAACATGGCATTCCGGGTTCTGTACATAATACATGCATGACGGATTCGAGAAACATGCGTTTCTGAGTTGTGAGCATGTGGATTAGTGAACTTTCATCCACCAAAGAAGGCATATATTACACTTTGAAATATTTACTCTGACTTCATAAGTTTTTTGTATCACCAGGTTCTAAAATCGGACATTTGGCAGTAGAAAACACTCTTTGAGCGAATTCTCACCAATACACATGTAATTTACATTGTTTACATAACCATGGCATTCCGTATTCCGAACACGTTTCATGCATCACGGATTCCTCAAACATGCATTTCTGAGCTGTGAACATGCGCATGACAGATGTTTCAACCACCAAACAATTTACTTATGCACTTTGAAATAGTGCCTTGGACTTCGTTGCTTCTCCTATCACCAGTTTCAAGAATCACACTTCGATCCCAGAAAAACCCTCTTGGAGCGAATTCTACCCTAGAGATATGTAATTTGAATAGATTCCTTCAACATGATATTCCGTGTTCCGTACATGTTACATGCATGACGGATTCGACAAACATGCATTCCTGTGTTGTGAGCATGTGGATTACTGATTTTTCATCCTCTATAAAAGGAATAATTTCATATAGACTCGTGTACACTTTTTCACAAGCTTTCCGTAACACAAGTTTCGAATTCGTTCATTTTTCACAGAAGAACACTTCAGGAGTGTATTCAATCTAATAGATATATAATTTACATGAATTACATCAACATGGCATTCCGGGTTCCGTACATGATACATGCATGACGGATTCGAGAAACATGCGTTTCTGAGTTGTTAGCATGTGGATTAGTGAACTTTCATCCACCAAAGAAGGCATATATTACACTTTGAAATATTTACTCTGACTTCAGAAGTTATTTGTATCACCAGGTTCTAAAATCGGACATTTGGCAGTAGAAAACACTCTTTGAGCGAATTCTCACCAATACACATGTAATTTACATTGTTTACATAACCATGGCATTCCGTATTCCGAACATGTTTCATGCATCACGGATTCCTCAAACATGCATTTCTGAGCTGTGAACATGCGCATGACAGATGTTTCAACCACCAAACAAGTTACTTATGCACTTTGAAATAGTTCCTTGGACTTCGTTGCTTCTCCTATCACCAGTTTCAAGAATCACACTTTGATCCCAGAAAAACCCTCTTGGAGCGAATTCTACCCTAGAGATATGTAATTTGAATAGATTCCTTCAACATGATATTCCGTGTTCCGTACATGTTACATGCATGACGGTTTCCACAAACATGCATTCCTGAGTTGTGAGCATGTGGATTACTGATTTTTCACCCTCTATAAAAGGAATAATTTCATATAGACTCGTGTACACATTTTCACAAGCTTTCCCTAACACAAGTTTCGAATTCGTTCATTTTTCACAGAAGAATACTTCTGGAGTGTATTCAACCTAATAGATATATAATTTACATGAATTCCATCAACATGGCATTCCGGGTTCCGTACATGATACATGCATGACGGATTCGAGAAACATGCGTTTCTGAGTTGTGAGCATGTGGATTAGTGAACTTTCATCCACCAAAGAAGGCATATATTACACTTTGAAATATTTTCTCTGACTTCATAAGTGTTTTGTATCACCAGGTTCTAAAATCGGACATTTGGCAGTAGAAAACACTCTTTGAGCGAATTCTCACCAATACACATGTAATTTACATTGTTTACATAACCATGGCATTCCGTATTCCGAACATGTTTCATGCATCACGGATTCCTCAAACATGCATTTCTGAGCTGTGAACATGCAAATGAAAGATATTTCAACTACCAAACAAGCTACTTATGCACTTTGAAATAGTTCCTTGGACTTCGTTGCTTCTCCTATCACCAGTTTCAAGAATCACACTTTGATCCCAGAAAAACCCTCTTGGAGCGAATTCTACCCTAGAGATATGTAATTTGAATACATTCCTTCAACATGATATTCCGTGTTCCGTACATGTTACATGCATGACGGATTCGACAAACATGCATTCCTGAGTTGTGAGCATGTGGATTACTGATTTTTCATCCTCTATGAAAGGAATAATTTCATATAGACTCGTGTACACATTTTCACAAACTTTCCCTAACACAAGTTTGGAATTCTAGTTTTTACACAGAAGAATACTTCTGGAGTGTATTCAACCTAATAGATATATAATTTACATGAATTCCATCAACATGGCATTCCGGGTTCTGTACATAATACATGCATGACAGATTCGAGAAACATGCGTTTCTGAGTTGTGAGCATGTGGATTAGTGAACTTTCATCCACCAAAGAAGGCATATATTACACTTTGAAATATTTACTCTGACTTCATAAGTTTTTTGTATCACCAGGTTCTAAAATCGGACATTTGGCAGTAGAAAACACTCTTTGAGCGAATTCTCACCAATACACATGTAATTTACATTGTTTACATAACCATGGCATTCCGTATTCCGAACACGTTTCATGCATCACGGATTCCTCAAACATGCATTTCTGAGCTGTGAACATGCGCATGACAGATGTTTCAACCACCAAACAATTTACTTATGCACTTTGAAATAGTGCCTTGGACTTCGTTGCTTCTCCTATCACCAGTTTCAAGAATCACACTTCGATCCCAGAAAAACCCTCTTGGAGCGAATTCTACCCTAGAGATATGTAATTTGAATAGATTCCTTCAACATGATATTCCGTGTTCCGTACATGTTACATGCATGACGGATTCGACAAACATGCATTCCTGTGTTGTGAGCATGTGGATTACTGATTTTTCATCCTCTATAAAAGGAATAATTTCATATAGACTCGTGTACACTTTTTCACAAGCTTTCCGTAACACAAGTTTCGAATTCGTTCATTTTTCACAGAAGAACACTTCAGGAGTGTATTCAATCTAATAGATATATAATTTACATGAATTACATCAACATGGCATTCCGGGTTCCGTACATGATACATGCATGACGGATTCGAGAAACATGCGTTTCTGAGTTGTTAGCATGTGGATTAGTGAACTTTCATCCACCAAAGAAGGCATATATTACACTTTGAAATATTTACTCTGACTTCAGAAGTTTTTTGTATCACCAGGTTCTAAAATCGGACATTTGGCAGTAGAAAACACTCTTTGAGCGAATTCTCACCAATACACATGTAATTTACATTGTTTACATAACCATGGCATTCCGTATTCCGAACATGTTTCATGCATCACGGATTCCTCAAACATGCATTTCTGAGCTGTGAACATGCGCATGACAGATGTTTCAACCACCAAACAAGTTACTTATGCACTTTGAAATAGTTCCTTGGACTTCGTTGCTTCTCCTATCACCAGTTTCAAGAATCACACTTTGATCCCAGAAAAACCCTCTTGGAGCGAATTCTACCCTAGAGATATGTAATTTGAATAGATTCCTTCAACATGATATTCCGTGTTCCGTACATGTTACATGCATGACGGTTTCCACAAACATGCATTCCTGAGTTGTGAGCATGTGGATTACTGATTTTTCACCCTCTATAAAAGGAATAATTTCATATAGACTCGTGTACACATTTTCACAAGCTTTCCCTAACACAAGTTTCGAATTCGTTCATTTTTCACAGAAGAATACTTCTGGAGTGTATTCAACCTAATAGATATATAATTTACATGAATTCCATCAACATGGCATTCCGGGTTCCGTACATGATACATGCATGACGGATTCGAGAAACATGCGTTTCTGAGTTGTGAGCATGTGGATTAGTGAACTTTCATCCACCAAAGAAGGCATATATTACACTTTGAAATATTTTCTCTGACTTCATAAGTGTTTTGTATCACCAGGTTCTAAAATCGGACATTTGGCAGTAGAGAACACTCTTTGAGCGAATTCTCACCAATACACATGTAATTTACATTGTTTACATAACCATGGCATTCCGTATTCCGAACATGATTCATGCATCACGAATTCTTCATATTGCATTTCTAAGCTGTGAACATGCACATGACAGATGTTTCAACCACCAAATAAGTTACTTATGCACTTTGAAATAGTTCCTTGGACTTCGTTGCTTCTCCTATCACCAGTTTCAAGAATCACACTTTGATCCCAGAAAAACCCTCTTGGAGCGAATTCTACCCTAGAGATATGTAATTTGAATAGATTCCTTCAACATGATATTCCGTGTTCCGTACATGTTACATGCATGACGGATTCGACAAACATGCATTCCTGAGTTGTGAGCATGTGGATTACTGATTTTTCATCCTCTATAAAAGGAATAATTTCATATAGACTCGTGTAAATATTTTCACAAGCTTTCCCTAACACAAGTTTCGAATTCGTTCATTTTTCACAGAAGAATACTTCTGGAGTGTATTCAACCTAATAGATATATAATTTACATGAATTCCATCAACATGGCATTCCGGGTTCCGTACATGATACATGCATGACGGATTCGAGAAACATGCGTTTCTGAGTTGTGAGCATGTGGATTAGTGAACTTTCATCCACCAAAGAAGGCATATAGTACACTTTGAAATATTTACTCTGACTTCAGAAGTTTTTTGTATCACCAGGTTCTAAAATCGGACATTTCACAGTAGAAAACACTCTTTGAGCGAATTCTCACCAATACACATGTAATTTACATTGTTTACATAACCATGGCATTCCGTATACCGAGCATGTTTCATGCATCACAGATTCCTCAAACATGCATTTCTGAGCTGTGAACATGCGCATGACAGATGTTTCAACCACCAAACAAGTTAGTTATGCACTTTGAAATAGTTCCTTGGACTTCGTTGCTTCTCCTATCACCAGTTTCAAGAATCACACTTTGATCCCAGAAAAACCCTCTTGGAGCGAATTCTACCCTAGAGATATGTAATTTGAATGGATTCCTTCAACATGATATTCCGTGTTCCGTACATGTTACATGCATGATGGATTCGACAAACATGCATTCCTGAGTTGTGAGCATGTGGATTACTGATTTTTCATCCTCTATAAAAGGAATAATTTCATATAGACTCGTGTACACATTTTCACAAGCTTTCCCTAACACAAGTTTCGAATTCGTTCATTTTTCACAGAAGAATATTTCTGGAGTGTATTCAACCTAATAGATATATAATTTACATGAATTCCATCAACATGGCATTCCGGGTTCCGTACATGATACATGCATGACGGATTCGAGAAACATGCGTTTCTGAGTTGTGAGCATGTGGATTAGTGAACTTTCATCCACCAAAGAAGGCATATATTACACTTTGAAATATTTTCTCTGACTTCATAAGTGTTTTGTATCACCAGGTTCTAAAATCGGACATTTGGCAGTAGAAAACACTCTTTGAGCGAATTCTCACCAATACACATGTAATTTACATTGTTTACATAACCATGGCATTCCGTATTCCGAACATGATTCATGCATCACGAATTCTTCATATTGCATTTCTAAGCTGTGAAGATGCACATGACAGATGTTTCAACCACCAAATAAGTTACTTATGCACTTTGAAATAGTTCCTTGGACTTCGTTGCTTCTCCTATCACCAGTTTCAAGAATCACACTTTGATCCCAGAAAAACCCTCTTGGAGCGAATTCTACCCTAGAGATATGTAATTTGAATAGATTCCTTCAACATGATATTCCGTGTTCCGTACATGTTACATGCATGACGGATTCGACAAACATGCATTCCTGAGTTGTGAGCATGTGGATTACTGATTTTTCATCCTCTATAAAAGGAATAATTTAATATAGACTCGTGTACACATTTTCACAAACTTTCCCTAACACAAGTTTGGAATTCTTGTTTTTACACAGAAGAATACTTCTGGAGTGTATTCAACCTAATAGATATATAATTTACATGAATTCCATCAACATGGCATTCCGGGTTCTGTACATAATACATGCATGACGGATTCGAGAAACATGCGTTTCTGAGTTGTGAGCATGTGGATTAGTGAACTTTCATCCACCAAAGAAGGCATATATTACACTTTGAAATATTTACTCTGACTTCATAAGTTTTTTGTATCACCAGGTTCTAAAATCGGACATTTGGCAGTAGAAAACACTCTTTGAGCGAATTCTCACCAATACACATGTAATTTACATTGTTTACATAACCATGGCATTCCGTATTCCGAACACGTTTCATGCATCACGGATTCCTCAAACATGCATTTCTGAGCTGTGAACATGCGCATGACAGATGTTTCAACCACCAAACAAGTTACTTATGCACTTTGAAATAGTTCCTTGGACTTCGTTGCTTCTCCTATCACCAGTTTCAAGAATCACACTTTGATCCCAGAAAAACCCTCTTGGAGCGAATTCTACCCTAGAGATATGTAATTTGAATAGATTCCTTCAACATGATATTCCGTGTTCCGTACATGTTACATGCATGACGGTTTCCACAAACATGCATTCCTGAGTTGTGAGCATGTGGATTACTGATTTTTCACCCTCTATAAAAGGAATAATTTCATATAGACTCGTGTACACATTTTCACAAGCTTTCCCTAACACAAGTTTCGAATTCGTTCATTTTTCACAGAAGAATACTTCTGGAGTGTATTCAACCTAATAGATATATAATTTACATGAATTCCATCAACATGGCATTCCGGGTTCCGTACATGATACATGCATGACGGATTCGAGAAACATGCGTTTCTGAGTTGTGAGCATGTGGATTAGTGAACTTTCATCCACCAAAGAAGGCATATATTACACTTTGAAATATTTTCTCTGACTTCATAAGTGTTTTGTATCACCAGGTTCTAAAATCGGACATTTGGCAGTAGAAAACACTCTTTGAGCGAATTCTCACCAATACACATGTAATTTACATTGTTTACATAACCATGGTATTCCGTATTCCGAACATGATTCATGCATCACGAATTCTTCATATTGCATTTCTAAGCTGTGAACATGCACATGACAGATGTTTCAACCACCAAATAAGTTACTTATGCACTTTGAAATAGTTCCTTGGACTTCGTTGCTTCTCCTATCACCAGTTTCAAGAATCACACTTTGATCCCAGAAAAACCCTCTTGGAGCGAATTCTACCCTAGAGATATGTAATTTGAATAGATTCCTTCAACATGATATTCCGTGTTCCGTACATGTTACATGCATGACGGATTCGACAAACATGCATTCCTGAGTTGTGAGCATGTGGATTACTGATTTTTCATCCTCTATAAAAGGAATAATTTCATATAGACTCGTGTAAATATTTTCACAAGCTTTCCCTAACACAAGTTTCGAATTCGTTCATTTTTCACAGAAGAACACTTCAGGAGTGTATTCAATCTAATAGATATATAATTTACATGAATTACATCAACATGGCATTCCGGGTTCCGTACATGATACATGCATGACGGATTCGAGAAACATGCGTTTCTGAGTTGTTAGCATGTGGATTAGTGAACTTTCATCCACCAAAGAAGGCATATATTACACTTTGAAATATTTACTCTGACTTCAGAAGTTTTTTGTATCACCAGGTTCTAAAATCGGACATTTGGCAGTAGAAAACACTCTTTGAGCGAATTCTCACCAATACACATGTAATTTACATTGTTTACATAACCATGGCATTCCGTATTCCGAACATGTTTCATGCATCACAGATTCCTCAAACATGCATTTCTGAGCTGTGAACATGCGCATGACAGATGTTTCAACCACCAAACAAGTTACTTATGCACTTTGAAATAGTTCCTTGGACTTCGTTGCTTCTCCTATCACCAGTTTCAAGAATCACACTTTGATCCCAGAAAAACCCTCTTGGAGCGAATTCTACCCTAGAGATATGTAATTTGAATGGATTCCTTCAACATGATATTCCGTGTTCCGTACATGTTACATGCATGATGGATTCGACAAACATGCATTCCTGAGTTGTGAGCATGTGGATTACTGATTTTTCATCCTCTATAAAAGGAATAATTTCATATAGACTCGTGTACACATTTTCACAAGCTTTCCCTAACACAAGTTTCGAATTCGTTCATTTTTCACAGAAGAATATTTCTGGAGTGTATTCAACCTAATAGATATATAATTTACATGAATTCCATCAACATGGCATTCCGGGTTCCGTACATGATACATGCATGACGGATTCGAGAAACATGCGTTTCTGAGTTGTGAGCATGTGGATTAGTGAACTTTCATCCACCAAAGAAGGCATATATTACACTTTGAAATATTTTCTCTGACTTCATAAGTGTTTTGTATCACCAGGTTCTAAAATCGGACATTTGGCAGTAGAAAACACTCTTTGAGCGAATTCTCACCAATACACATGTAATTTACATTGTTTACATAACCATGGCATTCCGTATTCCGAACATGATTCATGCATCACGAATTCTTCATATTGCATTTCTAAGCTGTGAACATGCACATGACAGATGTTTCAACCACCAAATAAGTTACTTATGCACTTTGAAATAGTTCCTTGGACTTCGTTGCTTCTCCTATCACCAGTTTCAAGAATCACACTTTGATCCCAGAAAAACCCTCTTGGAGCGAATTCTACCCTAGAGATATGTAATTTGAATAGATTCCTTCAACATGATATTCCGTGTTCCGTACATGTTACATGCATGACGGATTCGACAAACATGCATTCCTGAGTTGTGAGCATGTGGATTACTGATTTTTCATCCTCTATAAAAGGAATAATTTAATATAGACTCGTGTACACATTTTCACAAACTTTCCCTAACACAAGTTTGGAATTCTTGTTTTTACACAGAAGAATACTTCTGGAGTGTATTCAACCTAATAGATATATAATTTACATGAATTCCATCAACATGGCATTCCGGGTTCTGTACATAATACATGCATGACGGATTCGAGAAACATGCGTTTCTGAGTTGTGAGCATGTGGATTAGTGAACTTTCATCCACCAAAGAAGGCATATATTACACTTTGAAATATTTACTCTGACTTCATAAGTTTTTTGTATCACCAGGTTCTAAAATCGGACATTTGGCAGTAGAAAACACTCTTTGAGCGAATTCTCACCAATACACATGTAATTTACATTGTTTACATAACCATGGCATTCCGTATTCCGAACACGTTTCATGCATCACGGATTCCTCAAACATGCATTTCTGAGCTGTGAACATGCGCATGACAGATGTTTCAACCACCAAACAAGTTACTTATGCACTTTGAAATAGTTCCTTGGACTTCGTTGCTTCTCCTATCACCAGTTTCAAGAATCACACTTTGATCCCAGAAAAACCCTCTTGGAGCGAATTCTACCCTAGAGATATGTAATTTGAATAGATTCCTTCAACATGATATTCCGTGTTCCGTACATGTTACATGCATGACGGTTTCCACAAACATGCATTCCTGAGTTGTGAGCATGTGGATTACTGATTTTTCACCCTCTATAAAAGGAATAATTTCATATAGACTCGTGTACACATTTTCACAAGCTTTCCCTAACACAAGTTTCGAATTCGTTCATTTTTCACAGAAGAATACTTCTGGAGTGTATTCAACCTAATAGATATATAATTTACATGAATTCCATCAACATGGCATTCCGGGTTCCGTACATGATACATGCATGACGGATTCGAGAAACATGCGTTTCTGAGTTGTGAGCATGTGGATTAGTGAACTTTCATCCACCAAAGAAGGCATATATTACACTTTGAAATATTTTCTCTGACTTCATAAGTGTTTTGTATCACCAGGTTCTAAAATCGGACATTTGGCAGTAGAAAACACTCTTTGAGCGAATTCTCACCAATACACATGTAATTTACATTGTTTACATAACCATGGTATTCCGTATTCCGAACATGATTCATGCATCACGAATTCTTCATATTGCATTTCTAAGCTGTGAACATGCACATGACAGATGTTTCAACCACCAAATAAGTTACTTATGCACTTTGAAATAGTTCCTTGGACTTCGTTGCTTCTCCTATCACCAGTTTCAAGAATCACACTTTGATCCCAGAAAAACCCTCTTGGAGCGAATTCTACCCTAGAGATATGTAATTTGAATAGATTCCTTCAACATGATATTCCGTGTTCCGTACATGTTACATGCATGACGGATTCGACAAACATGCATTCCTGAGTTGTGAGCATGTGGATTACTGATTTTTCATCCTCTATAAAAGGAATAATTTCATATAGACTCGTGTAAATATTTTCACAAGCTTTCCCTAACACAAGTTTCGAATTCGTTCATTTTTCACAGAAGAATACTTCTGGAGTGTATTCAACCTAATAGATATATAATTTACATGAATTCCATCAACATGGCATTCCGGGTTCCGTACATGATACATGCATGACGGATTCGAGAAACATGCGTTTCTGAGTTGTGAGCATGTGGATTAGTGAACTTTCATCCACCAAAGAAGGCATATAGTACACTTTGAAATATTTACTCTGACTTCAGAAGTTTTTTGTATCAAAAGGTTCTAAAATCGGACATTTGGCAGTAGAAAACACTCTTTGAGCGAATTCTCACCAATACACATGTAATTTACATTGTTTACATAACCATGGCATTCCGTATTCCGAACATGTTTCATGCATCACGGATTCCTCAAAGATGCATTTCTGAGCTGTGAACATGCAAATGAAAGATATTTCAACTACCAAACAAGCTACTTATGCACTTTGAAATAGTTCCTTGGACTTCGTTGCTTCTCCTATCACCAGTTTCAAGAATCACACTTTGATCCCAGAAAAACCCTCTTGGAGCGAATTCTACCCTAGAGATATGTAATTTGAATACATTCCTTCAACATGATATTCCGTGTTCCGTACATGTTACATGCATGACGGATTCGACAAACATGCATTCCTGAGTTGTGAGCATGTGGATTACTGATTTTTCATCCTCTATAAAAGGAATAATTTCATATAGACTCGTGTACACATTTTCACAAACTTTCCCTAACACAAGTTTGGAATTCTTGTTTTTACACAGAAGAATACTTCTGGAGTGTATTAAACCTAATAGATATATAATTTACATGAATTCCATCAACATGGCATTCCGGGTTCTGTACATAATACATGCATGACGGATTCGAGAAACATGCGTTTCTGAGTTGTGAGCATGTGGATTAGTGAACTTTCATCCACCAAAGAAGGCATATATTACACTTTGAAATATTTACTCTGACTTCATAAGTTTTTTGTATCACCAGGTTCTAAAATCGGACATTTGGCAGTAGAAAACACTCTTTGAGCGAATTCTCACCAATACACATGTAATTTACATTGTTTACATAACCATGGCATTCCGTATTCCGAACACGTTTCATGCATCACGGATTCCTCAAACATGCATTTCTGAGCTGTGAACATGCGCATGACAGATGTTTCAACCACCAAACAAGTTACTTATGCACTTTGAAATAGTGCCTTGGACTTCGTTGCTTCTCCTATCACCAGTTTCAAGAATCACACTTTGATCCCAGAAAAACCCTCTTGGAGCGAATTCTACCCTAGAGATATGTAATTTGAATGGATTCCTTCAACATGATATTCCGTGTTCCGTACATGTTACATGCATGATGGATTCGACAAACATGCATTCCTGAGTTGTGAGCATGTGGATTACTGATTTTTCATCCTCTATAAAAGGAATAATTTCATATAGACTCGTGTACACATTTTCACAAGCTTTCCCTAACACAAGTTTCGAATTCGTTCATTTTTCACAGAAGAATATTTCTGGAGTGTATTCAACCTAATAGATATATAATTTACATGAATTCCATCAACATGGCATTCCGGGTTCCGTACATGATACATGCATGACGGATTCGAGAAACATGCGTTTCTGAGTTGTGAGCATGTGGATTAGTGAACTTTCATCCACCAAAGAAGGCATATATTACACTTTGAAATATTTTCTCTGACTTCATAAGTGTTTTGTATCACCAGGTTCTAAAATCGGACATTTGGCAGTAGAAAACACTCTTTGAGCGAATTCTCACCAATACACATGTAATTTACATTGTTTACATAACCATGGCATTCCGTATTCCGAACATGATTCATGCATCACGAATTCTTCATATTGCATTTCTTAGCTGTGAAGATGCACATGACAGATGTTTCAACCACCAAATAAGTTACTTATGCACTTTGAAATAGTTCCTTGGACTTCGTTGCTTCTCCTATCACCAGTTTCAAGAATCACACTTTGATCCCAGAAAAACCCTCTTGGAGCGAATTCTACCCTAGAGATATGTAATTTGAATAGATTCCTTCAACATGATATTCCGTGTTCCGTACATGTTACATGCATGACGGATTCGACAAACATGCATTCCTGAGTTGTGAGCATGTGGATTACTGATTTTTCATCCTCTATAAAAGGAATAATTTAATATAGACTCGTGTACACATTTTCACAAACTTTCCCTAACACAAGTTTGGAATTCTTGTTTTTACACAGAAGAATACTTCTGGAGTGTATTCAACCTAATAGATATATAATTTACATGAATTCCATCAACATGGCATTCCGGGTTCTGTACATAATACATGCATGACGGATTCGAGAAACATGCGTTTCTGAGTTGTGAGCATGTGGATTAGTGAACTTTCATCCACCAAAGAAGGCATATATTACACTTTGAAATATTTACTCTGACTTCATAAGTTTTTTGTATCACCAGGTTCTAAAATCGGACATTTGGCAGTAGAAAACACTCTTTGAGCGAATTCTCACCAATACACATGTAATTTACATTGTTTACATAACCATGGCATTCCGTATTCCGAACACGTTTCATGCATCACGGATTCCTCAAACATGCATTTCTGAGCTGTGAACATGCGCATGACAGATGTTTCAACCACCAAACAAGTTACTTATGCACTTTGAAATAGTTCCTTGGACTTCGTTGCTTCTCCTATCACCAGTTTCAAGAATCACACTTTGATCCCAGAAAAACCCTCTTGGAGCGAATTCTACCCTAGAGATATGTAATTTGAATAGATTCCTTCAACATGATATTCCGTGTTCCGTACATGTTACATGCATGACGGTTTCCACAAACATGCATTCCTGAGTTGTGAGCATGTGGATTACTGATTTTTCACCCTCTATAAAAGGAATAATTTCATATAGACTCGTGTACACATTTTCACAAGCTTTCCCTAACACAAGTTTCGAATTCGTTCATTTTTCACAGAAGAATACTTCTGGAGTGTATTCAACCTAATAGATATATAATTTACATGAATTCCATCAACATGGCATTCCGGGTTCCGTACATGATACATGCATGACGGATTCGAGAAACATGCGTTTCTGAGTTGTGAGCATGTGGATTAGTGAACTTTCATCCACCAAAGAAGGCATATATTACACTTTGAAATATTTTCTCTGACTTCATAAGTGTTTTGTATCACCAGGTTCTAAAATCGGACATTTGGCAGTAGAAAACACTCTTTGAGCGAATTCTCACCAATACACATGTAATTTACATTGTTTACATAACCATGGTATTCCGTATTCCGAACATGATTCATGCATCACGAATTCTTCATATTGCATTTCTAAGCTGTGAACATGCACATGACAGATGTTTCAACCACCAAATAAGTTACTTATGCACTTTGAAATAGTTCCTTGGACTTCGTTGCTTCTCCTATCACCAGTTTCAAGAATCACACTTTGATCCCAGAAAAACCCTCTTGGAGCGAATTCTACCCTAGAGATATGTAATTTGAATAGATTCCTTCAACATGATATTCCGTGTTCCGTACATGTTACATGCATGACGGATTCGACAAACATGCATTCCTGAGTTGTGAGCATGTGGATTACTGATTTTTCATCCTCTATAAAAGGAATAATTTCATATAGACTCGTGTAAATATTTTCACAAGCTTTCCCTAACACAAGTTTCGAATTCGTTCATTTTTCACAGAAGAATACTTCTGGAGTGTATTCAACCTAATAGATATATAATTTACATGAATTCCATCAACATGGCATTCCGGGTTCCGTACATGATACATGCATGACGGATTCGAGAAACATGCGTTTCTGAGTTGTGAGCATGTGGATTAGTGAACTTTCATCCACCAAAGAAGGCATATAGTACACTTTGAAATATTTACTCTGACTTCAGAAGTTTTTTGTATCAAAAGGTTCTAAAATCGGACATTTGGCAGTAGAAAACACTCTTTGAGCGAATTCTCACCAATACACATGTAATTTACATTGTTTACATAACCATGGCATTCCGTATTCCGAACATGTTTCATGCATCACGGATTCCTCAAAGATGCATTTCTGAGCTGTGAACATGCAAATGAAAGATATTTCAACTACCAAACAAGCTACTTATGCACTTTGAAATAGTTCCTTGGACTTCGTTGCTTCTCCTATCACCAGTTTCAAGAATCACACTTTGATCCCAGAAAAACCCTCTTGGAGCGAATTCTACCCTAGAGATATGTAATTTGAATACATTCCTTCAACATGATATTCCGTGTTCCGTACATGTTACATGCATGACGGATTCGACAAACATGCATTCCTGAGTTGTGAGCATGTGGATTACTGATTTTTCATCCTCTATAAAAGGAATAATTTCATATAGACTCGTGTACACATTTTCACAAACTTTCCCTAACACAAGTTTGGAATTCTTGTTTTTACACAGAAGAATACTTCTGGAGTGTATTAAACCTAATAGATATATAATTTACATGAATTCCATCAACATGGCATTCCGGGTTCTGTACATAATACATGCATGACGGATTCGAGAAACATGCGTTTCTGAGTTGTGAGCATGTGGATTAGTGAACTTTCATCCACCAAAGAAGGCATATATTACACTTTGAAATATTTACTCTGACTTCATAAGTTTTTTGTATCACCAGGTTCTAAAATCGGACATTTGGCAGTAGAAAACACTCTTTGAGCGAATTCTCACCAATACACATGTAATTTACATTGTTTACATAACCATGGCATTCCGTATTCCGAACACGTTTCATGCATCACGGATTCCTCAAACATGCATTTCTGAGCTGTGAACATGCGCATGACAGATGTTTCAACCACCAAACAAGTTACTTATGCACTTTGAAATAGTGCCTTGGACTTCGTTGCTTCTCCTATCACCAGTTTCAAGAATCACACTTCGATCCCAGAAAAACCCTCTTGGAGCGAATTCTACCCTAGAGATATGTAATTTGAATAGATTCCTTCAACATGATATTCCGTGTTCCGTACATGTTACATGCATGACGGATTCGACAAACATGCATTCCTGTGTTGTGAGCATGTGGATTACTGATTTTTCATCCTCTATAAAAGGAATAATTTCATATAGACTCGTGTACACTTTTTCACAAGCTTTCCGTAACACAAGTTTCGAATTCGTTCATTTTTCACAGAAGAACACTTCAGGAGTGTATTCAATCTAATAGATATATAATTTACATGAATTACATCAACATGGCATTCCGGGTTCCGTACATGATACATGCATGACGGATTCGAGAAACATGCGTTTCTGAGTTGTTAGCATGTGGATTAGTGAACTTTCATCCACCAAAGAAGGCATATATTACACTTTGAAATATTTACTCTGACTTCAGAAGTTTTTTGTATCACCAGGTTCTAAAATCGGACATTTGGCAGTAGAAAACACTCTTTGAGCGAATTCTCACCAATACACATGTAATTTACATTGTTTACATAACCATGGCATTCCGTATTCCGAACATGTTTCATGCATCACGGATTCCTCAAACATGCATTTCTGAGCTGTGAACATGCGCATGACAGATGTTTCAACCACCAAACAAGTTACTTATGCACTTTGAAATAGTTCCTTGGACTTCGTTGCTTCTCCTATCACCAGTTTCAAGAATCACACTTTGATCCCAGAAAAACCCTCTTGGAGCGAATTCTACCCTAGAGATATGTAATTTGAATAGATTCCTTCAACATGATATTCCGTGTTCCGTACATGTTACATGCATGACGGTTTCCACAAACATGCATTCCTGAGTTGTGAGCATGTGGATTACTGATTTTTCACCCTCTATAAAAGGAATAATTTCATATAGACTCGTGTACACATTTTCACAAGCTTTCCCTAACACAAGTTTCGAATTCGTTCATTTTTCACAGAAGAATACTTCTGGAGTGTATTCAACCTAATAGATATATAATTTACATGAATTCCATCAACATGGCATTCCGGGTTCCGTACATGATACATGCATGACGGATTCGAGAAACATGCGTTTCTGAGTTGTGAGCATGTGGATTAGTGAACTTTCATCCACCAAAGAAGGCATATATTACACTTTGAAATATTTTCTCTGACTTCATAAGTGTTTTGTATCACCAGGTTCTAAAATCGGACATTTGGCAGTAGAAAACACTCTTTGAGCGAATTCTCACCAATACACATGTAATTTACATTGTTTACATAACCATGGCATTCCGTATTCCGAACATGATTCATGCATCACGAATTCTTCATATTGCATTTCTAAGCTGTGAACATGCACATGACAGATGTTTCAACCACCAAATAAGTTACTTATGCACTTTGAAATAGTTCCTTGGACTTCGTTGCTTCTCCTATCACCAGTTTCAAGAATCACACTTTGATCCCAGAAAAACCCTCTTGGAGCGAATTCTACCCTAGAGATATGTAATTTGAATAGATTCCTTCAACATGATATTCCGTGTTCCGTACATGTTACATGCATGACGGATTCGACAAACATGCATTCCTGAGTTGTGAGCATGTGGATTACTGATTTTTCATCCTCTATAAAAGGAATAATTTCATATAGACTCGTGTAAATATTTTCACAAGCTTTCCCTAACACAAGTTTCGAATTCGTTCATTTTTCACAGAAGAATACTTCTGGAGTGTATTCAACCTAATAGATATATAATTTACATGAATTCCATCAACATGGCATTCCGGGTTCCGTACATGATACATGCATGACGGATTCGAGAAACATGCGTTTCTGAGTTGTGAGCATGTGGATTAGTGAACTTTCATCCACCAAAGAAGGCATATAGTACACTTTGAAATATTTACTCTGACTTCAGAAGTTTTTTGTATCACCAGGTTCTAAAATCGGACATTTCACAGTAGAAAACACTCTTTGAGCGAATTCTCACCAATACACATGTAATTTACATTGTTTACATAACCATGGCATTCCGTATACCGAGCATGTTTCATGCATCACAGATTCCTCAAACATGCATTTCTGAGCTGTGAACATGCGCATGACAGATGTTTCAACCACCAAACAAGTTAGTTATGCACTTTGAAATAGTTCCTTGGACTTCGTTGCTTCTCCTATCACCAGTTTCAAGAATCACACTTTGATCCCAGAAAAACCCTCTTGGAGCGAATTCTACCCTAGAGATATGTAATTTGAATGGATTCCTTCAACATGATATTCCGTGTTCCGTACATGTTACATGCATGATGGATTCGACAAACATGCATTCCTGAGTTGTGAGCATGTGGATTACTGATTTTTCATCCTCTATAAAAGGAATAATTTCATATAGACTCGTGTACACATTTTCACAAGCTTTCCCTAACACAAGTTTCGAATTCGTTCATTTTTCACAGAAGAATATTTCTGGAGTGTATTCAACCTAATAGATATATAATTTACATGAATTCCATCAACATGGCATTCCGGGTTCCGTACATTATACATGCATGACGGATTCGAGAAACATGCGTTTCTGAGCTGTGAGCATGTGGATTAGTGAACTTTCATCCACCAAAGAAGCATATATTACACTTTGAAATATTTATTCTGACTTCAGAAGTTTTTTGTATCACCAGGTTCTAAAATCGGACATTTCACAGTAGAAAACACTCTTTGAGCGAATTCTCACCAATACACATGTAATTTACATTGTTTACATAACCATGGCATTCCGTATACCGAGCATGTTTCATGCATCACAGATTCATCAAACATGCATTTCTGAGCTGTGAACATGCGCATGACAGATGTTTCAACCACCAAACAAGTTACTTATGCACTTTGAAATAGTTCCTTGGACTTCGTTGCTTCTCCTATCACCAGTTTCAAGAATCACACTTTGATCCCAGAAAAACCCTCTTGGAGCGAATTCTACCCTAGAGATATGTAATTTGAATAGATTCCTTCAACATGATATTCCGTGTTCCGTACATGTTACATGCATGACGGATTCGACAAACATGCATTCCTGAGTTGTGAGCATGTGGATTACTGATTTTTCATCCTCTATAAAAGGAATAATTTAATATAGACTCGTGTACACATTTTCACAAACTTTCCCTAACACAAGTTTGGAATTCTTGTTTTTACACAGAAGAATACTTCTGCAGTGTATTCAACCTAATAGATATATAATTTACATGAATTCCATCAACATGGCATTCCGGGTTCTGTACATAATACATGCATGACGGATTCGAGAAACATGCGTTTCTGAGTTGTGAGCATGTGGATTAGTGAACTTTCATCCACCAAAGAAGGCATATATTACACTTTGAAATATTTACTCTGACTTCATAAGTTTTTTGTATCACCAGGTTCTAAAATCGGACATTTGGCAGTAGAAAACACTCTTTGAGCGAATTCTCACCAATACACATGTAATTTACATTGTTTACATAACCATGGCATTCCGTATTCCGAACACGTTTCATGCATCACGGATTCCTCAAACATGCATTTCTGAGCTGTGAACATGCGCATGACAGATGTTTCAACCACCAAACAAGTTACTTATGCACTTTGAAATAGTGCCTTGGACTTCGTTGCTTCTCCTATCACCAGTTTCAAGAATCACACTTCGATCCCAGAAAAACCCTCTTGGAGCGAATTCTACCCTAGAGATATGTAATTTGAATAGATTCCTTCAACATGATATTCCGTGTTCCGTACATGTTACATGCATGACGGATTCGACAAACATGCATTCCTGTGTTGTGAGCATGTGGATTACTGATTTTTCATCCTCTATAAAAGGAATAATTTCATATAGACTCGTGTACACTTTTTCACAAGCTTTCCGTAACACAAGTTTCGAATTCGTTCATTTTTCACAGAAGAACACTTCAGGAGTGTATTCAATCTAATAGATATATAATTTACATGAATTACATCAACATGGCATTCCGGGTTCCGTACATGATACATGCATGACGGATTCGAGAAACATGCGTTTCTGAGTTGTTAGCATGTGGATTAGTGAACTTTCATCCACCAAAGAAGGCATATATTACACTTTGAAATATTTACTCTGACTTCAGAAGTTTTTTGTATCACCAGGTTCTAAAATCGGACATTTGGCAGTAGAAAACACTCTTTGAGCGAATTCTCACCAATACACATGTAATTTACATTGTTTACATAACCATGGCATTCCGTATTCCGAACATGTTTCATGCATCACGGATTCCTCAAACATGCATTTCTGAGCTGTGAACATGCGCATGACAGATGTTTCAACCACCAAACAAGTTACTTATGCACTTTGAAATAGTTCCTTGGACTTCGTTGCTTCTCCTATCACCAGTTTCAAGAATCACACTTTGATCCCAGAAAAACCCTCTTGGAGCGAATTCTACCCTAGAGATATGTAATTTGAATGGATTCCTTCAACATGATATTCCGTGTTCCGTACATGTTACATGCATGATGGATTCGACAAACATGCATTCCTGAGTTGTGAGCATGTGGATTACTGATTTTTCATCCTCTATAAAAGGAATAATTTCATATAGACTCGTGTACACATTTTCACAAGCTTTCCGTAACAGAAGATTCGAATTCGTTCATTTTTCACAGAAGAATATTTCTGGAGTGTATTCAACCTAATAGATATATAATTTACATGAATTCCATCAACATGGCATTCCGGGTTCCGTACATTATACATGCATGACGGATTCGAGAAACATGCGTTTCTGAGCTGTGAGCATGTGGATTAGTGAACTTTCATCCACCAAAGAAGGCATATATTACACTTTGAAATATTTACTCTGACTTCAGAAGTTTTTTGTATCACCAGGTTCTAAAATCGGACATTTCACAGTAGAAAACACTCTTTGAGCGAATTCTCACCAATACACATGTAATTTACATTGTTTACATAACCATGGAATTCCGTATACCGAGCATGTTTCATGCATCACAGATTCCTCAAACATGCATTTCTGAGCTGTGAACATGCGCATGACAGATGTTTCAACCACCAAACAAGTTACTTATGCACTTTGAAATAGTTCCTTGGACTTCGTTGCTTCTCCTATCACCAGTTTCAAGAATCACACTTTGATCCCAGAAAAACCCTCTTGGAGTGAATTCTACCCTAGAGATATGTAATTTGAATAGATTCCTTCAACATGATATTCCGTGTTCCGTACATGTTACATGCATGACGGATTCGACAAACATGCATTCCTGAGTTGTGAGCATGTGGATTACTGATTTTTCATCCTCTATAAAAGGAATACTTTCATATAGACTCGTGTACACATTTTCACAAGCTTTCCCTAACACAAGTTTCGAATTCGTTCATTTTTCACAGAAGAATTCTTCTGGAGTGTATTCAACCTAATAGATATATTATTAACATGAATTCCATCAACATGGCATTCCGGATTCCGTACATGATACATGCATGAAGGATTCGAGAAACATGCGTTTCTGAGTTGTGAGCATGTGGATTAGTGAACTTTCATCCACCAAAGAAGGCATATATTACACTTTGAAATATTTACTCTGACTTCATAAGTTTTTTGTATCACCAGGTTCTAAAATCGGACATTTGGCAGTAGAAAACACTCTTTGAGTGAATTCTCACCAATACACATGTAATTTACATTGTTTACATAACCATGGCAATCCGTATTCCGAACATGATTCATGCATCACGGATTCCTCAAACATGCATTTCTGAGCTGTGAACATGCGCATGACAGATGTTTCAACCACCAAACAAGTTACTTATGCACTTTGAAATATTTCCCTGGACTTCGTTGATTCTCCTATCACCAGTTTCAAGAATCACACTTTGATCCCAGAAAAACCCTCTTGGAGCGAATTCTACCCTAGAGATATGTAATTTGAATAGATTCCTTCAACATGATATTCCGTGTTCCGTACATGTTACATGCATGACGGATTCGACAAACATGCATTCCTGAGTTGTGAGCATGTGGATTACTGATTTTTCATCCTCTATAAAAGGAATAATTTCATATAGACTCGTGTACACATTTTCACAAGCTTTCCGTAACACAAGTTTCGAATTCGTTCATTTTTCACAGAAGAATTCTTCTGGAGTGTATTCAACCTAATAGAAATGTAATTTAGATAAATTCCATCAACATGGCATTCCGGGTTCCGTACATGATACATGCATGACGGATTCGAGAAACATGCGTTTCTGAGTTGTGAGCATGTGGATTAGTGAACTTTCATCCACCAAAGAAGGCATAAATTACACTTTGAAATATTTACTCTGACTTCATAAGTTTTTTGTATCACCAGGTTCTAAAATCAGACATTTGGCAGTAGAAAACACTCTTTGAGTGAATTCTCACCAATACATATATAATTTACATTGTTTACATAACCATGGCATTCCGTATCCCGAACATGATTCATGCATCACGGATTCCTCAAACATGCATTTCTGAGCTGTGAACATGCGCATGACAGATGTTTCATCCACCAAACAAGTTAGTTATGCACTTTGAAATAGTTCCTTGGACTTCGTTGCTTCTCCTATCACCAGTTTCAAGAATCACACTTTGATCCCAGAAAAACCCTCTTGGAGCGAATTCTACCCTAGAGATATGTAATTTGAATAGATTCCTTCAACATTATATTCCGTGTTCCGTAGATGTTACATGCATGACGGTTTCGACAAACATGCATTCCTGAGTTGTGAGCATGTGGATTACTGATTTTTCATCCTCTATAAAAGGAATAATTTAATATAGACTCGTGTACACATTTTCACAAACTTTCCCTAACACAAGTTTGGAATTCTTGCTTTTTACACAGAAGAATACTTCTGGAGTGTATTCAACCTAATAGATATATAATTTACATGAATTCCATCAACATGGCATTCCGGGTTCCGTACATGATACATGCATGACGGATTCGAGAAACATGCGTTTCTGAGTTGTGAGCATGTGGATTAGTGAACTTTCATCCACCAAAGAAGGCATATATTACACTTTGAAATATTTACTCTGACTTCAGAAGTTTTTTGTATCACCAGGTTCTAAAATCGGACATTTGGCAGTAGAAAACACTCTTTGAGCGAATTCTCACCAATACACATGTAATTTACATTGTTTACATAACCATGGCATTCCGTATTCCGAACACGTTTCATGCATCACGGATTCCTCAAACATGCATTTCTGAGCTGTGAACATGCGCATGACAGATGTTTCAACCACCAAACAAGTTACTTATGCACTTTGAAATAGTGCCTTGGACTTCGTTGCTTCTCCTATCACCAGTTTCAAGAATCACACTTCGATCCCAGAAAAACCCTCTTGGAGCGAATTCTACCCTAGAGATATGTAATTTGAATAGATTCCTTCAACATGATATTCCGTGTTCCGTACATGTTACATGCATGACGGATTCGACAAACATGCATTCCTGAGTTGTGAGCATGTGGATTACTGATTTTTCATCCTCTATAAAAGGAATAATTTCATATAGACTCGTGTACACTTTTTCACAAGCTTTCCGTAACACAAGTTTCGAATTCGTTCATTTTTCACAGAAGAATTCTTCAGGAGTGTATTCAACCTAATAGATATATAATTTACATGAATTCCATCAACATGGCATTCCGGGTTCCGTACATGATACATGCATGACGGATTCGAGAAACATGCGTTTCTGAGTTGTGAGCATGTGGATTAGTGAACTTTCATCCACCAAAGAAGGCATATATTACACTTTGAAATATTTACTCTGACTTCAGAAGTTTTTTGTATCACCAGGTTCTAAAATCGGACATTTGGCAGTAGAAAACACTCTTTGAGCGAATTCTCACCAATACACATGTAATTTACATTGTTTACATAACCATGGCATTCCGTATTCCGAACATGTTTCATGCATCACGGATTCCTCAAACATGCATTTCTGAGCTGTGAACATGCGCATGACAGATGTTTCAACCACCAAACAAGTTACTTATGCACTTTGAAATAGTTCCTTGGACTTCGTTGCTTCTCCTATCACCAGTTTCAAGAATCACACTTTGATCCCAGAAAAACCCTCTTGGAGCGAATTCTACCCTAGAGATATGTAATTTGAATAGATTCCTTCAACATGATATTCCGTGTTCCGTACATTTTACATGCATGACGGTTTCCACAAACATGCATTCCTGAGTTGTGAGCATGTGGATTACTGATTTTTCACCCTCTATAAAAGGAATAATTTCATATAGACTCGTGTACACATTTTCACAAGCTTTCCCTAACACAAGTTTCGAATTCGTTCATTTTTCAAAGAAGAATACTTCTGGAGTGTATTCAACCTAATAGATATATAATTTACATGAATTCCATCAACATGGCATTCCGGGTTCCGTACATGATACATGCATGACGGATTCGAGAAACATGCGTTTCTGAGTTGTGAGCATGTGGATTAGTGAACTTTCATCCACCAAAGAAGGCATATATTACACTTTGAAATATTTTCTCTGACTTCATAAGTGTTTTGTATCACCAGGTTCTAAAATCGGACATTTGGCAGTAGAAAACACTCTTTGAGCGAATTCTCACCAATACACATGTAATTTACATTGTTTACATAAACATGGCATTCCGTATTCCGAACATGATTCATGCATCACGAATTCTTCATATTGCATTTCTAAGCTGTGAACATGCACATGACAGATGTTTCAACCACCAAATAAGTTACTTATGCACTTTGAAATAGTTCCTTGGACTTCGTTGCTTCTCCTATCACCAGTTTCAAGAATCACACTTTGATCCCAGAAAAACCCTCTTTGAGCGAATTCTACCCTAGAGATATGTAATTTGAATAGATTCCTTCAACATGATATTCCGTGTTCCGTACATGTTACATGCATGACGGATTCGACAAACATGCATTCCTGAGTTGTGAGCATGTGGATTACTGATTTTTCATCCTCTATAAAAGGAATAATTTCATATAGACACGTGTAAATATTTTCACAAGCTTTCCCTAACACAAGTTTCGAATTCGTTCATTTTTCACAGAAGAATACTTCTGGAGTGTATTCAACCTAATAGATATATAATTTACATGAATTCCATCAACATGGCATTCCGGGTTCCGTACATGATACATGCATGACGGATTCGAGAAACATGCGTTTCTGAGTTGTGAGCATGTGGATTAGTGAACTTTCATCCACCAAAGAAGGCATATAGTACACTTTGAAATATTTACTCTGACTTCAGAAGTTTTTTGTATCACCAGGTTCTAAAATCGGACATTTGGCAGTAGAAAACACTCTTTGAGCGAATTCTCACCAATACATATGTAATTTACATTGTTTACATAACCATGGCATTCCGTATTCCGAACACGTTTCATGCATCACGGATTCCTCAAACATGCATTTCTGAGCTGTGAACATGCGCATGACAGATGTTTCAACCACCAAACAAGTTAATTATGCACTTTGAAATAGTGCCTTGGACTTCGTTGCTTCTCCTATCACCAGTTTCAAGAATCACACTTCGATCCCAGAAAAACCCTCTTGGAGCGAATTCTACCCTAGAGATATGTAATTTGAATAGATTCCTTCAACATTATATTCCGTGTTCCGTACATGTTACATGCATGACAGATTCGACAAACATGCATTCCTGAGTTGTGAGCATGTGGATTACTGATTTTTCATCCTCTATAAAAGGAATACTTTCATATAGACTCGTGTACACATTTTCACAAGCTTTCCCTAACACAAGTTTCGAATTCGTTCATTTTTCACAGAATAATTCTTCTGGAGTGTATTCAACCTAATAGATATATAATTTACATGAATTCCATCAACATGGCATTCCGGGTTCCGTACATGATACATGCATGAAGGATTCGAGAAACATGCGTTTCTGAGTTGTGAGCATGTGGATTAGTGAACTTTCATCCACCAAAGAAGGCATATATTACACTTTGAAATATTTACTCTGACTTCATAAGTTTTTTGTATCACCAGGTTCTAAAATCGGACATTTGGCAGTAGAAAACACTCTTTGAGTGAATTCTCACCAATACACATGTAATTTACATTGTTTACATAACCATGGCAATCCGTATTCCGAACATGATTCATGCATCACGGATTCCTCAAACATGCATTTCTGAGCTGTGAACATGCGCATGACAGATGTTTCAACCACCAAACAAGTTACTTATGCACTTTGAAATAGTTCCTTGGACTTCGTTGCTTCTCCTATCACCAGTTTCAAGAATCACACTTTGATCCCAGAAAAACCCTCTTGGAGCGAATTCTACCCTAGAGATATGTAATTTGAATAGATTCCTTCAACATGTATTCCGTGTTCCGTACATGTTACATGCATGACGGATTCGACAAACATGCATTCCTGAGTTGTGAGCATGTGGATAACTGATTTTCCATCCTCTATAAAAGGAATAAATTCATATAGACTCCTGTACACATTTTCACAAGCTTTCCCTAACACAAGTTTCGAATTCGTTCATTTTTCACAGAAGAATTCTTCTGGAGTGTATTCAACCTAATAGATATATAATTTATATGAATTCCATCAACATGGCATTCCGGGTTCCGTACATGATACATGCATGACGGATTCGAGAAACATGCGTTTCTGAGTTTTGAGCATGTGGATTAGTGAACTTTCATCCACCAAAGAAGGCATATATTACACTTTGAAATATTTACTCTGACTTCATAAGTTTTTTGTATCACCAGGTTCTAAAATCGGACATTTGGCAGTAGAAAACACTCTTTGAGCGAATTCTCACCAATACACATGTAATTTACATTGTTTACATAACCATGGCATTCCGTATTCCGAACATGTTTCATGCATCACGGATTCCTCAAACATGCATTTCTGAGCTGTGAACATGCGCATGACAGATGTTTCAACCACCAAACAAGTTACTTATGCACTTTGAAATAGTTCCTTGGACTTCGTTGCTTCTCCTATCACCAGTTTCAAGAATCACACTTTGATCCCAGAAAAACCCTCTTGGAGCGAATTCTACCCTAGAGATATGTAATTTGAATAGATTCCTTCAACATGATATTCCGTGTTCCGTACATGTTACATGCATGACGGTTTCCACAAACATGCATTCCTGAGTTGTGAGCATGTGGATTACTGATTTTTCACCCTCTATAAAAGGAATAATTTCATATAGACTCGTGTACACATTTTCACAAGCTTTCCCTAACACAAGTTTCGAATTCGTTCATTTTTCACAGAAGAATACTTCTGGAGTGTATTCAACCTAATAGATATATAATTTACATGAATTCCATCAACATGGCATTCCGGGTTCCGTACATGATACATGCATGACGGATTCGAGAAACATGCGTTTCTGAGTTGTGAGCATGTGGATTAGTGAACTTTCATCCACCAAAGAAGGCATATATTACACTTTGAAATATTTTCTCTGACTTCATAAGTGTTTTGTATCACCAGGTTCTAAAATCGGACATTTGGCAGTAGAAAACACTCTTTGAGCGAATTCTCACCAATACACATGTAATTTACATTGTTTACATAACCATGGCATTCCGTATTCCGAACATGATTCATGCATCACGAATTCTTCATATTGCATTTCTAAGCTGTGAAGATGCACATGACAGATGTTTCAACCACCAAATAAGTTACTTATGCACTTTGAAATAGTTCCTTGGACTTCGTTGCTTCTCCTATCACCAGTTTCAAGAATCACACTTTGATCCCAGAAAAACCCTCTTGGAGCGAATTCTACCCTAGAGATATGTAATTTGAATAGATTCCTTCAACATGATATTCCGTGTTCCGTACATGTTACATGCATGACGGATTCGACAAACATGCATTCCTGAGTTGTGAGCATGTGGATTACTGATTTTTCATCCTCTATAAAAGGAATAATTTCATATAGACTCGTGTACACATTTTCACAAACTTTCCCTAACACAAGTTTGGAATTCTTGTTTTTACACAGAAGAATACTTCTGGAGTGTATTCAACCTAATAGATATATAATTTACATGAATTCCATCAACATGGCATTCCGGGTTCCGTACATGATACATGCATGAAGGATTCGAGAAACATGCGTTTCTGAGTTGTGAGCATGTGGATTAGTGAACTTTCATCCACCAAAGAAGGCATATATTACACTTTGAAATATTTACTCTGACTTCATAAGTTTTTTGTATCACCAGGTTCTAAAATCGGACATTTGGCAGTAGAAAACACTCTTTGTGTGAATTCTCACCAATACACATGTAATTTACATTGTTTACATAACCATGGCAATCCGTATTCCGAACATGATTCATGCATCACGGATTCCTCAAACATGCATTTCTGAGCTGTGAACATGCGCATGACAGATGTTTCAACCACCAAACAAGTTACTTATGCACTTTGAAATAGTTCCTTGGACTTCGTTGCTTCTCCTATCACCAGTTTCAAGAATCACACTTTGATCCCAGAAAAACCCTCTTGGAGCGAATTCTACCCTAGAGATATGTAATTTGAATAGATTCCTTCAACATGTATTCCGTGTTCCGTACATGTTACATGCATGACGGATTCGACAAACATGCATTCCTGAGTTGTGAGCATGTGGATAACTGATTTTCCATCCTCTATAAAAGGAATAAATTCATATAGACTCCTGTACACATTTTCACAAGCTTTCCCTAACACAAGTTTCGAATTCGTTCATTTTTCACAGAAGAATTCTTCTGGAGTGTATTCAACCTAATAGATATATAATTTATATGAATTCCATCAACATGGCATTCCGGGTTCCGTACATGATACATGCATGACGGATTCGAGAAACATGCGTTTCTGAGTTTTGAGCATGTGGATTAGTGAACTTTCATCCACCAAAGAAGGCATATATTACACTTTGAAATATTTACTCTGACTTCATAAGTTTTTTGTATCACCAGGTTCTAAAATCGGACATTTGGCAGTAGAAAACACTCTTTGAGCGAATTCTCACCAATACACATGTAATTTACATTGTTTACATAACCATGGCATTCCGTATTCCGAACATGTTTCATGCATCACGGATTCCTCAAACATGCATTTCTGAGCTGTGAACATGCGCATGACAGATGTTTCAACCACCAAACAAGTTACTTATGCACTTTGAAATAGTTCCTTGGACTTCGTTGCTTCTCCTATCACCAGTTTCAAGAATCACACTTTGATCCCAGAAAAACCCTCTTGGAGCGAATTCTACCCTAGAGATATGTAATTTGAATAGATTCCTTCAACATGATATTCCGTGTTCCGTACATGTTACATGCATGACGGTTTCCACAAACATGCATTCCTGAGTTGTGAGCATGTGGATTACTGATTTTTCACCCTCTATAAAAGGAATAATTTCATATAGACTCGTGTACACATTTTCACAAGCTTTCCCTAACACAAGTTTCGAATTCGTTCATTTTTCACAGAAGAATACTTCTGGAGTGTATTCAACCTAATAGATATATAATTTACATGAATTCCATCAACATGGCATTCCGGGTTCCGTACATGATACATGCATGACGGATTCGAGAAACATGCGTTTCTGAGTTGTGAGCATGTGGATTAGTGAACTTTCATCCACCAAAGAAGGCATATATTACACTTTGAAATATTTTCTCTGACTTCATAAGTGTTTTGTATCACCAGGTTCTAAAATCGGACATTTGGCAGTAGAAAACACTCTTTGAGCGAATTCTCACCAATACACATGTAATTTACATTGTTTACATAACCATGGCATTCCGTATTCCGAACATGATTCATGCATCACGAATTCCTCATATTGCATTTCTAAGCTGTGAAGATGCACATGACAGATGTTTCAACCACCAAATAAGTTACTTATGCACTTTGAAATAGTTCCTTGGACTTCGTTGCTTCTCCTATCACCAGTTTCAAGAATCACACTTTGATCCCAGAAAAACCCTCTTGGAGCGAATTCTACCCTAGAGATATGTAATTTGAATAGATTCCTTCAACATGATATTCCGTGTTCCGTACATGTTACATGCATGACGGATTCGACAAACATGCATTCCTGAGTTGTGAGCATGTGGATTACTGATTTTTCATCCTCTATAAAAGGAATAATTTCATATAGACTCGTGTACACATTTTCACAAACTTTCCCTAACACAAGTTTGGAATTCTTGTTTTTACACAGAAGAATACTTCTGGAGTGTATTCAACCTAATAGATATATAATTTACATGAATTCCATCAACATGGCATTCCGGGTTCTGTACATAATACATGCATGACGGATTCGAGAAACATGCGTTTCTGAGTTGTGAGCATGTGGATTAGTGAACTTTCATCCACCAAAGAAGGCATATATTACACTTTGAAATATTTACTCTGACTTCATAAGTTTTTTGTATCACCAGGTTCTAAAATCGGACATTTGGCAGTAGAAAACACTCTTTGAGCGAATTCTCACCAATACACATGTAATTTACATTGTTTACATAACCATGGCATTCCGTATTCCGAACACGTTTCATGCATCACGGATTCCTCAAACATGCATTTCTGAGCTGTGAACATGCGCATGACAGATGTTTCAACCACCAAACAATTTACTTATGCACTTTGAAATAGTGCCTTGGACTTCGTTGCTTCTCCTATCACCAGTTTCAAGAATCACACTTCGATCCCAGAAAAACCCTCTTGGAGCGAATTCTACCCTAGAGATATGTAATTTGAATAGATTCCTTCAACATGATATTCCGTGTTCCGTACATGTTACATGCATGACGGATTCGACAAACATGCATTCCTGTGTTGTGAGCATGTGGATTACTGATTTTTCATCCTCTATAAAAGGAATAATTTCATATAGACTCGTGTACACTTTTTCACAAGCTTTCCGTAACACAAGTTTCGAATTCGTTCATTTTTCACAGAAGAACACTTCAGGAGTGTATTCAATCTAATAGATATATAATTTACATGAATTACATCAACATGGCATTCCGGGTTCCGTACATGATACATGCATGACGGATTCGAGAAACATGCGTTTCTGAGTTGTTAGCATGTGGATTAGTGAACTTTCATCCACCAAAGAAGGCATATATTACACTTTGAAATATTTACTCTGACTTCAGAAGTTTTTTGTATCACCAGGTTCTAAAATCGGACATTTGGCAGTAGAAAACACTCTTTGAGCGAATTCTCACCAATACACATGTAATTTACATTGTTTACATAACCATGGCATTCCGTATTCCGAACATGTTTCATGCATCACGGATTCCTCAAACATGCATTTCTGAGCTGTGAACATGCGCATGACAGATGTTTCAACCACCAAACAAGTTACTTATGCACTTTGAAATAGTTCCTTGGACTTCGTTGCTTCTCCTATCACCAGTTTCAAGAATCACACTTTGATCCCAGAAAAACCCTCTTGGAGCGAATTCTACCCTAGAGATATGTAATTTGAATAGATTCCTTCAACATGATATTCCGTGTTCCGTACATGTTACATGCATGACGGTTTCCACAAACATGCATTCCTGAGTTGTGAGCATGTGGATTACTGATTTTTCACCCTCTATAAAAGGAATAATTTCATATAGACTCGTGTACACATTTTCACAAGCTTTCCCTAACACAAGTTTCGAATTCGTTCATTTTTCACAGAAGAATACTTCTGGAGTGTATTCAACCTAATAGATATATAATTTACATGAATTCCATCAACATGGCATTCCGGGTTCCGTACATGATACATGCATGACGGATTCGAGAAACATGCGTTTCTGAGTTGTGAGCATGTGGATTAGTGAACTTTCATCCACCAAAGAAGGCATATATTACACTTTGAAATATTTTCTCTGACTTCATAAGTGTTTTGTATCACCAGGTTCTAAAATCGGACATTTGGCAGTAGAAAACACTCTTTGAGCGAATTCTCACCAATACACATGTAATTTACATTGTTTACATAACCATGGCATTCCGTATTCCGAACATGATTCATGCATCACGAATTCTTCATATTGCATTTCTAAGCTGTGAACATGCACATGACAGATGTTTCAACCACCAAATAAGTTACTTATGCACTTTGAAATAGTTCCTTGGACTTCGTTGCTTCTCCTATCACCAGTTTCAAGAATCACACTTTGATCCCAGAAAAACCCTCTTGGAGCGAATTCTACCCTAGAGATATGTAATTTGAATAGATTCCTTCAACATGATATTCCGTGTTCCGTACATGTTACATGCATGACGGATTCGACAAACATGCATTCCTGAGTTGTGAGCATGTGGATTACTGATTTTTCATCCTCTATAAAAGGAATAATTTCATATAGACTCGTGTAAATATTTTCACAAGCTTTCCCTAACACAAGTTTCGAATTCGTTCATTTTTCACAGAAGAATACTTCTGGAGTGTATTCAACCTAATAGATATATAATTTACATGAATTCCATCAACATGGCATTCCGGGTTCCGTACATGATACATGCATGACGGATTCGAGAAACATGCGTTTCTGAGTTGTGAGCATGTGGATTAGTGAACTTTCATCCACCAAAGAAGGCATATAGTACACTTTGAAATATTTACTCTGACTTCAGAAGTTTTTTGTATCACCAGGTTCTAAAATCGGACATTTCACAGTAGAAAACCCTCTTTGAGCGAATTCTCACCAATACACATGTAATTTACATTGTTTACATAACCATGGCATTCCGTATACCGAGCATGGTTCATGCATCACAGATTCCTCAAACATGCATTTCTGAGCTGTGAACATGCGCATGACAGATGTTTCAACCACCAAACAAGTTAGTTATGCACTTTGAAATAGTTCCTTGGACTTCGTTGCTTCTCCTATCACCAGTTTCAAGAATCACACTTTGATCCCAGAAAAACCCTCTTAGAGCGAATTCTACCCTAGAGATATGTAATTTGAATGGATTCCTTCAACATGATATTCCGTGTTCCGTACATGTTACATGCATGATGGATTCGACAAACATGCATTCCTGAGTTGTGAGCATGTGGATTACTGATTTTTCATCCTCTATAAAAGGAATAATTTCATATAGACTCGTGTACACATTTTCACAAGCTTTCCCTAACACAAGTTTCGAATTCGTTCATTTTTCACAGAAGAATATTTCTGGAGTGTATTCAACCTAATAGATATATAATTTACATGAATTCCTTCAACATGGCATTCCGGGTTCCGTACATTATACATGCATGACGGATTCGAGAAACATGCGTTTCTGAGCTGTGAGCATGTGGATTAGTGAACTTTCATCCACCAAAGAAGGCATATATTACACTTTGAAATATTTATTCTGACTTCAGAAGTTTTTTGTATCACCAGGTTCTAAAATCGGACATTTCACAGTAGAAAACACTCTTTGAGCGAATTCTCACCAATACACATGTAATTTACATTGTTTACATAACCATGGCATTCCGTATACCGAGCATGTTTCATGCATCACAGATTCATCAAACATGCATTTCTGAGCTGTGAACATGCGCATGACAGATGTTTCAACCACCAAACAAGTTACTTATGCACTTTGAAATAGTTCCTTGGACTTCGTTGCTTCTCCTATCACCAGTTTCAAGAATCACACTTTGATCCCAGAAAAACCCTCTTGGAGCGAATTCTACCCTAGAGATATGTAATTTGAATAGATTCCTTCAACATGATATTCCGTGTTCCGTACATGTTACATGCATGACGGATTCGACAAACATGCATTCCTGAGTTGTGAGCATGTGGATTACTGATTTTTCATCCTCTATAAAAGGAATAATTTAATATAGACTCGTGTACACATTTTCACAAACTTTCCCTAACACAAGTTTGGAATTCTTGTTTTTACACAGAAGAATACTTCTGCAGTGTATTCAACCTAATAGATATATAATTTACATGAATTCCATCAACATGGCATTCCGGGTTCTGTACATAATACATGCATGACGGATTCGAGAAACATGCGTTTCTGAGTTGTGAGCATGTGGATTAGTGAACTTTCATCCACCAAAGAAGGCATATATTACACTTTGAAATATTTACTCTGACTTCATAAGTTTTTTGTATCACCAGGTTCTAAAATCGGACATTTGGCAGTAGAAAACACTCTTTGAGCGAATTCTCACCAATACACATGTAATTTACATTGTTTACATAACCATGGCATTCCGTATTCCGAACACGTTTCATGCATCACGGATTCCTCAAACATGCATTTCTGAGCTGTGAACATGCGCATGACAGATGTTTCAACCACCAAACAAGTTACTTATGCACTTTGAAATAGTGCCTTGGACTTCGTTGCTTCTCCTATCACCAGTTTCAAGAATCACACTTCGATCCCAGAAAAACCCTCTTGGAGCGAATTCTACCCTAGAGATATGTAATTTGAATAGATTCCTTCAACATGATATTCCGTGTTCCGTACATGTTACATGCATGACGGATTCGACAAACATGCATTCCTGTGTTGTGAGCATGTGGATTACTGATTTTTCATCCTCTATAAAAGGAATAATTTCATATAGACTCGTGTACACTTTTTCACAAGCTTTCCATAACACAAGTTTCGAATTCGTTCATTTTTCACAGAAGAACACTTCAGGAGTGTATTCAATCTAATAGATATATAATTTACATGAATTACATCAACATGGCATTCCGGGTTCCGTACATGATACATGCATGACGGATTCGAGAAACATGCGTTTCTGAGTTGTTAGCATGTGGATTAGTGAACTTTCATCCACCAAAGAAGGCATATATTACACTTTGAAATATTTACTCTGACTTCAGAAGTTTTTTGTATCACCAGGTTCTAAAATCGGACATTTGGCAGTAGAAAACACTCTTTGAGCGAATTCTCACCAATACACATGTAATTTACATTGTTTACATAACCATGGCATTCCGTATTCCGAACATGTTTCATGCATCACGGATTCCTCAAACATGCATTTCTGAGCTGTGAACATGCGCATGACAGATGTTTCAACCACCAAACAAGTTACTTATGCACTTTGAAATAGTTCCTTGGAGTTCGTTGCTTCTCCTATCACCAGTTTCAAGAATCACACTTTGATCCCAGAAAAACCCTCTTGGAGCGAATTCTACCCTAGAGATATGTAATTTGAATGGATTCCTTCAACATGATATTCCGTGTTCCGTACATGTTACATGCATGATGGATTCGACAAACATGCATTCCTGAGTTGTGAGCATGTGGATTACTGATTTTTCATTCTCTATAAAAGGAATAATTTCATATAGACTCGTGTACACATTTTCACAAGCTTTCCGTAACAGAAGTTTCGAATTCGTGCATTTTTCACAGAAGAATATTTCTGGAGTGTATTCAACCTAATAGATATATAATTTACATGAATTCCATCAACATGGCATTCCGGGTTCCGTACATTATACATGCATGACGGATTCGAGAAACATGCGTTTCTGAGCTGTGAGCATGTGGATTAGTGAACTTTCATCCACCAAAGAAGGCATATATTACACTTTGAAATATTTACTCTGACTTCAGAAGTTTTTTGTATCACCAGGTTCTAAAATCGGACATTTCACAGTAGAAAACA